>NC_090930.1:493774062-494074843 GCF_040938575.1 Ambystoma mexicanum | reverse complement strand
CTAGCTGCAGCTTGCCCCTCGTCGGCAGCAAGTCTGCCGGACGGGTGAGCCTGGTTCTGTGTGGCGATGTGACGTAGGTCTGCATGCAGAACCTCACGTGATACACGTGCTTCCTCTTGCAAGGTAGCACGTGTAACACGGTGTTCCTCCTGCAAGGCCTGTCTGGACAACCGCTGCACCTCCCGGCAAGCCTGTAGCTCAGCCGAGATGGTACGCTATGGCTGTGCAAACCTCTCCTCTGCCTGCTGCCTCTGGGACATCATAAGGACACCCAGAGTGGATCTGAGGGAAGCATACTCCTCCCTCAGGGCATCTATGTGCGCCTCTGCGTGAGCAGCAATTGCTTGACGCAGAGACGACATTTCAGCCTGGCGTGCCCTGTCTGAGGCTGCCATGCCCAGCCTGAGTGAGCGGGCCGTGTACCGTGCCGCCTGCTGCTGGAGAAGTACCTGACTAGCAGGGGGGAGCACAGATTGGGCCACACGCTCCATGCTCTCAGCGATGGTCTCCATTGCTGCCCCATGGCGTTCGGAATTGGTAGTCATGTCTTGCTCCCACTCAGTATACAGCGGTTGCGCGCGGCGACCGCATTGCCGGGCTTGACCCCTGCGGGACCCAAGGACCGGGGGGTCCTCGCTGTGTTGGCACCGCCCGCGGCTGCACGACTACATGCCCCCATCGACGTGATGTCCCAGGCACATCAGTGACTGGTGTGGAGGGTGACCCTGCGTCCCGATC
Organism: Ambystoma mexicanum; assembly: GCF_040938575.1. Lineage (NCBI taxonomy): Eukaryota > Metazoa > Chordata > Amphibia > Caudata > Ambystomatidae > Ambystoma > Ambystoma mexicanum. Next base: position 494,074,105 of record NC_090930.1, on the reverse strand, counting down.
CACCACGGGCGGAGGAACCAAGACTGTCTGATCCCTCAGTGCAGGGGTCGCAGACAGAGGAGTGTCCACATCACAATCACTCACCCCTGACACATGGACTTGATGCTCATCCAACTCAACATGGACGTCAGAGTCGTCATCAAGGCTGGACTCATAGACAGCCAGAGACAAGATGGACTGCAGCACTTGGGGGATTTCGTGGCCTACCACCCCACAACCCCCACTAGTGCCGGGTTGATGTGGTGTTACCAACCCTGTGTCTGGCATGACAACACCATCCTCCGCCTCCATTGCGTCATCACCTGAAAAATAGAGAGAAAAAAGGTCACTACACATGTCAGAAGCACACGACACACACACACACCGAGAGCAAACGCATCCGGCAGACATGTGACACACAACATATAACCTGGCATGCATGCTGGGTCAACTTTGAATAGCTTCTATGATCAGACCTGTTGAAAGGTGGCAGTTTCCATGGAAGTGTGTCTATGCAGTGCAGAAAATGTGTACGCCACTCACTACCTACATGTACAAGCACTCCATGGTGTGTGCCAGGAAATGTGAAGGCAGTGCAATGTCAAATTCAGACATCACGTGCATTGTGCATTCAATGTGTACCATATCTAGAAGCCAAGCACCCCTCCACCCCAGTACCAAAGCAGGGATGCCTAGCATGGTATCAAAAGGCTGACCATACACCTGTGTATTGACAGGCAGTGTTGACTGGCATCAACAGCTTAATGTGATTCAAATGACAACACTGCAAATTATGCTGGGACAGTAGGCAGGACACATGATGAAAACTCCGGAGGCCGCCCACGTGTGAAGAAGACACAACAAGAGTTGGACAGAGTCATTGGCAATTGAACAGGCTGAGGCCTGTGAGCCACACAGATTGTCAGAGCCTAAATATGTGTGCAACGCAGGACTGAGCCACAGTTGACATGGGAAGGCTGATGAGATGGCAGGCAATGTATGTAACCAAGGACTAATATTACAGTGATCATCCAGTCAAGGACACATAGGGGCATGCGTGCAATGCACATGGAGCATGAATGGGCACTCATGTCCCTGCGGGACATCTGACCCATGCACAGTACAAGTGAGATACCCTGCATCGAGTACTAAGGCTGTACCACACGGCATATGTCTGGCAGATTCTACGCTGGAAGTTAGCATCTACACAGGACACATGAACAAGAAACTACACATTGGCAAGATTGAAGCAGACCAGTGCAAAGGTGGAACTGGGGTGCAGATTTGCGGAGGAGGGGCAAGGGAGCATGCCTACATGGAGTCCCGCATGCAGGCAGAGGAGACATGCATGACCGAAGCATTGCATTACTTACACATCAGAACCATGTACACGTCACATGTAGCAGCAATCATGCACAACACATCCCACAAGTGAAACACACACGTCCTCAACAAACACGCATCAACACTCACTGGACTGCGCATCAAAGTCCAGCATCTCTCCCACTCCTTCGACCAATTCAGGTGGTATGAACTCCGCAACGAGAGCCTCATGCGGAGTGAGCTCTTCCTCCTCTGGTGCAGGCCCACCGCCAGTCTCCAGAGTCAAGTTGTAATTAGAGGCACGCTTAGCCTTAGTGCTGCGCTTGATGTCATTCCAACGCTTTTTGCACTCTTGCGCCGTGCGCACCTCATGGCCGAATGAACTGACATGTTCCGCAACATGCTTCCAGTGGGTGTCACGTTGGGCAGCCGTAGTCTGACTATTGGCACCCACTAGCATGTCACGGCTGTGGCCCCGCACATAGTCCACGAGGAAGTCCAGTTCCTGCTTACAGAAAGGCTTCTTCCTCGACGCGCAGGAGGTCGTGGCTGTGTGTGGGGTCCCAGCCTGTGCTGCAGGTGCAACCTTCCTCCTCTTGGACTGTGGCGCAGACCCTGGCTGGCTAATGCCGCCCTGACCAGTATGGCCAGTGGGTTCGGTGGATTGAGCCAAGGGAGTGGCAGGTGAAGGGATGACCAAAGACCTGACTCGTGTCAGTGGCAGCTGGGTGCCCACTAATGGACCCTGCGCAGCAACATCAGCTGTGGCAGGGTCATTGACCGCAATGGTCCTGGTTGGCAGACTCACAACCGGGCTGCTGTTGGGTGCATCTGCCCCTGCACTTGCCAACACCCGGCTTTTCGGGGCAGCAGATGACATGACTGACCCAGGGACACGTGTCTTGGTCTGAGCAGCCCGGCCTGCCCCTATGGTTTCCCCCCTGGCCTGTTGGAGATCTACCAAGGGCTCTTCAAGTGCCAACGCAGCCTGCGCTGGCAGACCCTGAGCCTGGGTGGCGGTGTCCTCAGCTGCACCTGCAGCTACCACTACCCTTGGGCCCGTGGCAGTCGATGGAACAGACTGCCGGGTCGAACGGGTGCCAGTGCCAGATGCAGGAGCTGCATCCCCCGGAACCACAGGGGGTGGTGGCATGACTGCACCGACACATGGCACAACATTGTGCTCAAGTGGCGCACCCCTGCCTCTTCCCCCTCTGTGGCCGCCCTGGACACCCTGGAGTCCCCCTACTCCCTGGTCACCACGGCCACGTCCCCGACCACGCCCGCCACGAGGAGGACGCCCAGCTGAGGCGCCCCTCACCTTTGGTGGCCTGCCAACCATGGCACTGATGTAGTAGTGCTGGCACAGATGGAGTGACCTGGGCAATTGGGGTGAAGGGGGTGGGAAGCAAGATGTTAACAGCCCCCCTGCACCTGCAAGGCTGTATGTGACCCCGGTGATGTGGTGACGGGTCACGCAACGCTCAGGCACCCCAAAACTGCAGTAAAACCGTGCACGCAACCCTGCAGCCTACGTGTGTGGATTCAACCTCCCGCAGTACGCGGTGGCACCCAGTAACACGAATAACGCATACGCGTGGGACACGCAGGCTACTATAACATCGAAAATGGGTGCGATACACAGGGGCACCCGCAGTGGGAAAAAGAGTGTGTGCGACTCACCGTCTGACTAGCACGATGCAGAAAAACACGCGTAGCCACGTCCTTGATAGCTGTGAAGTTGTGATGGCGTGCGAAACAACAGGAAGCAGCAACACACGTCAGTCTCCACGAAAGGCACGTACAGCGAACTGCTGGGCCCGCTCACCTTTAACCTGTGCTGAGGGAAAAGCACATGCGCGTCACGTCACTTACGCGCATGGGCCCTTTCCTCGTATTACACGCGGACGTGCAGTTTTCCACGCGCGCTGAAATGCCCATGCACGCCTGTACGCGTCACGTCACAGGGGCGCTTGTGCTTGAGGGGCCTTCTGTCCAATGAAAATGCGTATGCGTGCAGACGCGCTTACGCGCTAAGGGCCTTTCCTCGAATTACACGATGACGTGCCGAAATTTCACGTGCCAAGTCACTACGTATCAAGCTGGCCACGCGTAAGCACACATAAAACCACGCTCCTGCCCAGAAGGCCAAGCAACTGCCCCCCAGAGCCCCGAGCACGCTCCCACCTGCCATCTGCTGCTGCCTGACTGCCTGCTGCCCACGTGCCCTGCCATTTGCTGCCTGCACATCAGCCAGGGTGCTGTGGCTGTGACCACCCCTGCTGGAACCGAAGACTCCCGACTGGGATTCCATCGCTCCACAGCCCAACCCCAGGACCCAGTTGCCCACCCACTCCTGCCTCTGGGGTTGTCATGTCGGGGCAAACACCATCTGAGACCACTGACAACCCCCGGCCAGAGAGGCAGAGGGGCACCAGCTTCAGTGCCACTGAAGTTGGTGTCCTGTTGGAGCAAGTCCTGGGGAACTATGATGCCCTCTTCGGAAGTTCCCACGCCGACAAGGAAGGACGGACTCGGATCTGGACTGACATCGTGACTGCCATCAACGCGGAGGGGGTGGCAGTCTGCGACTTCCAACATGTCAAGAAGCGCTGGGAGGACTTCAGGTCCAGGACCCTGAACAAGGCCCGGCACCTCTTGAAGGCAGCGGATGCCAACGGGCGTCGGGGCCACTTGTCGGAAGAACAGATGAGGGTCCTGGAACGCATATCCCCAGCGCTCCACGTCCAGGTCCTTGAGGGGCAGACCCGTCTGGCGTCGAGCGGTAAGTGTACATGCATCCTGATTGTGAGATGTGCGTGTGGTGATTTTTCAGTAGTGTGCAGGTTGCACATCTGTTTGTATGGGGTCGAGTATGGGTGGGGGTGTACAGGGCCGTGGGGCTAACACATGCGAGGGCTGGAATGTGTGAGACATGGATGGTGCTTATGTTTGTAGGCTTGCATGCCAAATGGAGTTGTGTGGGCACACATGTTAGGATGAATGTGTATGTAAGTAGACATGTCCGTGATGTCACGCATGTATGTTGTTTTCAGCTGCATGTATCAGCACTGTGTACATGTGCATCTGTGTGTATTTGACAAGGGTGCAACAGTGATGTAACATGGATGCATGTGACAGCGGTATGTGGAAGCCTGATCGGCAGATGTGACATGGATGCCCATCTGAACACTGCGACACTTGGCAGAGGTGTACACATGCATGCAAGTGTGGTGGTGTGTGTACATGTGTGGTGCACTTCCTGTGTTGCATGTGATGTCTGGCTCACCTTTGCCTGCTCATGCTGTTGTATGTGTATGGATGGTGCTGGCAGTTGCGATATGGCTGTGGTATGGCTCATGTGTGCGAGTTGAAATGACATGTGTGTTGGGGATTGTGATGACATGTCTGAGGTTTGCCAATGCCACTCATGTACAACTGTCATGTGTGCATGTGTCCATTGTACAGTGCCCTGATGCCTGTGTTTTATTTCTCCCTGTCTGCAGCGTCAACTGATGAAGAGGGCGGAGAAGGTGCTGTGGAGCACAGCGGCGGGGATCCCACTGCCAGCCGCAGACGCAAGGCCCGGCTCCCCTCCCATGTTGTCATCTCGTCGGGGAGTGAGGAGTCCAGTGCCGCGTCCCAGGCCGCAGCTGCCGGGGGGAGGTCCAAGAGGCGGAGGTTGGAGTTGTACTCCTCGGCAGCAGAAGGGGCAGCTGGGACCCCACAGAGCCCAACAGGGGAAGATGGCACGGAGTCATCCAGGTTGGTGGGGGGTTTGGTGGAGGAGGAGGCCATGCAAGCAACAGAGACGGGGTCTGGAGGTGGGGATCCCACTGGTGCTAGTGGTGCAGTGCAGGACCAGGGACAGGAGGCAGCACAGGCCGCCGCGGAGGAGCCTGTGTGCAATCCTGTCCCTGATCCTGTCCCTGCATCATCTTGCACCAGCAGGGATGCCTACGTCCAGACCCATTTTCAGGCAGGGGATGAGCTCACAACAACTGGCCTTCCTCTGCCTGCGGACGTGGCTATCCGGGTCCGGGTTGAGCCTGTTCTGACTGGTCTGGCGTTGCGTCAACGGGCCATGCGAGGTGACCTGCAGTCTTTTCATGAGGAGACTGCACGTCATCTCGAATGGCTCGTTGACCACGTCAGCCTGCTGGGACAGGTCACCCAGGCCGGATTCCTCCGTATGATGGGGCTTGCTACGACCCCCTCCTCAACTGAACCCCCTACACGCCAGTCATCCTCCGTGCCATCTTCTCACCCATCAGTCACCTGGGTGCCCTGTGGAGCTGCCTCTGACGGTGCAGCCAGGCTGGTGGAGGAGGCATCCCTGCCACAGTCGGGAGTCGGATGTCCAGCAGGGGTGGCCACATCAACGACTGCACCCCAGCCGGCGGAGGATGTGCAGGCAGCAGGAGGCAGTGCACGGGCAGAGGCACAGCAGCAGCAGCAACGTGGTGGGAGCCATGAAGGCTCGGGGCCTTCAACATCGGAGGGGCAGGCATCGGCCGGAGGGCAGGAGGACCCAGGACAGAGAGTGTCTTCCGTGTGGCAGCGGTTGGGCCACGCCATAGAGGAGGAGAGGCAGCGGGCGGAAGAGGCACGGCTCACAATGGTCAGGGCGTAGAACTCCATGCGGAGGGCCCTGAGGCGGGCCGATTGCCTCGAGGCAATCCACAGAGGTTTGGAGGAGGACACGTCGACGGCCCTGCGGACCCTCGGGGCCATGGAGGAGGACCGCCTCCGGGACATTGAGCAGGAGTTCGATGATGCCCTGGCCCGGGACATCCAAAAGTGAGCCGTCAAACTAGCCCGCTGCCCTTGTAAATAGTTATGTAGGTAGTGTTAGGTTTCATTTTTTTAAAATTTATTTTGGACCTTTTGGACATTGGCCACATTTTTGTATATCGTTTATTTTATTAGTTAGTGTAGTTAGATAGGTTTCCTTTCTTTTGTTGGGATAATGGACCCTGGCTTGTTTGTATGTACATAGTTCACTGTTGGATTGTATTTTTCTTTCAAATTTTAACCATGGAGCAATGGCTTTCAATTTTATTTCCCATTGGATTTTGTTTTGTGGACAGCAACTTTGGACACCATTACTTTGGATTTTGATTTATGGTTTTGCTTTTTTTCACGGACATGCTTCTTTTCATTTTTGTACATTCCCATTTATGTTTCTTTATTTTTGATTCTATTTATGTTTCCTTTAATACATATTTTTTTTTATCAAACTTCAATGTGTAGTATCATCTCATTGGTTTCATGCATATCATGATATGGGTTTTGAGATTCACTGACACCCATTGGGTGTATGTGAGGGAAATGTGTTTGTTTCGGAACTTGCAATTGCTGTTCTGTCATGTGATTGCCAATTATGAGTGGTTGTTTTGCATTTGGAGGCTGACCATAGGGACCAGGGATCTAGATTGTGATGACATGTTGGCTGGGGAACAAGAGTTGGACATGGGTGGGGGCCTGGTGGTGGGTGCCCCTGCACTGCTGGGGGTAGAGGGGGTGGGAGACATGGGTGGGGGCCTGCTGGCAGGTGCCCCACAGTGCTGGGGGGTGGGGAACATGAGTTGGACATGGGTGGGAGCCTGCTGGCAGGTGCCCCACAGTGCTGGGGGTTGGGGGGGTGGGGAACATGAGTTGGACATGGGTGGGGGCCTGGTGGTGGGTGCTCCTGCACTGTTGGGGGTGGGGAGGTGGGAGACATGGGTGGGGGCCTGGTGAAGGGTGCTCCTGCACTGCTGGGGGGTGGGGGTGGTGGGAGACATGGGTGGGGGCCTGGTGGAGGGTGCCCCAGTGCTGGGGGTGGGGGGGTGGGGAACATGAGTTGGACATGGGTGGGGGCCTGCTGGCAGGTGCCTCACAGTGCTGGGGGGTGGGGTGGTGGGAGACATGGGTGGGGGCCTGCTGGCTGGTGCCCCACAGTGCTGGGTGGTGGGGGGCTGGGAGACATGGGTGGGGGCATGCTGGCAGGTGCCCCACAGTGCTGGGGGGTGGGGGGTTGTTAGACATGGGTGGGGGCCTGGTGGCAGGTGCCCCACAGTGCTTGGGGGTTGGCGGGGTGGGGAACATGAGTTGGACATGGGTGGGGGCCTGGTAGTGGGTGCCCCTGCACTGCTGGGGGGTGGGGGTGGTGGGAGACATGGGTGGGGGCCTGGTGGTGGGTGCCCCTGCACTGCTGGGGGGTGGGGGTGGTGGGAGACATGGGTGGGGGCCTGGTGGAGGGTGCCCCTGCACTGCTGGGTGGTGGGGATGGTGGGAGACATGGGTGGGGCCTGGTGGAGGGTGCCCCTGCACTGCTGGGGGGTGGGGGTGGTGGGAGACATGGGTGGGGGCCTGGTTGAGGGTGCCCCTGACTGCTGGGGGGTGGGGGTGGTGGGAGACATGGGTGGGGGCCTGGTGGAGGGTGCGCCTGGTGGCTGGTGGTGCAGGGGGACATGCGTTGGTGGGCAGTAGTGCAAGTTGACATGTGGGTTGGCTGAGGGGCATGGCCATGGTGGATGGGGTGCCTGCAGGACATGTTCAGGGCAGGCCCCTGTGGTGTGAGCCACCTGCAGGGGTCGTGGAGGGTGTAGAGGAAACACTTGGGAGGACCCACACGTGCAATTCACGTGTGGTGCTCCCCGTGCACCCCTGTAATACACGTACCCTGATGGAATCGCGTGTGGAACTTCCTGCACACCCCTGGAATACACGTACCCTGCTAATGTTGCGTGTGATACTTCCCCCGCACCCTGAAGTACACGTGCCCTGATGAGATCGCGTGTGGAACTTCCCGCGCACCCCTGAAATACACGTACCCTGCTCGCATGGGGCCAATCGCGTGTGGAACTTCCCGCGCACCCCTGAAATACACGTACCCTGCTGATGTCGCGTGTGAAACTTCTCCCGCACCCTGAAATACGCATACCCTGCTGAAATCGCGTGTGGAACTTCCCGCGCACCCCTGAAATACACGTACCCTGCTGAAATCGCGTGTGGAACTTCCCGCGCACCCCTGAAATACACGTACCCTGCTGGAATCGCATGTGGAACTTCCCACGCTCCCCTGAACTACGCGTACCCTGCTCGCACGGGGCCAATCGCGTGTGGAACTTCCCGCGCACCCCTGAAATACACGTACCCTGCTGAAATCGCATGTGGAACTTCCTGCACACCCCTGAAATACACGTACCCTGCTGGAATCGCGTGTGGAACTTCCCGCGCACCCCTGAAATACGCGTACCCTGCTCGCATGGGGCCAATCGCGTGTGGAACTTCCCGCGCACCCCTGAAATACACGTACCCTGCTGAAATCGCGTGTGGAACTTCCCACGCACCCCTGAAATACACGTACCCTGCTGGAATCGCGTGTGGAACTTCCCGTGCACCCCTGAAATACGCGTACCCTGCTCGCACGGGGCCAATCGCGTGTGGAACTTCCCGCGCACCCCTGAAATACACGTACCCTGCTGAAATCGCATGTGGAACTTCCCGCGCACCCATCAAATACACATACCCTCCTGGAATCGCGTGTGGAACTTCCCGCGCACCCCTGAAATACGCGTACCCTGCTCGCACGGGGCCAATCGCATGTGGAACTTCCCGCGCACCCCTGAAATACACATACCCTGCTGAAATCGCGTGTGGAACTTCCTGCGCACCCCTGAAATACACGTACCCTGCTGGAATCGTGTGTGGAACTTCCCGCGCACCCCTAAAATATGCATACCCTGCTCGCACAGGGCCAATCGCGTGAGGTACTTCCCGCGCACCCCTGAAATACACGTACCCTGCTGAAATCGCGTGTGGAACTTCCCGCGCACCCCTGAAATACACGTACCCTGCGGGAATCGCATGTGGAACTTCCCGCGCACCCCTGAAATACGTGTACCCTGCTCGCATGGGGCCAATCGCGTGAGGTACTTCCCGCGCACCCCAGTGATACACGTAGCCCGCTTGCCGTGCTGGTACAGGGTTACCGCAGCCCTTTGCGCTGGATTGGGGATTTTGATGGCTTTTCCCTGCGCGAGAGGCGTTCTTGGGGGCGTAACTGTCGCTGCTGCAGGGTCGCTGCGCCACTGTGCGCCACGGCTGGTTTTGGTGGCTGGAATCCATGAATACGCTGTGCGCGGAAATGGATTTTACCGCACGCGGCTGGCGCAGGGATTCTCACGCGCACACTGTGCGCCAGCCGCGTGCGCCACTTGTGCGCTGAATTCTATGAATTACCCCCTTACTTTCTGGGATGTTTTGCCATTCCTTAGCCATTTCAGGACCTATCACCATAAGAGCTTACCAATGGGTCCTGGAACAGTGGGCTACTCTTGAAACCTATCCTATAGGTGGGGCCTTTGCTCTCTGGACATGAGTTTCTGTAGACCCGTATTCTGCTGCAGTGTGCCATAGATTTCCATTGGCATGAGTCCTGCTTTGCTTCCTTTCTTTCTGGGGCTTCTGGGTCTTGAACCAGGACCCCTTTGTAAGGGTATTCGCTGGCATCCATGGGGTAAGTTGCTGCCATCTTCACTTTTGTTGGGTAGAATTCAGCCTTACCTGACTTTTCTCCATAAACGTAGCTGTGCCTTTAGACTGTGTACCAATATATCCTATGCAGATATTTTATGGCCTTGGAAAACTCCACCTTAATTACTTTTAAAGCTATGTACTGGAACCCTCGTATTGTTCGTGGCTGTCCGTAGGGTCCCTTGAGTTTCCTACAAAATGGAAATTGAGTATGTGTTGCTGATTTTGAATGTAATTCTAAATTTTGCCTATTGCACTCAGCTTCATTAAAATACTCTAATTGGCTTTGTAGCTAATGTATGTATTTTAGAGGAGTGTAATTGTACCTTTTGGGTCTGATACTATAGGCCTGATCTAATCCTTACTTTTGTTGCCCCTCTGAGTGTGTCTGCTAAAGTTTGAAGCACTTTTTCTCCCTTTAGGTTTCATTTAAATGTAGAGTGTGCATTTATAACATTCATGTTATGATGTGCTAGAGGTATAGGAATTATTGTTACTGTTTTTTGGGGGTATTTTGCGTCCTGAATATGGATCTGTAAATGTATTATTTTACTTTATGTATGGTTCCCTTGTCTTCTCACCCCATACACCTACAGGGACACCACCAGGTAGTGGTATTACATTTATTGCATAAATGAAGGTCCGCTACTAGCCATAAAAGGATGTGATCCAGGAATTTAATATAACATAACTATATTATGAAGGAAAACACTTGAGGGCAATGCAATAATTCAAAAAAATAAAGCTTTCAATGATACCAAAGCCCAAGACATAAGAACGCATAAATCACAATCACATCACAAGAACAATATTTGAAACAATACAGAGAATAACAGGGAAATCAGTGTGCATAAATACAAAAGAAATGCATAGACGAAGTGTGTGAATACAGAATTTCACTCAAGCTCAAATTCTTGAAGGCTCTCCTGACCATAATTGTACACAAGTAATACTGGTAACTTAAAAAACAGCAATTCATGCTTCTTTTGTCCTATTTGGACATTCATCAGGGACATGAAATTCTGTCTAATGGGTAAGGATATCCTTTATGATAGTTGTAGGGCAATTGATATAGGCCTACAAAAAGTAAAAAAGAACAGTCTCAAACGCAAGTGCATACTCTTGCCTAGGCAATGCATTCATTCATGAAACAAATAAATAAACTGCAACTTAGCTCAATTAAAAAATCAATGAAGGACCAATGTGTTATTAATCCACCAATAATATGTCAAATAGTACAACAAAGACTGTATACCTGACTCACCGAAGGCAAATTAGAAAAAAAAGATCCATCAGCAACATTTAATCTGACCTTTGTTAGAAAGGCTGTCACCCAACACCTTTGAGGCAATGAGGCTTCAGATGGTTGCACTCCCTACATAACCAACAAATGGAGGGTGTTCTTGTATGTGGCAAGCGACTAAGCTACTACCTTATTTTAGTCCTATAACCAATCAAGTTTCTAAATCAGAAAAATATGAAATAATTGATAAAGTATTAGGTTGGGCACATAAATATTGAAATGGATTAGTCACAAAAAGTGGAGAAGAAAAAGATTGGCACTTACTATTATTTTTCAACACACAAAAATTCAGAGGTTGGCCATCCTATTCGTTAACAATGGTTTCTGTAAATAAACAACTCAAATTAAAACGTGTCCAAAAGCATTGCAGTTGGTCAATAAAAAATCAGCATGCTTTTGACATAGGACTGTGTTAGGGCCATGCTCTCACCAAGGATTCGAAATGAAATAATGCCACTGTATCACGTCAAAATAAATTACCAAAATTACAACAGTGGTCATCTTGAATGCGAAAACAAATAGACCACTCATTGTAGTTAGTTACCCATTGATGAACAAGTAATGGTTATATTTACTAAAAGGTATCTAAAATGAATATCAACCAATATATCAATTTTTCTAGATACAACCAGGAGTAATGAAGTTATCAACATTTTCAACATAATGGAAACAGTTTTGGCACCTCTAATACTAATCGAACATAACAGGACATTTCATATGTTAAATATCCATTTAAAGATATGTTACAATTCAGTCTATCTTGAAACAAAATAAAGTGAATGTACATTCCTAAAGGGGCAATGGCAATTAGAGCACCAACTGATTGATTTCTAAGAGAACCTTTAGTTCATCATTAAACCCAATAAGATCACTCTTTGTCTTCAAAATCAATCTTTGTTGCAGTTTTCTCAATGATGCTTCCACAACTACACTGTCAGGAATTGACTTGAAAGCTTTGTGGTGTGGGTAATTCTCACTGTGATCACAGGCAATATAGTGGTTGGCCAATGGAGCATCCTTATTCCAGCTCCGTAGGCAGCTGCAACTTACCCAATTTTGGGCTTGACTACTCTAATTGAGTATCCAATCTATCTATTTTGACAGGAGCATACTATCATGTGTACAACTTTAATGGTGCTACAATTAGTAAATGTTTCTTGTTGACATAGAGTATTAAGACCTATGTCAACCTCAACAGTATGAGAAGTAAATTTGCAAATCAAACAGGAGTCACAAGGGCGGGGGTCCTTAAAACCATGTAGATAACACATTTCTGAAATGGTGATTCATTTTTTAGTTGCTTTTCTTGCAGCGTCTGTACAAACTAAAAGGTTCTTAATGTTTTTACTCTTTTTAAAGCAAGACAGGGATGGTCATGGGGAAAAGGACTGTTCTGTAAAATTGACCAGTGTCTGTTTTTAACAGAAAGCTTTAAGTTTTAAATGAAAGATTGGAAAAGTTGTTGCCAATGATGATTTTATCATCTGATTTGAATCTCATGTTTTGTTCCGACAGGACCTCTCTGATTATTTCTAGCTCTTTTGAGGGCTTGGTTTACTACATGTTTAGGGAAGCCTCTGTAGATAATTTTCGGGACAAAACTAAAGCCTCTTTTTCAAAATCTCTTCCATTATTGATGTTTCTCCTAAGCAATGAAGTGACCCTTTACTATCTGTTTTAGAGCATTAAAACAAAGAAAACAGTGAACACACTGATAAAATATGTGTCCAATTTAGAACTGAACTTCGGGACTCTTGGAAATAGTAAATGAGCAACCGTATTGGACATACATGTCTCTCTTTAAAATGAACATGTGATTTATCTACATTATATTAATGCATTCAAAAATGTAAACGCAGATGCTTTGGAACCTTCGCATATTATCAGGATGTTGTCATTGTATCATTTCCATAATGCCAAATGTCTTTGGAAAACATTGTTTATTGTATATATGTGTGATTCTTCAAACCTTTGCTTGTACAGATGAGCCAGATTAGGGGCTTTTGTGGACCCCATAGCAGTTCCCACATTTAGCTGGAATTATTTGTCCCCAAACCTGAAAAGAATTTCTGTTAATGTGATCTGTCTTTACCATTCTATAAAAGTCTTTTTGACACTGTTTAGAACTGAGAAATGTGTTTCTAGATGGTCATGAACAATCAAAAGCGACTCTGTCTGGGCTATTTTAGTGCATAAAGATTCAGAATCTAAACTGATGAGAAGGTGTCTGTCAGAATCAAACAGAATTTCATCTACTATATTAATGATGTGTGTTGTGTCTTTCACAAATGATCTCATTGTTGGAATAAGCTGTTTGCGATGGAAGTCTGCATATTTGGATAAAGCCACAAGAAAGGAATGGATCCTTAAACTATAAGGCACTCTGGAGAATTCTGAAGGTTTTTGTGTATTTCTGGAAGGACATTGAAAAAAGGGGCCCTGTTGGATCTAGGAGTGAGAAAGTATTTTTCTTGTTTTGATAAAGCCCCATTATGAACGTGTTCATCAACTTTTATATTATGATTTGTCGTAGTTTGTCTGTAAGGTGTAAGATAATTATTTTTTAGTTAAATTGTATGCTCTCATTAGTGTGACAGGGGTGATCTCATGTCCCCTGCTCATAAAGTCCCACCCCACAATTCTGGCCAAAAAACAGGCAGTTGCACAAAAAAATCTAAATTGATTTAAAGAAAATCAAAGTAAAATCCAAACAAAGGTGGTCTCCAGCTTTATGCCAGGGATGTCACTACAATGTTGCACAATCACAAACTTCTGGTCTACAAAAATTACATGATATGATATGATAAGTCATTTATAACGCGCCTGTACACAAGTGTTTCTAGGGGTGACAAGACAAGGGATGGAAGAAAGAGGAAGGACAAGAAAAACGATCTCACTAGGCCTTGTGTCATTCAGATTGTGCAAGTGCGAGAATGAGAAGTGCAAGGGGAAAGCAGGGGGTGCAAGGGAGAGGGGATGTGAAAAAAGGGCAGCAATGCTTTGAGTATGGGCAGCCAGGGCAGTGCGGCTCTGGGTAGTGCAAGGAGAACAAGGGACTGTAGAATTCCTGTTACAGCCCCTACGTGTGTGGTAGGCCTGGAGGCGGTGCAAGGGTGACTGATTAAAAAAGAGCCAAGTACCCAGTGAGACTCTGAGGGTATCCACGCAAACAGTTGGTACAGCAGACAGGTAGGTCAAGTAGGTCAGTGAACTAGACAAAAGCAGAATACAGATTTGTCTTTATATAAATAATTTAATAAAGGAAGAACACTCATCATAATGACCACATTGGAAATAAACATTGCTAGGCAGCACCTTCTGTCCAAACTATTCATTAGAGGAGAATGGGCAGAGCAAGATCAGGAGGCCTGGCTAGTAGACATAATGCAACAGGTCATCTCCATAAACATGGATCTGTGTTGGGACAGTGGCCTATTGCATCAAGCCCTGACTGAGTTTTATATGACAGAGTATCAAAGAGGAGCAGATTAAATTGGTCCATTTTACTGCGTATATACATTTCCACCTGAAAGTCATTGAAGAAAAGTTTCGGGAAAGTGCAATCTTTGCGCAAAACCAGTCTGAGCTCTTAAAACAAATCCAGAGTGAATTAAAACTAGTAGAAGAGAAATTGCAAAAGAGCCAAGATTCAGAGGTCGAATTTGAAAATCACATCAAGGGGAGTTGGCTGTACAGCAACAAACCAACTCAGAGCAGAAGGCCCAAGTAGATGCATTAAAAGTTAAGTGTCAGGAAAAGGTTGATGAAATTGACTTAACAACTAAAATAGAACAGATTCTGCTCAGAGTAGATAACCACTTTACAAAAACAGATTGAGAAATTGGAAGAGCAAAGTAATACATTCATTATTATTATATTTTTATTTATTTTATTTCCTGTTTTATATTTTGTACACAAACATTTAACATTTCAATTGATCTTTGCTGTTGGCTGCATTACTTGTTATTTGTGATAAAAGATAGAAGAAAAGAAATTAAAAAGAAAGTAAAATTCAGGACAAGTCTGGGATTTATGATTTCTGTAGAGTGTCTTTGTCTAATTTCATTATTTTCCCCCAGTACTGCATTGTCCTGAAGATCAGAGGGAAAGAGTTTCCACTTATAATCTGTTCCCATTTCTCCGTAGGGTTGTAGTGAATTAGTTCAGGGGGGAACATCTGGATGAAAGACTTCCTTATTTCAGACAAGGATGGACAGTCGATGAAGAGATGATGGAATGATTCGTTCGCAGTAGTCTGCTTGCAAATTCTGCTTGCAAATTCTGCAGGATGTTTCTTCCCTTAGAATGTATCCGGTTTGTGCTAGGTATTATCTGGTTGCCAAAATGTTGAAGCGAAAGCGGGGAAAAGTGTCTCTTATTCGTTTGCAAGGGAAATTCGTTATTTAAAAACTCCACTCTCAAACAGAATTTGACCAAGAACGACAGAAATTAAGTGCTATCAAGCAACAAAAGGATGACCTCACTGAAGAGGTTGGCACCCTGTATCAGGAAAAATATGCCCTATTCCAAGAAGTGTGCAAATTAAATATAGACCTACAGAAAAGAGAGTCAGACCTTCTGGAGCTGGCTGTCCTAAAAACTGAATATGAAAACTTAATTGGGCATGCAAGACAAGTAGAAGGTGATCTAGAAGTGAACACCCAAGCTAAAAATGTACCAAATCAGGAGATGTATCTCCTGCAACAAAAATGATCTCAGTGTTCCCAGGCAATACAGGCAGGATAAAAAGACAATGAGGCCATTTTTGATGAGAACAGGGGACTCCAGAGTTGGGTGGCAGCTCAAGAGAAGGTAATAGAGGCAAGTCAAGCCCTGATAGCAGAGCAAAAGGCTCAGGTCTTAGCCTACTGTCAGAAAATAGGGGCTGAGAGGGAGAAACTTGAGCTGTTAAAAAAAGAGTATCCTAGACTGAAACAAAACTTGGGGAACCCCGAACAAGTAGAGAGGGACAAGGCCACCCCTGATCACTGTCTGACACCCTCTGTACATAGGGCCTCAAACCCCTTTACCCCCTTGTATACCCAAGACACTGCTCACTTCATGTCTACAGGTTCACACGAGCCAGAAACCATGAGATGACCAGACTTCAATAGGCCTAGTATAATTGAGCTGACAGGACATCGCCCATCAGAGATTGATGGATGGGTGTCCCTGTTTAGGTTCAAAAATATTATTGCAGAGGGATCTGACCAGGAAAGCTCCTATAAGGAGAAAATCAGGGAGCTAGACCTGCAGAAACATCATTTAGAAAGGGACCACGTGGTTCTCTTTGCAGAAAAAAAGAGCGTGATTGAGTCCCCAAAGAGTATTCTGAAACCTCCACCCAATCAGGGCAGTGGGGGGATTCTCCACCAACCCTGGGAGCAAGGAAGAGTCAGAAGACTACTCTCCTGTGCGAAAGAGGGAGTCCAGGAGGAGTGACCCAGAGACCCAAAGTGCAACAAGGGAGAAGAAACTAGGTCCACCATTCTGAGAGAAACTCACCGGCTCAAATAATGAGGGAGGGCCTAGAGGGTAACGAGGGGACCTCAAATAGCAGCAGCTCTGAGTCTGAGGGCGAATGGACTCAGGTGAAGCGACAAAACGAAGGCTAATAAACAAAGGAGAGCTCTGGTGAAAGACCCAATTGAACAGATTAAAGCTATCAGAAATGTCATGACCTTCTATCACAAAAATTCCAAATATTCTGTCTGGAAGCATTTGGAGCTATATGAACAGATGATGACCTCTTTTGACATTAAACATAGCCAGAAATGCATAGAATTTGCCAAATGGACGTTCTCTCCAGAGTACTCCAGCTTCTTTGCTGGGCTGGGAGACCAGAACCATTTAAGGTGGTCCACCTATAAGGTGGCCATCTTGAAGCACTTCTCCACACACAGAAACCCCCAGTAGACCCGCAGGGCAGCCTACAATCTGCAGAGTTGAGAGGATCAGGCCCCAAGAGAATATGTGCAGGAGCTAAAACAGGCATTTGCGCAAACAACTAGGTGGGTGCGCACGAATAGTAGGGAAGTTATAAACACCTATATTCATGTACTCCCAAAATATATTATGACACAGCTGGTAAGAGATGTTCATGATAAAAGGACCCTGGACAGGGTAATAGAGAAGGCTACCCGGATCTACAAGGTCAAAAAACCTGTAGAAAACAAAAACCAAACCAAAAATCCCAAACCAACTAACACCGCTGCTGCCAAGGTGGGGGAGGTGAAGGTTGTCCCCATTTTGGACCTAGAAATGGGGGGACCTAAAAACACACATTCCCAAAACCAGCCAAACAAAAGGAAAAGAAGACCTTCTGATCAATCAGCAGCAGGTGGTAGCCAGGTAGGCTACCCCACAAATGTGACCTCTAACTCTGCTAATTACATCAGTCCACGGTATAAGGGCAACAGACCTATCTTGGGGTACTTGTCGACCCCCACAGCCCAAGGAGGGGATCCAATCAGGTGAGTACTGCCCAAGGAAACTTCCCTCCTAACTTCCCTCAGGAGGTCAGTAATCCTCCAAATGCTGGGTTAAGATTCTTCCCCCAGTACCTTCCAAACCCCAACATGCAGGACAAGCCTCCTTTTTCTCCATGCTTTCAGAAGTCCAGACAACCCAATCTGGGAGAGGGGAGGCCAAGGTTAGAGGGTTACCAAGGGAATCCCCAGTACCCAGGGTACTCTGGGAGAAGGGATAGTTACCCTTCCAGAGAACAATCTAGATTTGATCCAAGACCCACGTACCAGCCGGAGCGGGTGTCCCAACTGGAGCACCAGGTCCAGAACCTCACTCAGGATCATAGTGCATGTTGAGGGCTCAGCAGAACCCTCAGATTAACATAGCGGCCGTGAATACCTCAAACCAAGGGTCTGGCACCCCGGAAAAATGACGGGGAGAGAACCCTAATAACCCACTGTTTCCAGAGGTGGAGACACGGGAGGAAGGGGGGTGCAAAGCCCTAGAGGAAGCTTCCTTCCTCACCTGTGAAAAGCCCCCAAACACCCCGGAACCAAAACTAAAATCTCTTGCCCCCGAAAATCTGCAACCCCGGGAAGAGAGGGTAGGTAGGAGAAACAAAGAAACCAAATAGGCCCATTTTGTGGAGGAAGTCAGTGTCCTCCAGTTCGAAGGGGAAGAGTAATTGGAGGATTCGGGAAGACAGTCTTTTCCTTCAGGGACGGGGGAATTCCTCCCAAAGAAAGATGGGTCCCAAGAGACCAGAACTCAGACTGGGTAGGTGTGGGGACTGAGTCAGAATCACCAATCCCTGAACCCCAGAATTGTTATACAGAGAATGTAATGATCACAGAGGGATCCTCCCCACAAACTGGTTCTAGTGACTGTCTCCAAGACGGGGGGTACAGCACTGAACCAGAGGAAAAAGGGGATTCACAAATTCACCAAATTCATTCTGGTGGCTGTCTTCAAGAAGGGGGACAGCACAAAATCAAGAGAGAAAGGGGAGCCTGAAACTCCCCAAATATCGGAATGCCAAATTTTGTTTTCAGATTCCCTAACTCTGACACAGAATACCATCCAAAATCACACATTGTCGGAGTTCAAAATAAAGAAATGAACGTCCCAGCTGGTTTACAATGCCCATTATCTTTGTCCATTGGAGGAGAAAGAAGGTAGGTTCTATGCCCCCGTCCGAGTGCAAGGGCAACGTGCATTTTTAACACTGGTGGACACTGGATCCTAAGCCACTCTTCTGTCCAAAAGGGCCTTTGAGTAGCTAAATTCCGGAAGGGAAAAGAGACACCATATCCCTCCCACACCTCTTCCTGGACAACTCCAGAACTTCGATGGAAATTTTATTCCCGTTGAAGGGACTGCGCATCTGCAAATTACAATTGGGCGACATAGGGTGAAGCACCCGGTCATAGTTGTGACTTCAGAGGGAACCCCATGTCTATTAGGAAATTACCTCCTTCGGAGGTTGGCTCCTCTAATAGACTGTGTTAACAGGGTCCTCTGGACTCAGACTAACCAGCCAATAAATTAAAACAAAGAGTCAACTATGTCAGTTTAAATATCACATGCTACATGGTTGAACACAAATCTGATCTGATCAAATTGAGTTTCATTTCCAAAATAATCAAATATCTGACATTACAGTAATTGCTGTAGGACAACAAACTGGTGATGGGAACTCCTATCCGTTCTTGAAAATCAACCTTCATTCCAGTTTTAAGTGGCATTCCACACTGGACGGAAATACCTTGAAATGTTATACCAATCCCCAATCTGAAAAACCAAATCTTGTAATCAAAAGTGATGAAAACCCGGTCAAAGCTTGGCTGACATACAGAAAATAAGAGAACAACTGTTCCTCCCTATTGAGTTAAATGAGGGGAGGGCGTCTGTTCTGGCCAGAGTGTGCCTGAATAATGGAAAAAGCTTAATCAGCGAAGTGTTGTTTGGGAAACTCCCAAAAGATCCAGCCATTCCCACATTTAAATTGATTGACGAATGGGAAATGGGCTTGAACGCTCCCAATTCCTCCTAGCAGGTGTATGATAAAAATGTCCATAGGTGATAAAAGCATAGAGCATAATTGTTGGGTCGTGTGCGATGTCCCTGCTGCATACTATTTAGGCAGTGACATTCTCAATCGGATTGCAATTAATTTGGACCTTATAAATTACAAGGCCTGGTCCTGACTGGGGGGCAACTCTAAGGGCTTTGATGATTCTGAGAAGGCATTTCAGTCAGTTCAAATGCTGCCATAAGCAATTGAAGGTCAAATTGGAGAGGAGGTCACCATCCCAGCACAGACCCGACAATTACCACTTGACTTAAAAATTAAGAGAGGACAGAAACTACAAAATCCAGATGCATATGTACACCTCAATGCCCATCTTCAACCGCAGAGGTTGGGGTTAAACCCAACACTATTAGTTAATGTAGAACAAGACACCATTCCAATATTGGTGGATGACAGTGACCCTAGGAGTATCACTCTGGGCGCAGGCACCATTATTGGAATGGCGGTTCAATACCAGCATTTTTCCATGGATTTAGGAAAAGAAATTATAGGACCAATCTGTCATGATGCCTACCTCCAAGGAGCCAGACCAGGCCCAGCTACCCCAGAGGCAGACATCATGTCCCCGAGGGAAGTCTCAGCAGCCCCAAGTAGGGGCCCTTTGGACTCAGTCCTGGCGCCTTTGGCGCCAGGCTCATAAAAGATGACTTTGGGCCTCATTACACGGAAGGCGGTGAGCCATGGCGCTATTAGCGCCATGGCTCATGCCGGTAAAATACCGGCACCGCCTTGGCGGAAAGGGGATTTACCGCCCCATTCCAAGGTTGGTGGGGCGGTAAATCCCCCTTCCGCCATTGCCCTTCCCCATTCCCATTTCTGCCCCATAGGGCTCTATGGGAAAGGGGAAGGCGCTAATTACGGCACCGTGCCGTAATTAGCTCCGAGGTCCCTTAGCGGGTTGGTTTTTAACGCCTGCAAAAAGCAGGCGTTAAAGCACCAACCCGCTAAGGGACCTCGTAGTAAGGCGGTAATGGTTAACGGTCACCGTTACCATTAACGGTGGCCGTTAACCATTACCGCCTTCCGTGTAATGAGGCCCTTTGTGTTTAAAGGTGTTTGGTGTAAACTTACCTGATGCAGACCATGCTGCAACATCCGGGCCATCTAGAGGCCTGAATGTGACTACTTTCTCTTTGCGGACTACTTAACCACACGGGTGTGGCCGGAGGAAGAATACATACCTGAGAGGAAGGATACATACCTGGAACTACTTTGAAGGCTATTTAAGCCACGCCCAAGCAGCAACTCACGCTTCGCGTTGTTCTGCATCTAGCAGCTGGACGCTCACCGTGTCTGCTCCTGCATCCTGACTTCTGCCACGCCCGCCAGCATCCTGGAACACCTGCAAAGGGAGAAGAGAAGAGAATAGGAGAAAGAAGAGTCCTTACCTGCTAAATCCGCATTCTGGAGACATTTCGCCGTCGATCCTGAAAAGGAAGACATTCATTTTAAAAGCACATCGCATCGATCGCTGCAGCGCCGCATTCCACTCACCTTAACTAGGCGCCTCCATGTTCATCAGCGACCATCTGGATCCGCAACCACATTTCAGCGCCTAGGGAGAAAAAGACAAGAACAAAGGTGACCTAGGGAAGAGAATAAGAAAACCTTAATTTGCCATCATAAGACTTACCTGTTGGATCATTCCCACTTCATTTCGGGTCGGTGCCGCATCCTGGCATTTCCGGACCCCGGCCCCTAAGGGGAAAAAGAGACATCAGCGTTAGTGAGCGAATGCTAAAACATTACCTGAACGCTCATTAAAGACTTACTGGATATCTACTGGAACTGCACCTTTCACTTCGGGTCGGTGCCATATCTCCGGCATTTCCGAACCCCGCCCCTATGGGGAAAAAAGACACAAGCATTAGTGCATTAATGCAAGGACCCTAAAGGAACCTCTCATCAAACAACTCACCTGAGTTTCCTTCGTCGGTTCCATTGCTCATCTTGGAATCTTTGTTTTGCACCTCCTGAAATAGAGACAACAGACAATTATTATTTCGGGCTCATACTTATAAACAGAATTCTCACGGGTACTTTACCGGGAAGGTCAAGCAAACTTGAACTCTCTACAATCCATGATCCAGTGAAGTAATTGGATTACAACGCGCCCCTGCATCAGAAAGAGGATGGAGAGCTCGTCCTTTCAGACCCTAAGGTGAGACTTCACGGGGAATTGCAGAAGGGTTTCGTGGAGGGTGAGAAGGGAGTGGGAGGCTTACACATTATCCCGCAGATTGTTAATACTCCCTTTTCACACACAGAAGGATATTTCTGTGAGTCAGACAAGCCAGATTTGAGGGTCCGGTCCTGTCCATCTTTCCGAGTCCTGCGCTTCACCATAGAAGAGGCAACAGCACTCCAAACCAGGCCTGCGCCTCCGTGGGAGTCAGGTGAGCGTAACAGAATGCGAAGCCTACCTACAATTTCCCACCCGGGCGCTATGGAAACTTCTGAGACAGACCAGCTGGCCCAGCTTTTGGGGGAATTACGGGCAGAAGTACACTCTGCCTGCCAGGAGACTAACGCTCTCAAAAGAGAACTGATCGTATCTAAGGAAAGAACTGATGACCTGGCCAAACGGTTGTTGCAGGGTCAGGCAGGACAAACTCCTTTACCTAGTTCCGGGGGTAATCCCACTTCTATGATTTCGAATAACCCGGTACAAATCAATCTACCTGGAAACATGCCTTTGGCCCCGCCTGAACGTTTTGCTGGGGACCCCAAGAAATATGCCGTTTTTATGAACCAATGTCGCTTACACTTCCTATGCAGACCTGGGGCCTTCCCTAATGACCAGACCAAGGTAGCTTTTGTATTATCTTATCTCAGCGGCAGTGCTGCAGATTGGTCAGTTCCTTTGGTAAATCAAGATGGCCCATTTCTCCAGGATTTTCAAGGCTTCCAGGCAAGCATGGAAAGATTATTTGCTCGACACTCTCAGGGACAGGCCCTAGACAATGAACTGCTATCCTTACGACAAGGTAACCAGGATCTCTTATCTTACATCGCCACCTTTAATAGGTTGGTTGTGGAAACAGGGTGGCCAGAGAATAAAAGGATCACATTGTTTCATCGAGGTCTGCGCGGAGAACTTAAAGACGTGCTAGCCCAAATAGTAAATCCACCCCAAGTCTGCGCGGAGTACATAGACCTTGTGGTCCAACTTGATCACAGACTTCAGAATAGAAAAGCAGATCGATCCAAGTTTGAAACCAGAGTGTTGATCAAAACTCACGCTAACCCCAAGAGTACCGACGTTTCAGAACCTATGCAAATCGGTGGAGTTAAAGGACCGTTAACGCAGAAGGAATGGGAGAGAAGGCGGCAAAAGCAATTATGTCTCTATTGCGGGGCATCTGGTCATTTTCTATGAGATTGTCCGGTAAAACCACCTAAGAAGGTGGTTGGAGCCACTGACAACAATTTAACAGAACCTGATTCGGGAAATGACCAAGCCCGACAAGCGTAGAGGTCCGCTTGCCGAGCTTGAAAACAAACTCTTTGACCTCGCATTTCATCATGCCAAGGGTCCTCGTGGATCCGAAACAGCCTCGGCGGTTGCATGCTATAAAGGCATACATCGACAGTGGAGCTATTGGAAACTATGTAGATCGTGAATTGGCCTCCAGGATTAATCTCCCTCTCCGTCCGAAAACTAACAAGGATTTCATTACTACAGTTGATGGAACCGAAATAGCCTCAGGGTCGGTAACTCATTCCACTACAGAAGTGAAACTAGTTGGTCAGGATGGACATCGGGAAGCTATTGTGTTTGACGTAATCAAGGCCCCACAGTTTCAAGTAATTCTAGGAATTCCTTGGTTAGAAACACAAAATCCTCGAATAGACTGGCGAGCAAAGAGAATAACCTTTCCTGATTGTGAACAAACTTGTTATCCAAGAAATCCAAATATGGGCCTGGCCTCAGTAACTTCCGCCACTATACAACTACCGGCTGAGTACCAAGAATTCCAAGACGTTTTCCAAAAATAACAGGCCAACACGTTACCTCCCCACCGGTCGTACGATTGTCAAATCGATCTGGTACCCAATGCTCAACCGCCTTGCAGTAGGATTTATGCTCTTACTGAACCTCAGAACGTTCATTTGCGTCAGTATTTAGATCAGTACCTTGCCAATGGTTTTATTCGCCCGTCAAAGTCTCCTGTTTCCTCAGCTCTGTTCTTCGTGCCAAAAAAAGAAGGCGACCTTAGAACATGTATTGACTACCGCGCCCTAAATCAAATAACGATTAAGAATCGTTATCCTCTGCCTCTGATCCCTGAACTTTTCGACCAGGTAAAAGATGCTTGTATGTACACCAAGTTAGATCTGCGGGGAGCTTATCACCTGGTGCGTATAAAAGAAGTGGACGAATGGAAGACTGCATTCTGCACCAAATATGGGCTCTTTGAATATCAGGTGATGCCCTTCGGATTGTGCAACGCACCTGCCGCCTTTCAATACTTTATGAATGATGTTCTTCGGGAACTTATCGATGTTTGTGTCATATATATCGACGACATCCTGGTGTACTCCTCTTCGGAATCCGATCACAGAAAACATGTCAGGGCAGTTCTTGAAAAATTGCGCCAGCACAAACTGTTTGCAAAACTCGAAAAATGCGTTTTTCATACCACAGAAGTCGAGTTTCTCAGATTCATCCTGACACCTAAAGTACCCGAATGGACTCGCGAAAGGTGGACGCCATCCTCAAATGGCCATCTCCTAGCTCTGTGAAGGGGGTTCAGAGCATGCTTGGTTTTGCCAAATTTTATCGAAGATTCATCCTGGAATTTTCTCGAGTGGTCCAACCCATCACAGCTCTCTTACGGAAAAGTAAACGCTTCGAATGGACTCATGAGGCAGAACAGGCCTTTCAAGACCTAAAGACTAAATTCACCTCCGCACCTGTGTTGAAGCATCCACGCCCAGATCTCCCTTACATAGTTGAAACCGACGCATCCAGCTTAGCCATGGGAGCTGTCCTGTCTCAAAGGGATCCAATAACTAACCCACTACACCCTGTAGCCTTTTGGTCCAGAAAATTCTCGGCTCCTGAAATTAATTACGCAATCACAGACAAGGAGTTACTAGCTATTAAGTCCGCCTTCAAAGCTTGGCGTCATTACCTCCTCGGCGCAAGACACACCATCACGGTGATTACAGATCACAGAAATTTGCAATATTTAAAGACGGCCAAAGCCCAATCATCACGTCAACTCCGATGGGCTTTATTCTTTGCGGAATTTGATTTTTTAATCACATATCGACCTGGTTGCAAGAATGGCAAAGAGGACGCTTTATCCCGGTTTGGGATGGAAGAAACAAATTCGAGCTTAGAACCTGTACCGATTATACCTGAACAGAGAATTGTGGGTCTGACCTCTTTACAAACTATTGAGGACGTTCAAACTCGAGTTAAACAACTATTAGGCTCCAGAGCCTTACAAGAATGGAGCCAAAAGGAGTCACACTTTCCTGTTAATAACGATTTACCGTACTTCCAGGGGCGATTATTTCTGCCTAACAAAGAACTGCAAGAACTCGTTATTGCCCAATATCATGATACATTAATGGAAGGACATCCTGGTATCGCTAAAACTGAGGAAAAGATCAAACGACAATTCTGGTGGCCATCCTGGAGAAAAGACATAAAATCTTTTGTGATGTCTTGCAGAGTTTGCGCCCGAAATAAAGGTCAAAAGAAAAGACCAGCCGGTCTTCTACAACCTTTGGATATTCCACCGGCACCTTGGCACACCTTGTCGATGGAATTTATTACCGACCTGCCTCCTTGCTATGGATACAACACTATCTTGGTGATTGTGGATCTTTTCTCCAAAATGGCCCATTTTATCCCTTTAAAAGGGTTACCCTCAGCCTCCATCTTGGCCAAGGAATTTCTGGAGAACATAGTTCGTATGCATGGTTTTCCATCCATATTAGTCTCAGATCGAGGAAGCCAGTTTATTGCCCATTTTTGGAGGAAATGTTGTCAACTGGCGCAAATTGATGTACGACTATCCACCAGTCACCATCCCCAAACCGATGGCCAAACCGAGAGAACTAACCAAACCCTTGAACAATATCTTCGGTGTATGTTGCACCAATCTGAATGCAATTGGAAAGATATTCTTTGGATCGCAGAATATGCATATAACAATTCTGTACATTCTGGAACAGGACAAACCCCTTTTTACACCTTGTATGGTCATCATCCTCGAACCTCAGACCTGGACCCTCCTCAAAACCTGGAAATGCCTGCGGTAGATCATTTGCATTCCACGATAACCCGAGCTTTCAAAGAAGCTACGACTCATCTTCAGCAAGCCAAGAGAAAGTACAAAGAAAATGCTGATTTACATCGAAGTGAAGCACCTCCGTACCAAATAGAGGACCAGGTGTGGCTAGCAACTAGACATTTACCTCTCAAAGGACCACAGACTTTCAACCCCAGATACATAGGACCCTATCCCATCAAAGCTATAATCAACCCAGTGGCCTTTAAACTCGATCTACCAGCGAACATGCGAATTCATCCCGTTTTTCACGCCTCACTGTTGAAACCGGTGCAACCAGGAACCAGACTGATCAAACCACCAGAACCAATTCAGATTAATGGGGAATTAGAATTTGAAAATAAAGACATATTGGATTCTAAGGTGTTAAAGTCAAAACTCTTCTATCTAGTTGATTCGAAGGGGTATGGACCTCAGGAGAGATCTTGGGAATCAAGCGACCATGTGCACGCGCCGCGATTAATACAAAAATTCCCAAACAAGCCAAAACCCCCAGAGAGAACAACCTTGGGAGGGGCCTTGGGAGGGGGTACTGTCATGATGCCTACCTCCAAGGAGCCAGACCAGGCCTAGCTACCCCAGAGGCAGACATCATGTCCCCAAGGGAAGTCTCAGCAGCCCCAAGTAGGGGCCCTTTGGACTCAGTCCTGGCGCCTTTGGCACCAGGCTCATATTGGACAACAGTCCTGGCGCCATAGGCGCCAGGCTCATAAAAGATGACTTTGTGTTTAAAGGTGCTTGGTGTAAACTTACCTGATGCAGACCATGCTGCAACATCCAGGCCATCTAGAGGCCTGAATGGGACTACTTTCTCTTTGGGGACTACTTAACCACACAGGTGTGGCCGGAGGAGGAGTACATACCTGAGAGGAAGGATACATATCTGGAACTACTTTGAAGGCTATTTAAGCCACGCCAAAGCAGCAACTCACGCTTCGCGTTGTTCTGCATCTAGCAGCTGGACGCTCACCGTGTCTGCTCCTGCATCCTGACTTTTGCCACGCCCGCCAGCATCCTGGAACACCTGCAAAGGGAGAAGAGAATAGGAGAAAGAAGAGTCCTTACCTGTTAAATCCGCATTCCGGAGACATTTCACCGACGATCCTGAAAAGGAAGACATTCATTTTAAAAGCACATCGCATCGATCGTTGCAGCGCCGCATTCCACTCACCTTAACTAGGCGCCTCCATGTTCATCAGCGACCATCTGGATCTGCAACCACATTTCAGCGCCGAGGGAGAAAAAGACAAGAACAAAAATGAGCTAGGGAAGAGAATAAGAAAACCTTAATTTGCCATCATAAGACTTACCTGTTGGGTCATTCCCACTTCATTTCGGGTCGGTGCCGCATCCTGGCATTTCCGGACCCTGGCCCCTAAGGGGAAAAAGAGACATCAGCGTTAGTGAGCGAATGCTAAAACATTACCTGAACGCTCATTAAAGACTTACCTGATATCTACTGGAAGTGCACCTTTCACTTCGGGTCGGTGCCATATCTCCGGCATTTCCGAACCCGGCCCCTATGAGGAAAAAAGACACAAGCATTAGTGCATTAATGCAAGGACACTAAAGGAACCTCTCATCAAACAACTCACCTGAGTTTCCTTCGTCGGTTCCATTGCTCATCTCGGAATCTTTGTTTTGCACCTGAAATAGAGACAACGGACAATTATTATTTCGGGCTGATACTTATAAACAGAATTCTCACAGTACTTTACCAGGAAGGTCAAGCAAACTTGAACTCTCTACAATCCATGATCCAGTGAAGTAACTGGATTACAACGCGCCCCTGCATCAGAAGCAGGATGGAGAGCTCGTCCTTTCAGACCCTAAGGTGAGACTTCACGGGGAATCGCAGAAGGGTTTCGTGGAGGGTGAGAAGGGAGTGGGAGGCTAACACATTATCCCGCAGATTGCTAATACTCCCTTTTCACACACAGAAGGTTATTTCTGCGAGTCAGACAAGCCAGATTTGAGGGTCCGGTCCTGTCCATCTTCCGAGTCCTGCGCTTCACCATAGAAGAGGCAACAGCACTCCAAACCAGGCCTGCGCCTCCGTGGGAGTCAGGTGAGCGTAACACAATCCCCAATGACTGTTATGACAATGACGATGACATTCCACCAGAAAAGATCTTCACCCGACAAAGGGGGAATTTCCGGGTGTACTCTTCCTGGCGTCACAGGGGGGAAGACGTGACCTGTGACGTCAGGAAGGATGAGGTGATATTCCAGGTCCAGAATGACTGCCTCTCCTACCTGAAACCCTCTGTCCAGGTCAACACCCTCATCAGAGACCTCTCCACACAGCTGGAGGAGGCCGTTGAGATTGCGTATCTCAAAGTCTTTCCAGGCTTCAGATTATGGTTTAAGAACGGGTCAACCTCGCTGATGCCTTTGAGACTGAGGAGAAAAAAGCAAAAGTTGAAACATGTGTTTTTAAATTTTCAAGATACCTTTGCTTTGCCCTCGTACGACTGTGGTTGCACCGAGATACATAGAACCTCAATTCCCATGGCCCCTGGAATGACTCCTGTATTTATGAAGAAATATCGCGTGCCTCTCGCATCACGTGGGATAATTTGTCCAGTCCACAGTACCTTTAATAATCCGGTACTGGGGATTTTAAAACCTAACGGCCACTGGAGACTTTGCACAGACCTTAGGGAGCTGAACAAACAGGTCCACATGTCCCGATGGCCTCTTCCCTACATTGACCAGGGGCCCAGATCCAGGGGTCAAAGGTGTACACCGCCATTGACCTGACCAGTGGATACCGGACATTACCCATCAGTAGGGAGGACCAGTACAAGCTTGACTTTACCTTCGAGGGCAGCAGTACATGTGGACCCAGACTCCCTTTGGATACATAAACTCCGGCAATGAATTCAACATCTTCCTACACAAGGCCATTCCCGACTTCGGTGAAAGGGGTAGCCTTGCCTATGTGGATGATGTCCTGATTAAAAGCTCAACTGTGGAGGAACACACTGTGGAAATCCGCTATGTTCTGACCCAGTTGAGGGTTGCCGGAGCAAAACTGTCCTTCCAGAAGGCTAAATGGTTTAGGACCCTTGTCAATGTCTTGGGACATGAAATAACCCCTGAGGTCTCTGTCCATAGGCAAAGAAAGTGGAAGCACTCCTGAAACTGAAAGACC
Organism: Ambystoma mexicanum; assembly: GCF_040938575.1. Taxonomy (NCBI): domain Eukaryota; kingdom Metazoa; phylum Chordata; class Amphibia; order Caudata; family Ambystomatidae; genus Ambystoma; species Ambystoma mexicanum. Next base: position 494,044,952 of record NC_090930.1, on the reverse strand, counting down.
CCAACTCTGCGTGAGCTAAGAAGCCTTCTTGGACTGACTAATTACAGTAGGAGTTCATTGAAGATTACGCAGAGGTCACAAGACCCATTGTCCACCTGTTAAAAGGGGGGGTCAAGTGGGAGTAGGGTCCGGAACAAGCCAAGGCAGTAACACAACTCAAAAGAAGTCTCTAACAAGTGCCTTGTCTAGCTTACCCAGTCATAAGGAGGGAGTTCTTCTTGGAGACGGGGTTCTCGAATACATGCTTAACGGCAGTATTATACCAAAAGCATGACAAGGTCAATAAAGTCATCTCCTATGCAAGCAAGACTTTATTCTCTGTGGAGGAAAAATTCAACGATTGTGAGAAGGCACTCATGGCAATGATGTGGGCATTGAAGAATTACCACCCGTTCATCCAGGGGGAGCACATCATAGTGGAGACTCCACACCAGCCTTTGCAATACCTCCAAAGAGGCAGAATCCAGGCAGGAAATGTAAGTAATTGCTGAATTACCTCCTGGATTCTGTCGATGCAAGGCTTTGCTGTGGAGGTCAGATATGGCCAAAACAAGAAGAGTCCCCTCGCGCAATGTCTGCTGACTTGCATGGTTGTGCCAGAGAAAACTGTCTCGAGAACGAAAGTCTCAAAACCCACGAAAACATGGAGGGGTACCTGAATTCCCTGAACAAGGTCTATGAAGAAGAAATGTGCAAGGCTATGCCCACAGTTTATGTGGACGGGTGTTCCTACCATTTTGGGTACACCGACTCCACAAACTGGTCATAATCACTGATTCAGATTATGTCCGGAACGGGTTCGAGGAGCACCTGATCAATTGGAGAACCAGAGGCGTGTTGTGTGCAAATAACAAACCACTTAAACATGGCTAGCTCATACAAAATATTGATGATCTGGTCACCTCTAATGGGATGACCATCTATTGGAAAAAAGAGGGTCATTCCCGAATAGAGGGACCAGACAAACCTGGAGACAACCTGGCTGATCAGTTGGCCAAAACTGGAGCCATCCAGAGGGATCTCTTTGAGATCGAGTTCCTGTTGGGGCAAATCCAGGTCACTGCTGTCACCGTCGCACACAAATGCTCACAATTAACTCTCAACTGCCCAGTGGAGTAAGGAGACCCCAGATGCTGATTTAATCATGGCACAAAAAGGGGATCTGATTATTGGGAAATGTTACCAACACATTGAGGACTCTATGAACTTTCCTCTGACAGAAATGATTACATTGGGAAAGAGCACCTCAGGGTGTTTATGAAGTGTCCCAAAATGTTCTGAATCCAATATGGTTTGTTGGTAAAGAGATCCATCTCTGGATGTGACCAGTGGGTGATATCTACCTCATTCCGAAGCCTGATGCAAAGTCACGCCCATGATGCAGCCACAGCCAGTCATCGTGGGTTTTACACTACTTTACAAATCTTACGGGAGGTTGCATACTGGCCACACATGGGGCAGGACCTCGACCAATGTTTGAAGGGGTGTCTTGTGTGTACCCAATTTCAGCCAAGTTCACTCACACACCGAGCTCCCCTCCAGAAGAAGGGGATGACACTGCCTTGGTCAGATTTCCAAGTAGATTTCATTGGGCCCGTGATTACCTCCACTAGGGGGAACAAGTACATGTTAACCATAAAATTATCAAATGGGTGGAATGTCTCCCGGCCCCAAATTGCAAGGCAGAAACAGCAGCTGCCCTGATGATCAACCACAGCTTCTCGCATTTTGGCCTTCCCCAAAGGATTGAGTCAGACCAAGGAAGTCACTTCACCAGCGAAGTGATGACAAAGATGTGGAGATACTTGGGGTAAAAAGGAAACTTCATATTGCATACCCCCAATCCTCTAGTGGGGGAGTTAAGAGGTACAATAAAACCATTGTGAGCATTCTCAAAAAGTTTGTGGAAGATTCTGGACCAAGTTGGGACATCCGACTACCGCTTGTCCTGATGGCCATCAGATCTACACCATCTTCTGCAACCAAAATGTCTCCATTTGAGCTAATGACTGGATGAAAAATGGTGCTACCTCAGCATCTGCTCTATAGAACACAAGAGTAGACACTGATAAACGCCTCCACAACACATGAATGTGTTGAGAATTTAAGAAAACACCTTCAGCATGCTTTTGCGTACGCTCAGCGGAATATGGAGAAAACGGCAGAGGGGATTCAAACTCACTATGACTTAAAAACAACAAAAAAAGAATACCAAGTAGGAGACGGGGTCGACTTGTACAATTTCCAGAGGAACCAGACTAAGGAGAGAAAATTCCTCCCCTCCTCGTGTGGTCCCTTTGAAATTGTAGACAAAACTTCATCTTTCACCTACAGAAACCGAATCCCCAAAGGAGAGTTGTCAGAAGAGAAACGGGTCCACATCAATCAGTTAAAAAGTTGTCACCCCAGACACACCTTGCAGCTGATTGATGAGCCAAAGGAAAATCAAACAGAGGAGACATCTGGAGAATTAGAAGAAAGAAAAAAGAAAAAGCAAAAGGAAATATGTAGGCCCATAAGTATATCTATGTAACAGGGATTACATTTCTTTATTGTTATTGCAAAAATGTATAACGAAACCATGGTGTAAAAGTCCAATCATGTCTTTCCCTTGTTGAGTAATTTGTTTGAGGATATTGTTCAAATGCCACTGAAAATTGTAACTGTATGCATTTTTACGCTGTTGTAATTCTTCCGGGAAGACTGTCAGTGAAAGATTCTAAAACCTGTTTTTATCTACCTCCTGTTAGATTATTAACTGCATTACCTCTTAGACTGGCGAGGACCTCCCTGGGGACCTGGAAAGGGAAGGAAGGAAAGGAGGTTCGGCTCCATACTCTCCAACCAAAAGACAGAAGGAAATCCTGGTGTGCCACTTCATGATGAAAAAGAACTCCACCAGGTGAACCTCACTTTGCCTTGCTCTCCCTCAACAAGAAGTTCCGGGAAAGCAGGGGGGATTATTTGGGGTATGTTTACCAGCCCCAACAGGAATCCCCTACATCACAAAACTGCATTTTAGCAGTTGCAAAAATAATGGCTGTGCTTTTGTCTGCCAAGCATATATGGGGCGAGATTGAACATAGCCACCACAAGTATGACTGCAGTTTGTTTTTTATGCAATTTCACAGAAATTACCTTAAAGGCAGAATGGCTCTGTGCTGCTGGTCTGTGATCTCAAAAACTTAAAACTGCACAAGAAAATGTCCTGTATTTAAAACGACTTCGCACTGGTGCTACTTTCATCTCTAAACATCACACAGTTTTGTTCAAGTAAAACACAGCCATATCCATCGATTTCATGCTGACCACCATCAAATGAGGGCCATCTCTGCTAGAATGGCATTGTTTTGTCAAAGAAACTCTGGGAAGAGCAATTTCATTTCAGTCCGCAGGGCTTGGGTTCACTTTGGAAACAAATTAACCCACGCAAAGTTCTTCAAAAGAATGCTCTCTCTCTCTTGCTATATGTCAATTACACAGAAACCATTTTTCAAGCATATCCCTGTGTACAGAAACTGACCAGAGCTATAACAAGCCTTCAAAAAGCAAATGCGAGGAAAACAGCATCTTGTGAAATCCACATGTAGAAAATTAACACGTGTAAATCCGTTTTTGCAAAAGCAAATAAAATGCTCTTTTGAAAGCTAAATGTGAAATCACGTCAATAGTCGCACAGAAACAGTATTATATGTGTGGGGTTAGGGTGGTTTAAATGTATTATATTTATTTACAAAAAGACTTGGTTCCTGTGAAAGAAAGAGAGAAAAAGAAAAAAAATGTTTGAAAACAGCAGAACCAGTTTGGCAAGGCAGGCACTTCAAAGGTACCAACCCCCCTGGGAAAGGAATCACCTCCTCAAAATATGAAAGGGCAAAAGTGTGGAAATTCCTGACCTCGTCAGACTGGTAGGCATTTCTCCAACAAGGGACAATGGACCAAGGTGAAGTGGGAGGATGGAAGAACAGGCTCCCGCCCTTCCCCTCTCGCGCTTGGCCTAGAGGATCACGGCCCAGACACCCGCCACGAGAGGAGTTTGCCTATCTACCGGACGACCAAATACCCTGGTACAGGAACATACGGATGTGCCCATCTACCTGCCCAGCAGCCCGCCCTGTCCATGCCGACACCTGCGGCACGACCAACTCGACTAAACCTACACGTCGTTAGAGATGCCATGACGACCTAGCCAACGGTCAGCACACCTGTGCAAATATACACACCGGACACTCCCGCACCAATCTACACGAAGAATATACTCAGTGCTATGACGTAGGCGACAGACATACTCACGGACGTACATCTTTATTATTTTCCACATAGGCTCTCAAAATGCAGAAACGCAAGACGCATCATGAACTTATATAAAAAAGGCTTGCTCACGCTTCTTCTAAGAGCCATGTACCATAATGAAGAATATAACGGGGACACGATACTGCGGATAAAGCAATATGATACCGTAACCTAAAGCGCACTGCATCAAACGGTTCCACCTATGCACCAGGCCCAAGTAGGCCGCAGGCAAAAGCTTCCATGAACATTGAGTGAGCAAGAACTGGGTTGCTGACCCTGCAAAATGAGCCCGGCGAAAGCACACCGCCAAGGGCACGATGTTGCAATCTCGCACGCCGCAAGCCAACCTCATGGTCACACCTGCAAGATAAACCAGGCACACAGTAGGAAAAACAATATTAATTGTGTTGAATTTTGCCTCAAACACGGTCCCACCTCATGTGACAAAGTCAAACCTGACAAGATGCCAAGCCCAGGAGGAAGGAGACGCCTGAATCCCACGTTTCGAGACACAGGCAGATACAATTAAAAGACTCATTTGGACATCTGCAGCAGTGGGAGTATTCGACCTCCCAACATATGAATAAATCCTCACATTGTTTACACCTACCCATATTAAAACATTGTTGCAAATGACAGGTGCACCGCGAGCTGGGAACAGCGATAGTCCCAGACTGGGAGGCTCGCGAGCGGACCAATTAGAACATGGGGTTCTTATCACTGACGCCATTCACATTGACCAATCCTCAGAGGTCTTCATGTAACAATTTTCATGTATCAAATTGAAGGGACAGCCCAGGTATACCACCTGACTAACCCTCAGCCACTAACACCGTTCTCTATATGTGCGCTATACTAACCCTACCACTCGAGTAACCAATCCAGAGTGGAGATAGGTTTTTTGCTAAACTTTCCAAGTGACGCAAGAAGCGCGTCATACTAAGGTAAAAAGGGCCTGCGAGCCCCACGATTGTGTGTGTGTCAGGACGGACGCGTACGCTCCTTGACCCATCCCTGTCGTTTTGTCTAATAAACAGCAGAGTCACCTTGCTTCTTGCGTGTGTCTCATACTCTATCTCTTTTGGGATATACGGGAGGAGTTGGGGCCTCCCTGCCCGGAGGTCTGCGGACGGTCCGGCCGACCCCGGCAGAATTTCCCCCCGACAAGTTGGAGGCACTGCTGAGAAGACCAGACAGCGCAATCCGGATATTGGCCCTCGGGAGCCGGTTGAGAAGTATCCCGCCCGCGGTTGGCGAGTGTCCAGACGTGGTCCAGACGAGGGGAGGTGGCGAGCCGCTTGGAGGGGTGCACGCAGTCGAGCGGCCCCGCATCAAGAGAACTTGGTGAGCATGCCACACACAACAAGCAATGTGAAATTGTGAGGGAGGGGGGAGGAATTAAATACGGGAGGTGGGAGGTGTTGCACAGGTGCGCGGCGAAGGTTTGACAATTTAGTGTTGGCAATGGAATGAATGGTAGCCGAACGAGTGTGAGAGCAGTCGGCTACGTTACGCGGGGGGGCGGAGCACGAAAACATCACGTGCGGCCGCTCGTAGACACTGATTGGCCTAGGTCGCGACTACGTGTAAGGGTGTGTGTGTGTGTGTGGTTTCCTACGATTTGGCATTTATTGATCAATGAGTAGATGAGGATCCCTATTGTTCGAGCAAGAAACTCGATAGGTAGATGACGTTTCCCTGTAGGTGGTAGCTAGTTAGTTGCCCAATACGGAAGATAATTGGCTGGTTAAGCCCTCCTGTCGAGGGGCGTATCACACGCGAGGCGACGCAGTGTGCGCAGTCCGATTATATTATTGATTACCTTGTTCCAGGAGTGACAGGAAGACAGCTGTGAGGTTAACGGGGGTAGATTGCAAGTGTATTTTGAACTTAAAGAATATATGAAGAACTTACCAGTAGCTCGAAGAGATCGGTGACGTCACCAGTAGGGCTTTCATAGGATATCCCGAGCACAAGGCATCTTTCTTTCTGAAGAGTGGTGGGGAAGAGAACTGTGGTAAGGGAGTGGAAACGGAGACAAATGGTAATGAGTTGATCAGGGAAAGGTGAAACGGGGGACGTGGCTGCGCACGGAGAGCGCCGGCCACGGCAAGTGTAGAAGAAGGAGGAGGAGCAAGTGAAAATAGGATGACTGTATAAGAACGTCATAAGGGGCACGCAGCCGCAGGGGGCTACGTGCGCCTCGGCCGCAGGGGGCCGTAAGGGTGTCGTGTAAAGGAAGAAAGACAGAAGAAAATATACAAATGTAAATATTATATTTTTATAATTTTCCTTAGCGGACTATCGCAAGTCCCCAAATTTACGGGGCCAGGTAACGATATAAGGCTGTATATTGTAAACTGCTAGTGAGATAACCGCTACCAAATAGGGGAAGGGTAACAAGTGGAGCGCTACTATGTCATACGGGACAGGATCGGGAGGGTGGGGGAACACCCTCACTACCCCACTACAGCACATATGTACAACACTGTCACCCCATATGGAGAAACTGATTAAGTATAGCATAGAATGGACCCAGGGGACGGACAACAAAATGATAACACTGTGGCCGCCTAATGGTAGCTTCGATCCATATGCCCAACATTCACTACTAAACCATCTGCATAATACATACAAAGGGAAGAAGTTGGCAAACCACGTGGAGGTGTTTAACTTATGGAGGATGTTCCAAGGGTCCCGACCAGGACCAAATGGAATGTTCACTGTGGAGGAAATACCGGAAGAAAAAGAGATTAAGGAGGAAGGAGAGGATGGGAAAAAGGGGAGTGAAGACCCAAAGAACACGTGGAACGGACAAGAGGGAGGAGAAAAGAATAATACATCAAATGAAATAAAAAAGGAACCGAGCAACGATATACCCCTAGCAAAGGGAGTGAAAACGGAGGGAGGGGGGTTGTACCCTTCAAGGGAGTTAGGAGAAATAGAAAGAGGTCAGTTAAGGGCGGCTGAGGGGTACTCGAACCCGGCATACAGCCCTCCACCATATGTGGCTCATAGGAAGATGCCAGCAGGGGAGGGGAGGCCTGGAGAAGAACAAACTGTGGAAATAGGAAATGATGAGTGGGTAGCTGCACAGATACTATTAAAATTACGAGGTTCATTAACAGGGGAAGAGAAGGAGGTAGTAAGGAAAACAGACGAGGATAATACCAGGGAGAGTGGAATAAGAGGGGAAGAGCTGTTACGGCAAAAGGAAGAGATTTTGGAGGAACGACTAGCAGAATTAAGGGATGAGCAGAATGAATTGATCAAACAGCTCGAGAGGGAGGAAAGAGAGAGAGCGAGGAAAAGGAAAGAAGGTAAGAACGAATTGGAAAAATTAAGGGAACGAACTGAGGAGCAAAGGAGAGAAGCTGAAAGGGTAAAAGCAGCGGCGGAAAGGGTATCAAGAGCAGTGCTGCGAGAAAAGAAAAGGGAAGAAGAAGAGAAAGAAAAAGAAATGGCAATGTGGAAGAGGAGATTACTATCAGAAACGACTAAGAAATACGAAGAAGGGAGGGTGATAGAGAGCATATTAGAAAGGGAAAGGGTAAAATGGGAAAGGAAGAAAGAGGATGAAAGAATACTGGAACAGATGAGTAGTGAAGTAATGGAGGAATTAAAAAGGAAAAGGGAGGAAAATGGTAGGGAGATGGAAGAGAGAAATGAAGGAGAAAGAGAAGATAGGAGAAGGGAGAGTGAAGTATGGGGGGATGTATATAGAGACACAGAAGTAGCAACAACATCAGCGCAAAGGGGAGCGGTTGATAAAGGAGAAAAAGGAGAACTAGACCTAATAGACTTACAAACAGTAACAATAAAGGGGAAAAAGACCGAGTGGGGGCTGCCGTTTATGACTGACTTTTGTAGTGAGGAAGAAGAAGGAGTGGAGAAGGAAGGAAGAAACAGTGAAAGGGAAAGCCTCGATAAACTATACATCACCCGGACCAACACAGACTCGCCATGGATCCGTAGGAGAAAGGATGAGCTGGAGAGAAGTGAGGAGGATGAGCAAGGAATAGCGGAAAGACAGACACATGAGGCCGCACCGTCCCCATCACGCCCTCTCCCATCGCACCCTACATGCTCAACCACCTCACGCTCGTTACGCACAATAAAACTTGCGCCCTTCACAGACGAACTGACACCCTATGCATGTCGGTTTAGGGACCTCCCTAGACGCAGGCAGGAAAGGCGAATACACATGCCCACATTAAATACAGGAAATGATGGAAGAGGGGAAGAGATGGAGAAGAAAGAGTTATGAGCAGGGGAAATACGGATGAAATTGACGATGTAGAAGAAAGGGAAGAAGAGGAAGGGTGTGAGGACTCGATTTTATGGAACACAAAGGGTAAAACGAGACATAACTTAATGCCACTTCTGGAGAGGGGAGGGGTTAGGCCACAGTATGTCCCTTGGAAGCATACAGACAAAGAAAATATAAAATGCAGGCTCCCATCATTAAGTGGAGGTGCGGGTAAATGGATATATGAAATGGAAAAACACACCACAGGACAGAAACTGGCAGTAGGAGATGTGAAGGGCCTTCTAATATCGATATTAGGGGATGCAGCGGATGACATTTGGAAGAGAGCGGGATTCCCTGGGGTAACAATAACAAACACATCTCATGATGGGGCACCATTCGCAAACTGCAGACATGCACTATGGCAGGCACTGAGGGTACAGTACCCAGACACATCAGACATAGGAGCAATTACCTCCCGCAAGATGCGTGAGAATGAAGATCCTGTTGATTATATCCAGGAAATCCAAGAGAAGTGGCGCATGGAAACTAGAGAACAATGGGACAAAACACCCGCAATATTTTATCATATACTAGTACAAGGGCTCCCGGAAGGAGTTCAGAAACAACTGAAGAAAGTAGTGGGAATGGACGCAAAAGCATGGCCAGAAATACAACTGACTATAGTGCACCATTGCAGGACATGGCAAGGAAAAATGAAACAAAAGGAAGAGGACAGGAAAACGGAAGAGGCTAAACTAGTACAGAAAAAGCTTACTAAATACACAATGGAAGGGGCACTAATAACTACGCCTACAACAATGACCCAAAGCCCCACGCAAATAGTGGCTGCACAACATCCCTCCCAAATACCACCTTCACAGACTATAACACAACACGTGCCGCCACTCCAACCATACACGACCAACATGGGAGGAGGATACCCAATGCCAGGAGCTGGGTATTATAATTACAACAGGGGGAGAGGAGGAATTATGAGAGGGAGAGGATACGGATATAATACACAACAGCAGGTAGGAGGACTTAGAAATTCCTATCCCACAGGGCAACCAGTATACCAGGACAACACAGGGAGCTTTCCATGGCAGAGTAGGGAACCACCGGTGTGTTGGAGTTGTGGATTATTAGGGCACATGTCACGCACGTGTAGAGTAAGACCGGGAACACCATCATGGAGTGAACAGGGACAACCAAGGCCCACACAGGAACAGCAGGGCATACAGCAACAGCAGAGGTTGCAACAGGAAAATGAACAGCAACAACTAATAACACATTCACTGCCACAACAACAGGTAGCGATAACACAACAACCCCAAGTACAACAAACACAACTGGGTAGGGTGACGGTCCTGGGACACAACCCTTACACAGGAAATGGTCAATCGTTGTACCCTCAATAGGACAGCCCACAGACGGCCTTGGTGTGTCCCATCCTGTCAGTAACACCTAATAGTGCGGAGGAACCACGCATAGAGGTAACGATAGGTGACAAAAAGTTATCATTCCTTGTTGACACCGGGGCGACCCGGTCTTGCATAAGGGAGGGTAAATTTAAGATGTCAGGCGAAGCCATGAACACCCAAGGATTCTCTGGGGCTAAAGGGTTGGTTCCTTTTACTGATAACATTCCCTTATCTATAGGAGATTATGACCTGTCAGTCCCACTTCTATATTATAGTGCCTCACCAGTAAATATACTGGGGAGAGACATAATGAACAGGTTGAATATGACGATCTCATTTACTGAGGACGGCATAATTTGCTCCACTCCAGGGATTAACATGCTCACAGCACGACATATTATGCAAGCATACTGCGGACAAACAGCGATTAGGGCGGAGCCAGTAGATAGCGAGCTCTTCCAGTACGGGACAGACATGGCATTTGCATGGATGCCCGGGATAGAGGGAAAAATGTGGAGGAGGCCAGCAGCCTATCTTTTCAGACCAGAAACACCAGTCAATGAGCTAGAAGGAAAGGTGGTTCCAGTGGACATTGAGAGCATTATAGCAACAGCTGATTACATTGCTGTACATGCCCAAGACAGAGAAGGAAGGGCCTGGAGGGCAGTGATAGCACTAGCGGAAGGATGTAGACTCACCCAGGTGTCAGATGAGGAGCTGTTCTCAGAAGAAAAGGAGGAAGGTGAAATGGTGTTTATGATGAGTGTGGAAATATGGCTAAGAGTGGCGTACAAACAAGTGGCACAGAAAATTGCAATGGCACTTGAGGCACCCGCATGCACCCCAGTCCCCTTCTTTAAGGAGGATATGACAAAGGTACCCACATCACTGTGGACTACTAGCCCCTATGACGTGGGGTGCATAAAAAGTATAGGGGGAGTAAGGATAAAATTGAAAAAAGGTGCAATACTCCCCAGAGTGAAACAGTACAAACTATCAAAAGAGGCAGATGAGGGCATATATGAAACCATAAAGGCCCTTATAAATAATGGCATATTGGTCCCCTCAGAATCACCACGTAACACGTCTGTATACCCAGTGCGCAAGGCTAAAGGGGGTTCTTGGCGCTTCATACAGGATCTCAGGCCCTTGAACAACATAGTAGAAGCAGAATACCCCATAGCAGCAAACCCGGCCACAATATTGTGTGGCATTCCAGCAGAAGCATCACGATTTACAGTGATCGACCTTAAAAATGCATTCTTCTCAATACCATTGCACCCAGACTCACAAGATCTGACTAGCTTCACTTACAGGAACACAAAGTGGAAACACACCAGGTTGCCACAAGGGTATTGTGAATCACCCTCAATTTTCAACAGAGTAATACAGATGGATTTGGGTAACATTGAAGTGGAAAGCACAGTGTTGCAGTATGTCGATGACATAATAATTTGTAGTACAAATGAAAGGACATGCAGAGAGGACTCATTAAAGATGTTGACAATATTGGCTGAGAAAGGTTACAAGGTAGACATGGAAAAGTTACAGTACTGCCAAGAACAGGTACTTTACATTGGTCAGCTCATATCCCAACATGGAAGAAAGATTGCACCACAAAGAGCACAGGCCATTTCAAACACACCAGTGCCACAAACAGTGAGGGAACTGCAGCAGTTCCTGGGTCTATGCAACTACTGTAGAGCATGGGTATTTGATTACAGTTCCTACATAGGGCCCCTGCTTGAGGCGTTAAAGGAAGCTAATAAAGGGGAGAAAAAGCTGGGGTGGACAATGGAAATGAAAGAGGCTTTTGATGAGTTGAAAGATGCGATATCAACTGCTCCGGTACTGGCATCCCCAGACTATGAGCGACAATTTTTTATATTTTCACATTGCGACTCAACAGTAATGAAAGCAGTGTTGGCCCAAAAAACAAGCATGGGCTACAAACCAGTAGCATTTTACAGTGGCCACTTAGATCCTGTGATGCTAGGTCATTTCCCTTGCGAACAAGGTCTCGCCGCAGCTGCTTTTGCGGTAGAGAAAGCATAAGCAATAACCATGGGGTGCCCAACTACACTGTTTGTGGAACATGCACTATTTGCCATATTGAATAAACCTAAGTCCACCCTAACCACGCAAAGGGCATCAGGTTATGAGATCATCTTATCCAGAGCTGAACTATCAATTGTTAGATGTAGCACGGTCAACCCTGCAAGGTTCCTAGCAGAAGTAATTGAGGAGGGAGATTATGCCCACGACTGTACGCAAATAACTGACATGTACTCATGTACTAGAAAGGTTGAAGAAAACGCGCTAGAGGGAGGTGAGCTCTTGTTCATTTATGGGTCATCAACTATTGACCAAAGGGATGGTGTAAGGAGGACTGGGGCAGCAGTGGTAAAAATGATGGAGGTACCGGTGTGTGTGGCCATGAAATGTGTACAATTACCACAGCATTACTCCGCTCAAGCAGCGGAATTAGTTGCACTGATCTTGTCGTTGAAGGAAAGCTTTGACAAACGAGTGACCATATACTCCGACAGCGCGTATGTTACATCCACTGTCCACTCAGGGCTGTTGAAATGGAGAAGAAGAGGGTTTAGGAGAGCTGATGGCACTCCAGTGCAACATGCCCTCCTATTGGCTGAACTAATTGAAGCAATAAATGACCCCCAAGAATTAGCTTTAGTGAAATGCACCGCACACACCAATGGTGAAGATCACATCTCAAAAGGGAATGCAGCAGCAGACGCACATGCAAGGTATGCTGCATACTTTGGTGAGATATGGAACCCCCCAGAGTCACAGAGAGGGAGAGGGAGGGGAATGGCTAAGGAGATGTTGATAAGAGAAGGGTACACCCATCTCCCAGCCACACAGATTATGGAGCTACAAGCGGCTGCACCAATGGCCGAAAAAGAAATATGGGTAAAAAGAGGATGCACAATGTCACCAACCGACGCACTATGGCACCAGGGTGACACTGGAAAGGTTGTAATACCATTGGCACTTTTGAACACCGCCCTGAGCCAACTACATTACCCAGCCCACACAGGCAAGGAAGTAATTGCAGCACGAATTAGGGAAGACTGGTTCTGCCCCGAGTTAAATTCTCATGTGTCAAATTTTATCAGCAACTGTCTCACATGCCAACAGTTTACGGCCGGCCACACTCTGAAGGTGATAAGAGGTACTATACCCCGGCCAGAGGGATTGTTCCGACATCTCCATATTGACTATGTTGATATGATCAACGTATGTCAAGGAAATAGGTATATGATTGTAGTAGTATGCCCATTCTCGAGGTGGATTGAAGCAGGGCCCTGTTCACACCCAGATGCATTTAGAGCAGCTAAATTCCTAGTGAGGGAGGTCTTCCCTAGGTGGTGAGTGTGTGAGGTATTAAGGTCAGACAATGGCCCACATTTCGCAAATGAAATGTTCCAGCACATTACATCCTTGCTGAACATCAAACATAAATTTGCATGTGCATACCACCCACAGGCCAACGGTATATGTGAACGCCTGAACGGCCTATTAAAGGAGGCAATTGCAAAGATACAGCAAACAACAAAGAAGAGTTGGTTATATTGCCTTCCATTAGTCCTATTTGAGCTAAGGAATAGACCAGGGTCTGACCACCACCTCACCCCTCACGAGGTGGTTACCGGACGTCAAATGCGCCTTCCCCTAACGCCAACATCAAGAGCATTTACTGACCACGAGAGTACTGCGAGTGTTCTTGGTGATGAAATGTACCAATATGTGTCTTCTTTGATTACTAGTGTAGTGTTTGTGTCTCAACAGCTCGAGCGCACGCGGGGCGGGTCTAACAGCGACCAACAAGAAGACGTGGATAAAGAATTGGAAAAGGAAAGACTGTGCAAAGTTGCTAAAGGTGACCACGTACTACTTCGCAATTTCAACAGAAAGTGGAACAGTCCACGATTCACTGGCCCCCATCTGGCAGAAGAGGTATCAACGAGAGCAGTGAAGTTACAGGACAAACGTGCTTGGAACCACCTACACGACGTAAAGATCTACAAACTCCAGACCCGCCCCAGCGCCACCGACAGGGCCACAGGAAGTACAACAACAGCGTCACCAACGGAGGAAGAGACGTCTCCCACAACTAACAGCCTAAGTGTCCCCATACTCTGCCTCCCCCCAGATTCCCCAGAGACAACTATTAGAAAAGAAAGGGGTGATCCCCATACCGCCCACCCCATGGTTACACGATAAAAGGGTAAAGAGACTCTCGCCAGCCTGAGCCCCAAACCCTCTGCCCATTGACTCCCTACCCACTGTAGTAATAACTGAACTGAAGGACATTGTTTTGCACATATACACATGTAAACACCTGAATGTTCTCTTTCTTTTCTCTCGCACATGCAGGTAAAGCGGATTATTGTACTGTTAAGAAAGTAGATAACTAACTAATTCACTGCCCAGGAGTAGATGGTACCCTCAGACGATAATTACCTGGAAGAATTGTCACACCAATTTGTATATGAAATAAAACGGCCAACGTACCTGAAAGGAAGGAGGGTACGTGTCTACTACACAGCATTCCTCTTGGCCATAGAACATTCAATGCCCCACCTCCAACCATACTTGCCTGCCCTAAGAGATAGATCGCTTAGATTGGCGTGGGAACAGCTCTTCGCCTGGGCACTGAATGACTACTTGATAGGGAGAGCTTAATAACAATAACTAACCTTAATAACGAGCATATTAAGAATTTTCAGGCGGGCAACTGTAACGTCGCAAGAATAAGCTGCCGGACTGCAGCAAGGTAAGAGCAAAATGCTGGTGAAATTAGCATTTGTAATAAAATTGATAGGGATTTTAATGATCACCGGGTTCTTGGCTGCCTCTGTATGGCAGTACAGCTACGCTATTGATATTATTGCTGTACCCAAACCTAATATACCCCCACCCCCAGCTGCAACAGGTGTTACGTCAGGTGGTACTAGTAAAACCCCACACCAGGAAAATAGAGTTAAACGCAGCACATACTCAGATAATAAAGGCATTGACAACTATGTACAAGATTCAGCACACGTCTCTAACAACATGTGGTACCAACACATGACCAAAATAGGCAAGCAGACAACTGAAGACAGCTGCTACGTTTGCTCATTGATCCCATACGCCATGAGCGCTTCTCGAACATTTGTTGCTACGGAGATAGATGGAAAAATAGCACGATGTATAATATACCTGGCACTGTTCCAGACGAAAGGAAGATTTCAAGGGACAATGGTGCAACTGGTGTGGAAAACACGAGATACATATCCATTTGAAAATAACTTCCTCAAGACTTATTTGAGTTACCACAAGAGTAGTTTACATGCTGAAGGATTCAGATACATAACAAGTGGTCCTGAAAAAGGAGAAACAAAGAAAGTAACACTGCAGTACCTACCATGTGATTGGTACGCCACTGAAGTCCCTGGTAAAAACGGATGTTGGGAAAGACCACTGATTACAATAACAGGGAAGGTGTACATGAACAACAAATGGGACATAGGAGTGGTTGGCAGCAACATGGTAACAAGAGAAAATATTTCAACTATTGATGGACATAACCATAGATGTTGGATGACTTGGATCAAGTACGTACCCATGCTCACGTGGATGGAGAAGGATGAAGACCCAATAACAATACTGCCTTTAACTGCGCCTAAGGTATGCTACCAACATAAAGGAGAGGTGGATGTAGGATACAATACCAACTGTGAAAGCATGATGGAGTTACCTGAGGGGGGAGCAGGAACAGCAGTAGTAATGGACCATTACTGGGCCTGTGGAGACAAGGCGTATCACACACTGCCCCCTTTGTGGAATGGTGTATGCACTATAGTACATGTTAATGTACCATCACTAGTGGTACCCCAGAAGCATGTGAATATGGCGAATTTCCCCAAGATGGATGAAGGAAACAAAAGGAAGAAGAGATCTGCACAGCCTCGGAAAGGATCAGAGAACAGACGCAACGGCAACGACACTGTCCTCAACAGAAGGAAAAGACAAGGAGAACCTCTGACAGGAAATTACCTGTGGGGAAGGTCGGAAACAGCACTGACCTCAATACCGCCGGAACACAGACTATTCAGCAGAGCAGCCATGTTCTTCTCCTCAATAATACATCCTGAACTGCAGGTTTACGCAAAAGCAAAATGGCTCCAGATAACTAGGTGGGAACTAATGATGACAATCAACTCTACAGTAAATGGATTCAATGCAATAAAAGAGGAATTGCGAGCAGTAAGAATGGTTGCACTACAAAACAGATATGTACTGGACCTCCTCACAGCAATGGAAGGAGGAGTTTGCGCAAAGATAGGACAATCATGCTGCACATTCATTCCTGCTAACGATGCTGACAATGGTACCCTCACGGAAGCTGTATCACAATTGGCCCAGATGCACTCAAAAATGATGGATGAAAGTAAAGGTGTGAAAAAGGATGAGAGCTGGTTTTCAATATTATGGTCATGGATGCCATCGTGGCTGTCAGATGGACTGAAGATTATAGTTGAATGTACTATTCTGGCTGGAGCTACACTGATCATAATAAGATTTTGGAAGGCCCGGATGGCACGCACCACAGACGAGATGATCGAAATGGTTGGTATACACCTCTTGATGCCAACAGATGACGGTCAACACACAGGCACAATAATAAAGGAGAGAGAGAGGTTGCGCAACCAGATCATCACCAACCACCTGGACCCACCATCTGTGAAGCTCGAAAACCCAAGAAACCCAAGGAGCTACATAGGGAAATGGGTATACTGCACTCCTGGAGGAACATGTGAATATATGTATTGGTCATTTGAAGACCATGTTAACCACTATGGACATTTGGGAGGAATAACTAAAATATGGAGAGTAAGAGGAGATAAAGAAAAGGACATGGTTGTGGTCGACAAGTCGACCAGAGGGGGGACTGAAGTGGGAGAATGGAAGAACAGGCTCCCGCCCTTCCCCTCTCGTGCTTGGCCTAGAGGATCACGGCCCAGACACCCGCCACGAGAGGAGTTTGCCTATCTACCGGACGACCAAATACCCTGGTACAGGAACATACGGATGTGCCCATCTACCTGCCCAGCAGCCCACCCTGTCCATGCCGACACCTGCGGCACGGACCAACTCGACTAAACCTACACGTCGTTAGAGATGCCATGACGACCTAGCCAACGGTCAGCACACCTGTGCAAATATACACACTGGACACTCCCGCACCAATCTACACAAAGAATATACTCAGTGCTATGACGTAGGCGACAGACATACTCACGGACGTACATCTTTATTATTTTCCACATAGGCTCTCAAAATGCAGAAACGCAAGACGCATCATGAACTTATATAAAAAAGGCTTGCTCACGCTTCTTCTAAGAGCCATGTACCATAATGAAGAATATAACGGGGACACGATACTGAGGATAAAGCAATATGATACCGTAACCTAAAGCGCCCTGCATCAAACGGTTCCACCTATGCACCAGGCCCAAGTAGGCCGCAGGCAAAAGCTTCCATGAACATTGAGTGAGCAAGAACTGGGTTGCTGACCCTGCAAAATGAGCCCGGTGAAAGCACACCGCCAAGAGCATGAGGTTGCAATCTCGCACGCTGCAAGCCAACGCCAAGGTCGCACCTGCAAGATAAACCAGGCACACAGTAGGAAAAACAATATTAATTGTGTTGAATTTTGCCTCAAACACGGTCCCACCTCACGTGACAAAGTCAAACCTGACAAGATGCCAAGCCCAGGAGGAAAGAGACGCCTGAATCCCACGTTTCGAGACACAGGCAGATACAATTAAAAGACTCATTTGGACATCTGCAGCAGTGGGAGTATTTGACCTCCCAACATATGAATAAATCCTCACATTATTTACACCTACCCATATTAAAACATTGTTGCAAATGACAGGTGCACCGCGAGCTGGGAACAGCGATAGTTCCAGACTGGGAGGCTCACGAGCGGACCAATTAGAACATGGGGTTCTTATCACTGACGCCATTCACATTGACCAATCCTCAGAGGTCATCATGTAACAATTTTCATGTATCAAATTGAAGGGACAGCCCAGGTATACCACCTGACTAACCCTCAGCCACTAACACCGTTCTCTATATGTGCGCTATACTAACCCTACCACTCGAGTAACCAATCCAGAGTGGAGATAGGTTTTTTGCTAAACTTTCCAAGTGACGCAAGTAGCGCGTCATACTAAGGTAAAAAGGGCCTGCGAGCCCCACGATTGTGTGTGTGTCAGGACGGACGCGTACGCTCCTTGACCCATCCCTGCCGTTTTGTCTAATAAACAGCAGAGTCACCTTGCTTCTTGCGTGTGTCTCATACTCTATCTCTTTTGGGATATACGGGAGGAGTTGGGGCCTCCCTGCCCGGAGGTCTGCAGACGGTCCGGCCGACCCCGGCAGAATTTCCCCCCGACAAGTGGGAACTAGCACTTTCACAAAGAAGTGTGAATTCCTTTGATACCTCTCCTCAGCTTCAACTGCCTAGGATCAAAGGGCGCTATGGTAACCCTGTTGTTCAGAGTGACACAGAGGGGGCAGGTTGGCTGTGGAGATTTGAAGGACCGTCCATACAGTGACAAATGCCATCCATGGACCTTAAATGACTTTTTCCATTAAGACATTTATTTCAATAATCTGAAGAAGCACTAATGTGAGATTATGACAGTGTTAATGTACTTTTTGGACAAACAAAATAAGACTATTTGTATCTTCCTGGCATGTGGTGGGTGTGAATGGCAGTAAAAAGCCATTTCTGGTGAAAGCGTAAATGGCACATATATTTGTTTATTTTTTTAATGTTATTTTTTATTGTATTTGGTTTGCAATCTACATACAATAGATTAAAAAACCTTTACAATTTGATATTCAACCTTCTGATATAACATTTTACAATTAATTTTCCTTTGTTGTGCTTAAATTGCGATGATAAAATGAGAAAGAAGAGAAATTAAACGAAAAAAGTGAAAAAGGTTAGAAGACAGAAAAGGGAGATGAGGAGGGGAGAAAACAGAATGGTAGAAATAAAGCTCTTCTGGAGTCAAAACCTTCCTCCTTTCTCTTTCACAGTTCATTAGGGACATATGTTTGTTTAAGGTTTATAAAGATCTCCATGCTGAGACAGTTATTTCACTCATTTCTATTTAAGTAGCCCTCTCCCCCTCAAAATATTAGATGTACCAAAACATAGTTCATTTGTTATTACAAGAACCAATTTTCTGGCTGTTCATTAAAATTCCAATAGTGTTGATCTATGTTTATTTCTTCAGTCCTTCTTTTTGGTTAAGATGTTGCAGTCCATCAGGTGTATTGATTGGAGAAATCTTACCACTGCTGCTGTGAGCTGTGTTTCATGTCCTGCTATTATTCTATGCCAAGCGTTCTCTGATAATATCCAGTCAGTTCTTTCTACAAATCTTCCTAGTATTCTTACTCTTTGATCCCATGTTCCTTTGCATTCAAGCAATATATGTCTCACATATATTAAATTTGGAGAAAATATGCCAGACACTATTATGCATATATGGAACCATTTGTATAATTTTAGATAAAATGTTTCTCCTAAAAATCTGCGAAATGGTGCCTAAACTGTGAAGCAGCATTGCACAGACTTGTCTTTTGAACCAGCATATTCCTTGTGAAATATAGGATCTGCCTATCTGATTTGTTTAATGGTGATGATTGTAAATACAGGTTGTATTCCATAACTCCGTTTTGTGAAAATTTAGGCTTGTTGGACAAAAAGGAGTCATAAAGGCATACACTTAAGGGGAGGTCACTTCCTTCCATCCAATCAGCTCAGAGGGGGGGAGGGGACACCCATAGCCTGACCTATCCCATCCAAAAGGTATGTCCAGATTATTTCCATCCACATTGTAAATACTGTGTTGTCATTCTGGCTATATAAGAGCTAGGCAGGGAGGTATGAGGGGATTCAACATTCAAAATTCACCCTGGAAGACTCCAAGACTCCAGAACCAGGTCCAGAGATAGCTGATACAGATCCAGGCAGAACCACCTATCCAGAAGCACCTATCCAGAACCTCCTATCCAGACCACCTATCCAGAACCAGATCCATCCCAATAATTCAGGGAGAAAGGAGGAAAGGCTGCTGATCGCTTGGGGAGAATCCAGCAACTAGACCACTTTGCCCAGCTGATGCATCCCGCTGTCCACAGTCATCAGACCCCTGTTGCCCAGCTGTTCCCATAAAGGAGAGCCCAGCCGCTGTCGAGAGACCCAGTTAGCTGTCCAAACTACCCACCTCAGGTACATTTTGTAAGTATCACCCTCCCCAGTAACAAAAAGCCGTATACCCCGCTCTGTTACCCTGCATTCTGTCCCAATCCTATCAAAATCCCATAAGAACCCTAGTAACTTCCCGAATTGTCAGCATCCTCTGATTATCTGAGAATCTGTGTAGTATATATGTGTTAGCGTAATTCTTTTAAAATCATTTCAGTCGTCTTTGTAAGTACTTGGTACCATTTTTTAGGTAAATTTATTAATTCCCATATAAGGACGTACACAGCGCAAATTGGTTAAAATTGAAAATTAACCTCCTTGCATGCAATGTCTTTCTTTAATACCCTAGCCACTAAAATACAGTCTCAGTAGAACTAATCATTTTGTGAACAAAAACGATTTTTGCCCGTGTGATTTCTTTTTCTTCCTAAAAAGAAACCCATACTGTCCCCCAATAAGAGTCATCCCTTTACTTCAGTATCCTATCTGTTATGTGACTTTGTAAACCCTCAGAAAAACCGATTTCCGATTTTGATTATTTAGCCTATTTCCTTAGCTGTTTGCTTATTTGAAATCTGTGTAGAAAAAGAAATTGCAAGTTTGCCACATGTGATTTTTGCTGCATTGCTTTCCTTCCCAAAGTCGATTTTCGCACCTGTGTTCATGTTGCTCTAGTACCTTGCCCTGTAGCTTGTAAGCTTCCTTGCCTTTTAGTACAGCCACATGAATTCCTGTCCCATCCATTCTACTGCACATGTAAAGATAGAAATAAATAAAAATATCATAACTGACCTCTAATTATCCAGTAAACTCTGAGTGCAACTTTGCTACTTTTTCAAGGCTTTCATTTCATTTTGGCCTCCCATTCTGGGGTTGTAGGTCAAATTTACAATCCTTCTTATTTGTGACTCCTTGCCACTCTTTTCCACTCACACATAATTTAGTCAGCACAGGTTTGGGGGAGTGTTGCAGGGGGGTACCTAACACAAGTGTTATCTATAAGTATGACAAAAAGTGATTTTGCTTCCATCTTCATTTATAACTTATGTATCTGATGTCAGAAAGTTAAATTAAGTGTATTATAACACTTTGCTGTATATTAACACCACACTGGTGATTGCTGCCCTACATTTGATTTGTTGGATTTTGCATTTGAATTTCAAATATATAAATATTTCATTATTACACACCGGCCTCGTTCATGGTCCATTGTGATACAGGGTGTTTGTCAAGGGGGGTTTGAGTTGGGTGCCTTCTCAAAGCAGAATCCAAAATCAATAAAATTAAAAGTGTTTTTATTGTGCGCCACATCCCTTACCAGTGGAAAAAGTCCCGGTCTGGAGTGTGCCGTGTCGAAAATTCCGCTACAGCATCAGCCAACACCATATGGCTGCAGATAGTACACTTGGAACTGATACAGCTGGCAAATGAAACTGAGCACGTTTTCAACGTTATAAAGGTGGAGTTGCGTGCCCTGAGACTAATGACCATGCAGAACAGGTACGTCCTCAATCTGCTTACGGCAATGGAAGGAGGCGTTTGCAAAAAGATCAGGGATTCCTGTTGCTCCTTCGTGCCTCGTGAAGATGCTGAGAATGGCTTCCTTTCACAAATAATAGGAGCTGTACACAACCTAGGAGTGTCCATAAAGAAGGAAGATGGAATACAGAGCGAAGATTGGTTCGACATAGTTTTTATCTGGGCCCAATCGTGGAAGGGGGCGATGGTGAAGATGCTGGTGCCTGTCATCGTCTTCGTGTTGGTCATCTTCTGCAACTGCCAATTGGGCCTCCGATGTTGTGCCAAAGCAGTGCGCAATAGCGCAATGATTATGGTTTCAATTGGGGCAACATCCAAAGCACCTTGCAGTACCACATAGAGTGGTATGAAAAGAGATGACCCAAATAAGCCCGACATGATACAGATTGAACAGTGTTTACACTCCCATGGTATGATCACCACACCCCACCAGATCCTGAAAATTACACTGGGTTGATTTAGCTAGAGATGGGGGATGCATTTTCATTACATGCATCCCTGAGCAGTATGCACAATCTGGAGCTAGCTTACATGATGTTTGCAAAGCATGGGTTCCAAATGACAGGTCTCTGCCATATCTGGAAGCTGAAAGGTTGGAAAGTGTGTGGAGGTGGGAAGAGGATACATATTGGAACATAGATGCCAATGACAATGCAGGGGGGTTCGTTAATTTAGGATTAACAAACTGGGGGTTGTTGGGAAGGAGAGAGGGTCTTCCCATGGGTGTAGGACATGGGGGGCAGGGGAGACAAATCCCCCCCACAATTTAAAGTGGGGGGATACAATGGCATTTATGCCACCCCCCAGTTTCCCCCAGTTTGTGTCGCTCTTCAGCCTGTGCAGTGATGCATGCATCAAACTTCAGACAGCTGCAGCAGGTACACAAGGACCTTACTTCCTTCCTCCCTCCATCCCCCACTCCCTTCCTCCCTTCCTTCCTTCTTTCCTTGCTTTTCCTTCCTTCCTTTTCCTTCCTTTCTTCGTTCCTTCCTTCATTCCTTCCCTTTCCTATTCCTTCCTTCTTTCCTTTTCCTTCCTTTTCCTTCCTTCCTTTTTTCTTCCTTCCTTTTCCTTCAACCCTTTCCCTTCCTCCATTCCTACCTGTTCCTTCCTTCCTTTTCCTTCCTTCCCTCAATCCTTCCCTTTCCGTCCTTCCTTTTCCTTCCTTCATTCCTTCACTTTTCTTCCTTCCTTCATTCCTTCCTTCCTTTTCCTTCCTTCCTTCATTCCTTCCCTTTTCTTCCTTCCTTCATTCCTATCCCTTTCCTTTTCCTTCCTTCCTTCCCTTTCCCTTTCTTCCCTTTCCTTCCTTTTCTTTCTTCATTTTCCTTCTTTTTCCTTCCTTCCTTCCTTTCCTTCCTTCCTGTCCCTTCCTTCTCCTTCATTCCTTCATTCCTTCCTTCCTTTCTTTTCCTTTCTTCCTTCATTCCTTCCTTCCTTCCTTCCTTCCTTCCTTCCTTCCTTCCTTCCTTCTCCTTCCTTCCTTCCTTCCTTCCTTCCTTCCTTCCTTCCTTCCTTCCTTCCTTCCTTCCTTCCTTCCTTCCTTCCTTCCTTCCTTCCTTCCTTCCTTCCTTCCTTCCTTCCTTCCTTCCTTCCTTCCTTCCTTCCTTCCTTCCTTCCTTCCTTCCTTCCTTCCTTCCTTCCTTCCCTCCCTCCTTCCTTCCTTCCTTCATTTCTCATGTCAGCTGCACATTAAAAGAATAAGGCACACGTTAAACAGCCATTGGGACTTCTTTTCATTCACTGGTCCAAAAAATCCCAAACCCCTATCTATCGGCTGGTAATGATGGTGACAAGCGTGGTATTTGCATCGTTCTTTCCCAAAGAGAAACTCGACAGCACCAGAAAGGCGATGACTAACATCCCCTTAATTTTTCCCTGCTCTCCTCTTGGGCATTGGGTGCCCTGATGCCCCTCGTTGAGGTGTCCTCAGGCCTCCCCTCCTTTAGAGAAGATGGCAGTGGTTGGCAAATAGAACCCTGAATATCTTCTCTGGCACAGCTGTGGACGGGATGAGTCTCAAGCTCCAAACTGGGCGTTGGAACAGGCCCATGCCCGGTCGGTTCTGCCCGGGGCCAGGGTTTGGATGAACCCTGTCCTGCCTGTGCTTGCCTGACCCCCCCACAGGACAGGCCCTGGGACCCCCAGAACACTGAATGCTGAAGGCTGACTGGACTGTCGCCCAGGCTTGGCTGTGAGCCACTGCCAGGGCTCGCACTTGGGCTGGGAGAGGAGAGTTTATGGGAGGAAGACATTCACCCACCAACAATGCAATGTTCTCTGCTTAGGAGCAACCCTTGCCAAAATAATGTCCCATTGCATGAGTCCTGATATTCTGTTCTATATATTAGAAAGTCCCTCCGCCCCACTTTACTTAGGGCACTGTGCATAGTATAGTCATGGTTTTTCAATCTTCTACTGGCTAGCGATGAAGCAAAATGTGATTGCTTACATTCTGACACATGCAAACGTCATGGCATGACTGATCATGTACAGGGCCGTCATGCAGTGGGTGCCAGACGGCAAACTGCCCCAGGCATCGCAGGGTACAGGGGCCTTGCACCCTGCGGTAGATGCCTTCTGACTGCCCTGACTGCAGTCACATACGTGTGCTCCCTTGCACATGTGTGCTTTGCAGCATGCACCTTATGGGGAGGAAGTAGGGTGATAGCTGACTACAAAAGGGGTGTACCCATTGTGACCCCTCCTCTTCATTCAGGACACTGAACTTGTGCAAGCCATAAGTCTATTGGACTGAATACACAGAGATGTTCCAACCTGGCAGAGGCCCCCTCACCTGGCTGTCACATCCAAAGATGTGATCGAACTTTTTTTTTACAAGAGTTGAACAAGTCATGGAGATGTATTGTGCGCTGATTAGTCGATGGCAACTAAGTTGAAGGAAATTCATTTAGCGTGTATGCACTGCAGGCTCACTGCATTGCACCCCGTGTGTCCACTCACTACAATGTGCAATGCACTATTTATATTCAAATCTGTGTAAGCGAGAAATACATCGTGAACTTTCATCAAAAAGCTTTCTGTTCAAGTTGCACGGTTCAAACCCATTAAGCAAACGTCACCCTGTGCACCAACAAACCTGGGCTACCACAACAAACATCAACACAATGCTGTGTGTTTTCAAATATTTTCAAGATGTAACTCTGCTAAAAGGGGCCATTCTCGTGGCAGGTTCAGGACTAGATGGAGCAGCGCACACCACAAAGAAAGACAAGCATCAGCGAGGTTTACATTAAGCATTCTCCTCTCGATTATTCTGTTTACTGTTTCCACTGGCTATTTATTTGCCCGCGCATACAGGAAAATCTATCACACTAGGACAAAGCCTAACATTGTGCTCAGTCATTCAATCGGTGTATCATGTTTCTAAAGTTTGTTAATAGTTCAGCTCAGTTAATGGCCATAAACGGAAACTTTGAGTCATGCTTCAGAGTAAGGAGTTTGTCTATGGTATCCTCGACAGAAGTGGTTGCTTCTTATTGTGTGATATGTTAAATAGTAATATGCGTCTCTTAGATACTGCTTGGAAGCTTTCAAAACTTTGTATGTATTGAAACCAGGAGTGTTTCCTGATTGGGGTCACCTACCATTATTAAGTCTTAGATACTCCCAGTCCTTAACACATCCAGCCCATCTCAACTCAACAGACGCCAAGCGCGCACAGAGTCTATATTCCAATCAGAATGTACACAGGTTCTAGTTCTTTTATATAATTGCAGCAATGTCTGGCGAACAGTCACTGAGAATGCTGTTGCGCGAGTGCGGCTTTTTAAGTATCAACAGGAGACCTTGTTTGCTTCACTCCCATGGTTGATGATTCCAATAAGCATTTGGAGACCTTAAATATGTATTTTAAAGCTTAAATATTGGTGCCTCCAGTGGAGCTTGTAGAGAGGTCCCCACCCTAGTGTGTGAGCATGGAGTAGTAGGTGAGTGCAGAGTTATTGTGAGATGCGACTGAGACCAATAAACAACTTGCTTGTTAAGGTATTTATAGGAAGATGGGCACTTCATTAAGGTATTTACGGGATGATGGGCACTTCAGGGAAGGAATCCTGGCCTCTTAAACTATTTCATGAATTGAGAAACTTGAGGGGCATACCCTTGTTTCATTTCATGAATCATGATAAAATGAAAAGACAGTGGCTGTGGCTGAGGGGAGGTGTGTGCATTACCTTTACTTGTAAATCAGTTTAGGCCCATTGGAGGCAGATTTGTTCCCGTGACCACTAATACATGTTGAAAGCAACATGTCCTTTTCATACGTCTCCTACAGTTTCTTTGTGCAATGTTCGCCTGCACTTTTTAAAGTCCATACAAGAATTCAAGTCGTTTTACTGTCGTCACCAGATGTAAGTAACTTACTGTTCTTGGTAACGTAAGGGGATCCGTGCAAGTCACATTGGACTGGGTGGCTACTCCCGCCGTGGCAGATGTGGTAGCTGAGACAGTCACTCCAGTCCTGTGGCTGCAGAGACTGCTCAGAGGAGCGCAGCAGACAGAGCCTGCCCCCCTCATGGTGCAAAATTGGCTGGTTTCCCCCTAGCTTGCGCCCCAGTGAAGGGAGCCTGAGAGCAGGTGTTTTCGGGGCAGGCATAAAACATCTATCGATCATGTGGTCCACAGGTTTGATTGCGAGTGGGATAGAATTGGTGCTTTATTCCTGAGGTTGCCCAAATAAATGCCATTGTGTTATGTTATAATAACCCATGCTGTTTAAACACCCTGAAACTATTGTGTTTGTGTTGGAAAAAAAATGGTGAATACGACTATAACATTGAAAAAAGTAAACGTAGTGTTCAGAGGGACGACAGAATTGAAGGATTTTGTACTCTGAACTGCTTTTCTTTTTCTTAATTGTCTTCTTTTCTCTTGTTTTATACACCATGATATATGTGATTTAATACCTACTGCTATTTTAATTTTGTGAAAACTCAAGTTCTTTTGTTAAAAACAATAAGTAAATAAAGCAATGTACCAAGGTGTCCCCTGCCCCCCCCAGATTTTATGGGTCTCCTACGCCCCTGGGTCTTCCCATCCCCCTAGGCGATACTGAATGAAAAATAAATGCTATAGAGCACATCCAGAGAGCAGGGGGCATGGGGGTGCACACGAATAAGGGTGCACAATCACCTAAGTGCATGCATTAGAGACTATGTAGTAGATGCGAGTGTGAATGCCATCTTAGCTAACTGCAGCCATTTTGGAACATAGGCCCAAGTGCAGTGAAAAGCATTATAGGTGTTAGCATTAGACCCCTGCATGAGCGCAGACTCACCCACAACCTGGGCAGGTTTCAGAGATCCATAAACCCTCCGTTGTCTTAGAAGTTACTGGCCTTTGCACCCTGCGAAGAATGTGCTGTGCAAGGTCATGAGAAGAGAGCATAGTGCCTCTTGGCAGTGTCAGCCCACGGGACAGATAGCAAGGCCCTCCTGCCCCCAACGATCCCAGCATGAGAAATGCAGCTTTGCAATGCTTTCATCCTAAGACCCCCGCATACCACAGCATCATCCGCCTAGCATGAAACTATTACACCCTCGATCGATCACTAAGATCCGAAGGCGAGGCTATCTCGCCTTCACCAATGGGTAAAGTGATTTGTGCAGCGGGGTGCAGGATGGCGTCAAATTATAGCCTCAAACAAAGGTGGGAGGCTTTGGGAGTTAATGATTACCTGGTAGTCAGAGAAGTATGTGAGTTAGTGTGACCTCGGCTCTCCCCCGGGCTCATCTTTGTGCCTGCCAGTAGCACTGTTACAACGATAAAATAACATTTTTTTTTCAAGTAGCTAATTCATTGTTAGACCAACCTCACCATGGATGACGGGCCCAGCAGCACCAATGTAGATGGAGATGGACAGATGAAGATGGACGAATGGTCTGGAATCTCATATGGAGCAGGCCCTAGGGCTCTGCCAATTATTATCGTAGAATTGTACTGTATGAAATTACGTCATCAGTGATGTTGTTTGTGCTTATAACGTGCCGCACATGCCACCGGAGCTCAGAACGTTCGGCGGCAGCAGAGTTCTTTGCTAATGCACTTCCATTTTGTATAAATAGAAATAAATACTTGTTATCTTTGCAAGCGATGTCTTGGGCCTTTTTCCCTAGAAGGTTGTATTTTTTCTGGTGCAAGCGTGCAGGGGAGTGCTTTCAGTACTCACCATGCCCTAGAGCCTCCTGCAATGGGTCTCACAGCATCTTGAGAGCCAGAAGCACCAGCATCCCTGTTTTTATCGCATCAGACCAATTAAACCACATTCAGGCTGTGTTTGCTGCACTTGAACCAAAGAGACTCGCTGGTGCTGTTTTTGGCATTTTCTCAAACTTCCAACTGGTTCTTGCATCATCAAACTGACTCAACACTGCATCACCCCAGCAATGCCTCATCATCTATTTGGCTCGAGCACCAGTGCACCATCTGGATGACTTCAAACTGCTTCATTGAACCAAGCATTGAACTACAATCTCTTTGCATCGAAGCTGAACTCTAACTACTGGACCATTGCATCACTCGACAACATGAACCAGCAGTACTCATCGTTTCAAATGATGCTCAATCATCGAACTGCTCCTGATGGTTCATTCGACCTGCATAGCTCGATGACGTCTTGAACGGCACATAGCACCCGCTTGAATCCCACTGACCACCATCTCGCTCACTGGGATCAATGCGATGCTGCAACTTCGAACTCGATTCAACCCCCAAAGACCACCATGCAAAGCCCAAACCGCCTAAAATTGGAAACGGGTACTTTGAAGTGACCCTGTCCCCCTGCTTCACCTTTTGGGGCCCTGGAGACTAGTTAAGTCCCTTTTTGCACCTTTTTCATGCAACGCATCATTTTGAACTCCTTGTTGCATTTCTTGCATGTTTTTCCTCCTTGCTACGTATTCAGAGTGCTTGCATTTCTCTTTCTTCCTTTACAGGGGTAGGTTTTTATAATGTTTTCTTTTCCAAATCAAACTGTATTGCCATTTCAAAAGTTGTATTACAAACCATCTTTAAACCCCCTCCTCAAAAACCAAACCCCCTCTTCCCCTCTCACCCCCTGCACCCCTGTGTGTAGCAGATCCAGTTTGAGTCCACAACATTCAAATTCCGCGTGACCCCCTTTTTCGCGAAAGGCAGTTCCTGAGACTACGGGCCAGCATTAGTTTTATATTTGTCAGCGCTCCCATCTTATTGGCTGGCCACGTAGGTAGATTGTTCGTCCACTTAGAGTTAAGAGCAATGTCCCATTTGAGTCATATTTGCTCCCTCCTGACACCGCTGATATCAAAGCGGGCGGAACGCACTCCCCCCTACCTGTCCAACCCCACTTTCCCATCTTCTAGCATCCCCTTAGCGTCCATGCTTCTAAAAAAAGAGGAGCCATAAGCCTTCAATATTGGATCAGGACTCATCCAGTACATGTGTGAGGAATTCCATATCGTATATTGCTCTGATCTTTGTCACCCAATCCTTCTCTCCTGGCATGCACAGGTTCTTCCATAGCTGGGCCATACAAGATCTGGCAGACACCAACATGATCTGCAACATGTGCCCTCCTTCAACCTCTTCTTCCTCCTCTAACCATACCCAAAGAGAAGAAGCAAGGGAGAGAGCTACCTATGGATCCCATCAACCCCCTTAATCCATGATAGAACCTCCCTCCAGTACGACTGGACTCTGGGGCAACCCCACCATATGTGCACATAGTCACCCTTCACCTGTTTACACTTCCAACAGGTCGGGTCATACCCCTTGCGCATCTTCGCTATCCGTGCCTGCGGGTAGGGTCACCTATGTATCAACTTCAAGGCTTGGTGTCTATATTGCAGGAAGATCATTGAGCGTCCGGCTCTTCTGCAGATCTGTGTCCATAGCACATTCTCAATGTCCCTCCCCAGCTCTGTCCCCCATCTGATCCTGGCCAGAAATGGGGCCCTAGACTCCTCCAAATATGACTATCTTGTACAATCCTGCAATAAGTCCCTTAGCATCCCTCCCTGTTAGCAGGAACCACTTAAAGTCTGTCAGACCCCTCCCCAAGTTTTCACCCCACCTAGTGTCCATCAGGACTCCCTTCAGCTGCAGGTATCAGAATAGCGACAGCCTGCCCAGATTCAGCAGCTCCTCAAGCCTACTCAATGAGACCCCCATCGTACCACAGTTAGAATACTAATGGCTCCTCTATCCCATCCCTCAGGGGCAGGGCCCATATGCAACTCAAGGGTGAAGGCCACGTGGAGAGCCATCTGTTGTCCCCTCAACCTTCCTTCCATATGGCACACAAAACTTTCAGAACTAGGAGGAGCATCACCCTTTGCGGGATATGGAGAACCACAGCCGCTCTCCTATTAAACCAGAGCCAGCATCTCGTTGTCCATTCAAACCCATTGTTTGTCGGAGAGTGGGTTCAAGTGGTCCACCATGATCCGAAGCTGGGCCGCTTTATTGTTTATCTCAAGATCGGGAATCAAACACCCCCCTCGTCCTTTGGTAGGACCAGAGTCCTGTAGGCCACCCTGTGCTTTGCCCCGCCCATAGAAATTTCAGCATGGCCATCATCACCTCCCCAAAAAATGATGGCGGGATCACTGCCGGGAGCATCTGGAATAAAAACAAACATTTGGGCAGCACCACCATCTTGATGCAATTTAGGCGCGCCATCCAAGATAGCCTAAACTTGCCCGCCTCTCCATGTTGTTTCTCCTGGCTGCCCATAGGAAATTCTTGGGACAGAGATAACCATAGTTGCGTGTCACCAGAACCACCAGGTACCAAAAGGGATCATCCTGAACCCAAAATGGCAACTTTTCAATGTAGCCAACCTCTGCCTCTGACAGCCCCCCTACCTTGAAGGCCACCGATTTCTCCAAGTTAACTTTAAAGCTGGAAATCTTACCATATTGCGCTAAGCTTTCCAATAGGGGGGGAACCGATTGCACTGGCTCTGTAATATAAAACAGGGCATCATCTGCAAAAAGACTGATTATACACTCTATTTCCCCTACCTGTGTAAAAGCAAAAGAGAAATATCGAGGCTGAGTACCACCAAAACACAGGCTTATATAGATTCTCAGATCTATATTCAAATAACTGTACAGTTTACAAAGAAACAAAGTATCAGATAGCTATCTGGCCCTGAGTACATCACAACGAATACCAGCCCTTTCGGTGTGAGAAGTGAGAGGTAGTGGATGTCTACATATTCACATTTTGTATACAATTCTCAATCGCAATGTCCAGCCCCTTTGCAAGTCAATCATTCTCAGACTAGTGTTCATGTTATAAACTGTAATATAACAATAGTGAAACAATAAACTTCAGTGGTGATAACAGGAAGCGAAAGGTTATAGTGGACACACCCACAGAGATGATCTCCCAGATCCGCTTGTAATCGGGTAACAGGTAAGAAGTAGCTGAAATGAATCCCACTGGGCTCTCCCTTCGTTCCTGTGGCAGATGCCTCGGAAAAGGAGAAAAACCCCAGCGAAACCCTCGAGTGGGAAGAAAACCCTGCGCGTCTATTCTCTCGTCTGTCTTCTGATGTCTTCTTGAAGTGGCATCTCAGGGTAAATACATTGTGTAGTCTAATGTCAGAAAAATGGATGATACACATTAGGCATTGGCAATGGTAAATTCAAACTCAACAGAGAAATCAATGCAGAGAGGGAAATAAGGCGGAAAAAGCACCTGGCGGGCTGGACGTTGGTTATGCCCAAGACCGGGGGTTCATCTTTCAGCAAGTTTGCTACACAGAAAGAAAGAGTAAATATGGGCAGAGAGAGTGTGAGCTAAGGTAAGCGTGTCTCAGATAAAAGAAGTACCTGTGAGGGGAATTGAGTTGTCTGCTGACAGCAAAGTAGTTTGCTGTTTGTCGGGAGTTGCGGAAACAAGATATTAGCTAGGGAAATGGGAGAATATAGAGTTAGAACCAATCCCTCCGCAAGAATGGGAAAAACAGAATTAGCCTGCCCTGCCCCTACTACCTCGGATGTTACCGCAGAACGTTCTGATCCAAAGTTCTGAGAAAACCCGGAAGTATCCCTAGAGGGTGATAGCGCTTGTTCAGCTGCTGGACGTATAGCGGTATCTTTTCTAAGATATGGGGATGAGAATAGCTGACAGGGAAACAGAAGAAAATGTCAATATACACAATGGTTTAGTAAGGACAGAAAGAAACAGCCTAGATCCGAACTTACGTAGCGTTGAAATGCTGGAGTAGCAACGCGCCTGCTTGTTGGCAAGCGAGACTAATATGCGGTGTTCGGTTGAGAAGGAGGAGTCAAGCTGCCGTGCGAATACACATCACCTAGACTGCAATAAAAAACTGTAGCTGCCATCTTGGGTGTAAAAATGGACGCTGCGTACTTCTTGACCCAACGGCACCACAGCGACCAGCGCTTCCTAAGGGGCGTGACAGTTTGTGTCGAGTTCACCTCTAGTTAGTCCAACTATATGCATGGGGATTACGTCTAGTTTATAAAACAACAAGTCACAATGGCAACAGTGTATTTTAGAATTTGACATTAAATGTTTTATACAATGTAGTTCAACAAGTGCTCACCTTCAGTATTTAAACAACATTGTGTTCAATGTATGTCCGCAGATCGGACTTGTTGGCGCGAGTAATCCTTTGATCTTCAGGTCAAACATAGGACATGTTCTTATTACATGACCCAAACATTTAGCCTACAGGCAGTTTAGGCATTAACCTGTGTAAAGGTCAGGACGGCTCGGTTATGAGCAGGAGAACACTGTCCACCATTTTAGAATACAGAGTGACTTTGAGGTGGAAATCAAAATGGCGGATGTTCCCAAAATGGCGGCTAGGTTAATCTAAGGTCAGAACCTTGCAATGCAGATTTCTTTGCAAAGCGACTGGGCTTAGGCCAATATATACAATAAAGGAGGCATAATATGATATCTGTTTAACAAACCCTCCTTTTGGCCTAAGCCAAGCGCTAAACTACTTCTATTCACTTTTACGAGTAACTCCACGTCTCAATGTCCATACATCCTGAATCACTATCAGAAATCTTTTTCAGCACAAATTCATTGGAGATCTTCTCTGCGGCGCATACTTTATGCCCTAATGCACCCATCGCTTGTGCACAACATCCTCCTACTATCGAACATATACCGGAAAGACATTGTATACAGAAGCAAAGAAACAACAGAATACCTAAAATAATCATCAGGACCGAAAGTAACTTCCATCCCCAAGATCGTAGTAGGTCCCAGAACCAAGCGCAAAGATCCCAGTTTCCCTTGGGAACATGAATTCTGAACTAAGGACATGCAGATTTTGGATCACCCTAGAGTTTTTTGGGGAGGAATCTGGCCCAAAAACGCAGCAAGCGGACCCGACTAATTTACATACCCCACCACGTTCAGCCAGGATGACATCTAATGCCATCCGGTTCTGAAGTGCCACTAACCTTATTGCTTTCTGTTCTAACGTCATATTATAGAGTATGTCAGTGGTCGGTTGATGGTCCTTTCCAGTACTCTCGCTAGTCTCCTGATGTCTTCTGAGTTGGGTATTTGCCCCCAAAGGATTTAGCTACATTGCCCAGAACTTGTGCTGAAGTATCGCCATTCTCGTCCTGCCGTGGACAAGCCTTTGAAATTTCTCTAGTGCTAGCAATGAATACCCCGGGTAACAGAATCCCTAAATAACAAGTTCCCGCCCAATCCCTTGGTAACCATGGAAATGCTACATTACCGCAAACAAAGTAGACAGGTTCGCCTACATACAAAGGTCTGTTCTCACTAGTCAAATTCGCAACGTTGGTGCAACCTTTAAAATCACCCATTGACTGTGTACCATTCCTCTGTATTCAGAAAAAAACTGAATCGGGGCTGTGGTTAACAGTATAAGAAGGTGGTGTGGCATCCCTATTGCCTATAGGAGACATCTTAAAAGAAATCAAAGATTGGAAAGGACAGGACAGTCTGTCAGAAGGCCTAATAGAAGCAACATTTGGCTTGCTCCTATTCGTGAACAGAGAGCATCCCAGGGGCGTCAGAACACGTTTTTCAAAATCGTTCAAATTTGTCCCATCTCAAAGTTCCCTGAGATGCTATCATTCCATCGGCCAAAGAATAGTGCTCTAAGAGAAGCATAGCAAGCAGTTGTCAAAGGTAAAGGATGAACATACCAACCCAGCCCCTTATCCCTGTGTTGCGGTAAATGTGAACAAACCCAACAGTTAGACCTATTAAGAATGGTATGTGTAGCGTTCATAATGAGCAATAGAGTGTTGTTGTGATAACTCTGTCTGTGCTGAGAGTCTCTCGGAGATAAAGTATGCAGATGTACAAAAGGATTTTCGAACGGATGTACTTCCAGATACCAAAATCCTAAGGCAATGACTATTGTAAAACCAATCAACATTATCACTAAGCAAAAACACGTTTTCGGGGCCCACGCATTTGAATGTTCATTTCTGTAGCTGGTCACACAGTCTCTTATCTTTTCCCTACGAGCAGGAGCGGTTACAGGCATTGTTCTTCAAACGATTTACACCAATGTTTTTTGCTGGCGACCTCTAGGCCGAGTGTCTTCTTAGTCCTTTCACAAACCCTAGCCAACAGAATCCCCTTCTACACAAATGATCGGGCCAAAAAGGCAAGCCCTTGATGACTTTTCTTTGAAGGCACAGCCAAACCGTTCTGTAGGTCTATTTCCTCGGACGCAGATCGTACCTTGTGATCCCTGGTACTGAGTGATCTGTGAACAACGTGTCGTCACTTCCCGTTGGAAGCGACGAATCCAAAGCAGGATCTGATGCAGGATCCGGAACAAATTCAAAAGACGAAACTGTTGGAGAGTGTGGAGGGTAAATGGCTGTTTCCCCAGGCCTCATGGGCTCAGAAAGAGTCTCCGATGCACTCTCGATGCTGTGTACCACTTTGTAATCGTTGGTTGCAGTATTAGTGAGGGGTTCTGTATCTTCTGTAGCGTGTGGCACAGGGTGTGGAATCCTCTTGATATTTGACGCGTGGATCCAATTCTTCTTTCCTGTTACCCGCACCGCCATCTGTGTGACCAGGAGGACCTGATGCGGGCCCCGCCAATGAGGTGCAAGGCAAGAGGATCGCTCAAATGCTTTCGTAAGGACCCAGTCATACGGCCGGGGCCCTCGTATTTCACAGGTAAAGCCTCTCGCACCTGCTGATAAATCAAATACAGATTTTTAGTAAACTGGCAACAATAGTCAGAAAGAAGTACATTATCGACCTCGCGCAAATAACAGGGCCTGGGGACATTCCAAATATTAGCTGGCCTACCCATGACCACCTCAAAGGGAGAGAGCCCAGTCTTAGTTGGAGGGGTCGTCTTCATGGTCAATAATACGATCGGTAAGGCGTCTGGCAATTTAGTTTGGTGCCAGCACACGTCTTAGCGAGCTTGTTTTTGATGATGCTGTTGTGTCTTTCCACTAGTCCAGCACTCTGTGCGTGTCTGGCCGAATGGAATCATTTATCGATCTGTAATCCCGCGCATATCTGCAGAATTACAGCAGCGATAAAATGTGGACCATTGTCCTACCAGATGACTCTTGGCAAACCAAATCTTGGAAAATATTTCTTTAGCATGGTCTTTGCCGTGGTCATGGCTGTGGCATCTTTGATGGGAAAAGCTTCAACCCATTTGCTAAAGGCACAGATGACAACTAATACGTACTTGAAATTGTGACAACGCTCCATTTCGATAAAGTCAAAATGAATCACCTCAAAGGGGACAGAAGGTGGACCAAAACTACCCCTAGGAGTTGATGTGCCCTTTCCCACATTGTGCTGCAAAAAAATCATACTTCCCTGAATGAATCGTTCAGCTACTTTAGGGATTTTGTCATTTATCCACACATTTTGCAACATTTTAGTGACCTTACGAGCACAAATATGGGTGGGACCATGAGCCATAACAACCATCCTCATAAGATAAGCGTCAGGCAATAGTCGATTCCCTTCAACCTTGTCCACCCAACATCCATCATCATCCAATTTTCCCAAGCCCTCAGCCCATTTCTTAGATTCTTCTAACGTGGCATCAGCTTGAATATTTTTTACGGAATCAATACCCTCATCCAAAGTACAGGCATTTGTGGCTTCCCTTGAAGTATACATTTCTGAAGAGAGATCAGTGGCAGTCTGTTTGGCTATCTGGTCAGCGAAAGCATTACCTTTTCCTACATTGTCTATGACCTTCTGATACGCTGGGCATTTCATGATAGCTAGCTGAGTAGGGAGTGCAAGCGCTGAGAGTAACGGTACTATCAAGGAGCCATGTTGGATTTTAGTACCATCTGAAGTCA
The DNA here is from genome assembly GCF_040938575.1 of Ambystoma mexicanum. Classification (NCBI taxonomy): domain Eukaryota; kingdom Metazoa; phylum Chordata; class Amphibia; order Caudata; family Ambystomatidae; genus Ambystoma; species Ambystoma mexicanum. The sequence continues at coordinate 494,008,802 of NC_090930.1, read as the reverse complement.
AGAAACCTTTTTCTGCCCAAAGTCTGCCGAAGTTGTGAACCACCCCAAAGGCATACTGACTGTCAGTATATATATTTACTGTAAGCCCTTCGGAAAGTTCACAAGCTCTAGTTAATGCTATAATCTCTGCGGCCTGTGCAGAGTTATGCGTGATTCTTTTGGTCTCCACAACCGTGCTCAATGTGGTGATTGCATAAGCATCTGTGGATGTACCATCCGGGAGTTTGAAACAAGAGCCGTCACAAAACAGCTTCCCTAGCAGATTGTTCAAAGGAGTGTCATTTAGGTCAATTCTGCCTTTAGTCTCTTGTTCTGTGGTGTATAGGCAGTCATGTGACTCTTTGTCACTGCAAGCAGTACCTTGCGGGAAAGGTAGACGTTCAGCCGGATTAATGACACAACACCTCTTAATTTGGATGTGCGGTGCAAACAAGATCAATTCGTATCTCGTTAATCGTGCGGAGGTGAGGTGTTGCGTTTGTGTTCTGTTTAATAGAATATCTACAGAGTGAGGCACCATCAGGGTTAGAGCATGGCCTAGGACCATTCCCTCGCTCTGTTTAATGGATGCAGCAGCAGCAGCGACAGCTCTCAAACATCTTGGCAAAGCGCATGCTACAGGATCAAGGGCGGAAGAAAAGTAGCCGCACAGCCTATTCTTCCCTCCATGTTCCTGCGTTAATACAGCCAAAGGACATCCATCACATTCATGCACATACAACACGAAGGCCTTTTAATAGTTTGGTGTGCCCAAAACTGGTGCCGAGCACAATGCAGTCTTGAGTATATCAAACGATTGCTGGTGTTCCAAGTTCCATGGCAATGGCGAAGAAATGCCCTTTTTCGTCAAAGCCAACATTGGTTTAATCACTAAGGAGAAATTTGGGATCCACTGCCTACAGTAAGAAGCCATTCCTATCAAGGCTCTAACTTCCTTCTGTGTATTTGGGACAGACATGCTAGAAATTATTTTTATCTGTTCAGGCGTCAACCTTCTTCCCTCCTTTGACACGAGATAGCCTAAATAAGCGACCTCCTGTCGACAGTATTGACATTGTTTAAGCGAAGTTTTGTGTCCATGTTGAGCTAAATGAATAAGCAGCAACACAGTGCCCCCCTTAAAAGCGCTCTCTGAGTCAGCAGCTAAAAGCAGGTCATCAACATAGTGAAGCAGTGTACAAGTAGAGGGCAACTCAAGGGTATCGAGCTTCTCTTTCAAAGCCCTACTATAGATGCTAGGACTTTCCGTGTAACCTTGCGGTGCACGGGTAAAAGTAAACGAGCATCCCCCTAAGATGAACGCGAACAAATATCTACTGTCCTTATGTATAGGGATACTAAAGAAGGCGTTCTTTAGATCCACAACACTAAAGTAAGTAGCTGAAGCCGGGATCATGGTCAATATTGTTGTCACATCAGGCACAATAGGAAATTGTGGAGCAACAATCTTATTAATGGCACATAGATCAATAATAAAACGGAAGGGAATCGCATTATCGCCTTTTTTTTACACAGGCAAAATCGGACTATTGCACAGCCTACCTGCAATTTCCTCGATCACCTCTCGATGCACGAAATCGGAGACGATGCATTTCAAAGCTTGCTCACCATCGACCAAGATCTTATACTGGGGAATACGTGGCAACTTCACTCCATGTTTCAAAACAATCTTAACGGGCTCAATTTGCAAAACACTAACATCATTGTCATCAATCGCCCACAAACACTCCAGAACATCTCTAAATTCCTGCGGCAACGGTCTAGTCAAGAATTGAGGGACAGAAAGTTGCTGTGGTGAAATCGTCAAATGCACTCCGTCAGAAGAACAATGAATGACTGCATTTAATTCCTTCAACAGATTCAACCCCAACAAATTCTCTCCACAATTCGTGGTCAAAAGGAATGGACAGTGGTCCGTAAATGGACCCAAAGAAATAGGTACCGGCGAAGAAACCGGACAGACGACTGGTGTGCCAGAAAACCCTACAGAAAAATTGTTTTGGAATGTTTGGAACCCGTGAATGGTCAATGGAACACTTCTGTGCCCCCGTATCTATCAAGAATAGATGTTTCCTATTACCCACTAACATTTCAACGTAGGGACCTTTCTGATTAACGGGAATAGGCGTTGGTTCCAAACCCTGCTTTGGGCAATCCTAGCAAAACAGAATGTCGTTGAAAGGAAGTTCTTCAGAGAGGTAAGCAGTAGAAGGATCCTCGAAAATGTTTCTATTAGGGGGGCACTGTTGAGCAGCCTTCAAAATGGCTGCCTAGTGCTGAAGCTCCCTGCCTAGCCGCCGCTCATCCACTGACATCTGCGGTTTAATACATTATCCTGCATTCCTACCTTGTTCCCTATGTTGCTGCTGACTGGGGCTACCCACACGCCCAATCCTGGAAGAAATCAGACCCCCAGAGCTGGAGATCTGGCTGTTGCTGCACCTCGTTGGGAGGCTGTCTTTGGGCCTCCGGTGGGCCACCATGAGCGCTGTGACCCGACTAGGTACCTCCCACTGGACCTGCTGGCTGCCGCTTAGGCCCTGGTGCCTCTAAGGTGGACACCTCGCTCGCGGGCTTGCCCGCCCTGCGTTTGCTGTCCTCCTGACTGTCCTGCCCTGTTGGGGACCCCGGCCGCTCGCGGATAGCGCGCGGCAGGACTACTGCTTGCCCTGACGGCGGCGGGGGCCGCGCCTGTGATGAGCGCGGTGGGCGTGCGGGACGGCTGATGCGTCCTGCCCCCGGGCTGCCGGCGTCCCGCAGGCTTCTGGGGGGTCAGCTAGCTGGGCTGCACTCTCCCTCTCATGTTCCGGAGTTCCATGGGAGGGGCCCCGTAATGGCCACCCACTGACACAGCTGCTCTGTGGTGAAGAAACGCACTAGCGATACAGAGGAGCTCCGCGCCTCTGCTGTGCCTCTGGGGGTGCGCAGCTGCACTCCAGCTCTGTGTCCCGTGCTGCGACTCTGAGGCTCCTTGATGGGATATCCCAACCCAGCGTTGTGCGGTCGGTACAGCGAGCTACAGGTGAGGAGCTGAGGGGGTATGTGTTCAACCGCCATCCCTCATCCCTGCCGCTGCTGCCCCCTACCCCCTTCCAGAGCTGGACAGCATTTCACACAGCCTTCAAGCCTTGCCCTGATGTTCGAAGGCACTGCCACATCTTAACAGACTGTTCAACAACTGCACTGGGACTGTATGCTCACGGGGGGAGCCCTCTACCATCTGTCGATCACACAGTGTCTCCTATTGGGCCTCCCTCTGCCACTCTAACAAACATTGACCGGAGGAGGCGGACTGCCTATGCATAACATCAGTCCTTGTTGAGGTGTGTCCCACGGGAGCTGCTACAGATAACGTGGAGCCCCCCCACAGGAGGCCAACAACATGACCCGCACTCAACTGAGCCACACAGCTGGGTTCCCTATGCTCAGTACCCCTCCATTACTTGATAAACTGGCTGGGCCTGCCTACCCTGCATAGCCCGTAATACACAGAGTGCTGCAATCTCAATGTAACTGGTCACCCCGTCACCCCTAGTGCATCCTGCTAACGCTGAAACGCTTGCTGGAAATCTTTAACCTCATCGAAGTCCGCTCCCCTCATACCGCCATCCTTCCCCCCGGTATAACCGCATCGCAACCAGGATCCTGCTTTCTGCAATGTCGAGCCACTCCAAGGGAACTACCAAAGGGGGCACCATGGACAAGTTTGCTAAGGTGGTCCCCCGGGCTGAAGCGGGCCATACGTCATCCCTATAAGAGGAACCCGACAATGACCCCAATCCAGGGGTTGTGGCACCAGACCTTACTACGATGATGGAATCGATGGCCAAAAACTTTGCCTCCTTCCACGAAAAGCTTGATGTCATAAACGCAAATGTTGCCTCACTCAAAACTCGTGTTGATCAGGCTGGATCTAGAATCACGGAAACCGAAAATAGAATTTCCACCAATGAAGACGAGATACACACACTCCAAGACACTGTGGCCATCCTGTCGCGTGACATGAAGAGTGTAAAGGTAAAATGCGACGACTTGGAGTCTCGCTCCTGCAGAAACAACCTGCGCATTATTGGGGTCCCCGAGAATGCCCTCAAGGGGCGAATGAAGGACACGGTAGAGAAGCTGCTCAAAGACCTGCTGGATGGTCCAGACCTCTCACCCTGCTTCACAGTGGAGCGAGCTCACCGGGCCCTTTCACCACAACCTAGGCCAGGCGACAACCCTAGGCCCATCATCGCAAAAATACTTAATTACCGCGACATGGACCTCATCCTTCGCCTGTCGCATAAGAAGGGAAACCTATGACTAGAGGCCCACATCCTCAGAATCTTCCCAGACTTCTCAGTGGCGGTGCAGCAGGAGAGACACCAATTCCTTGGCGTCAAGAAATTGCTCAGGGAACGTAACGTCCCGTATGCCATCCTATTCCCTGCACTGCTCAAAATCACCTATAATGGCAAAGTGTACTTTTTCACCATCCCAGATGAAGTGGTGAAATTCATTGAGATGCAAATACCGCTCCAAGGTCCGAGAGATGACCGCGCCAATGATAACTGACCACATACAGCGTGGCTCAAGGAGAGACTCACTCTATCTGCTGATCCTCGATTTACAATGCATTAATGGCAACATTGCTCTGTACACTGGGAATTTCTGGCTCCCTGCGGCATGCACCTGGGTCGTGGGCTGGTCCCCGGATGGCGAACACTGGCCACTTCTCTCTCCCGTTCCTGGCAGCTGGTCACCTATCCCAGCCCCTCCTGGAATCTTATCTGGCCTGGGGGTGCTCTCTGACTCCAGGGACCGACCACACAATCTGCTTACTGCAGTACCATGCCCCGCTCAGCACATGCTGTCTTACAGTATGCTCAGAATGCCGGTCGTGTGGGGACAACTTACCCCACCAACTTTAAAACCTGGCACGCGCCCACTAGGTGCTATGCCTGCATGTGAATCAGATATCCTACCAAGCATTGTCTGCACCTACAATTAATCACACCTCTGTATACATCATGATACATAGCTCTACTATACACATCTTCCTTGGCATCCTGGAGATACACTTCACAGAGCTAATGCTGTATTGATATGTTTGTCCTCCCAGAATTACTGTTTTCTGTTGTCTGAATGCAATGTTTCAATTTCTCTGCGGCAGGCCCCATTTTCCACTTAAGGATGCAGGGGCATGCACTACACAACTACTCTAACTGCCTGTTTTGTTACGGAACCATTACGGTTCATATGCAGATCCCGGTTTCCCACTTCGACAGGTAGGAGCCTGCACTATATGACCGCCAACACTGCTCGATTTGTAACGGAGCCACTTGGCTCCAAGCATGCTAGTGCATGGAAACGGTGCACCCCATTGCGATTGCACTGTTCTTGAATACACCTTAGTTATGGGTTAGCCCCAGTTGGGCTTTTTGGCAGATTGGGCCAAGTTGGGGACAGCTCAGCTGCGTACAGTTAAGGGTGGGTGCTGTTCGCATTACTAATCCATGGTTGGTGATGAGTGTGGTGGGCGGGAATGGGGTGGTGTTCCAAAAAGGCACACAAGGTTTCGAGGCGCACGTACTGAAGGGCTACAAGCGCACTTTCAATTTCAACTCTGGGAGCTCACACTGTCACTGGACCTGGGATGTTCACTAAAAATGGGTATTGTGGGATTGGATATCTATCACTGAAATGTCTACCGTCATAATGTCCTGGAACATCCGGGGATTAAGCAACCACACCAAGGCGCGCAGGATCGTGGCCTATGCTAATAGACATAGCTGTAAGATACTACTTCTACAGGAGACACACTCCAATGGTCACATGCCAAAGGCCATAGCCCCATCATGGGGCCCCGCCAGATTCTTCACCTCCTATTCCATCCAATCTAGGGGCGTCCTCACGATGATCCATAAATCAATTAAATTTATACTGCATAAAAGCTACATTGTCCCTGAAGGACACTATGTTATATTGCACTGCACGCTGGTTAATAAAGAATATCTGCTAGTCAACACATACTGCCCCAACGTAGATTCTCCTGAATTCTTCGATGCGGTTACCAACATACTGCTGGGCTTCGTGGGAGTTCAGGTTATATGGGGGGGAGATCTGAACCTTATTCTGGACACTGTCGTGGACAGAACTGGTACTGCTACCAGAGCCCTGTCCAGTGCTGCACGCAGGTTACACGGCCACATACAGTCCCTCAACATCTGTGATGCCTGGAGGACGCTCCACCCCCAGCTGCGGGAATACACTTATTACTCATCTGTGCACGATAATTCGTCCAGGATAGATCTGTTCTTGGTGTCGAGAGAAACCACGGTAGAGTGGAGGGATCCAGGATCTTGCCCCGTACACTGTCGGACCACGCCCCAATTACACTATCTGTGGGACTTGGAATTCCCATCCCGGCATTCAGCACCTGGCATTTTAAATCCGAAGCCCTCAAAGATATTGTGTTTAAGGCTGAAATACTGGCTGACATTGAGTCTTTCTTTGAGCTCAACTCTCTTCAGGACACATCAACTGCGGTTAGGTGGGATGCCTTTAAAGTGTATATTAGGGGAATGTCTATCTCTCGGGAGGCTGGGGTACTGAAAGCAATAAGACCCAACCCTGGGACGCTCTGAAACCAAACTGAAACAATTGGAGCGACAATGCTCCACGGGTGCTGACCCCGCCACACTCGCCGAAATCACAGATGAACTTCAGATATACAACACACTCGCTATCAGCGAAGTTCAATACTTTAGCCGCCCACAGGCCGCCAGGAAATATGGGGAGGGGGACAGACCAGGGAAAACGCTAGCGACACTTGTGAGAGGGGAATTTGGCCGGACACAAATTACCTCCATCAAAGATCAACATGGCAATGTACAGTGGGTGGACCAACAAATTTTAGATATATTCACCGAGTTCTACAGGTCCCTCTACTCCCAGCCTGCCGAACACACCAAACAACACATGCGTGAGCTCCTTGACCAGATCCCCACTACAGAAATCTCCCCTCATACTCGGGACAAGCTGGACTCCCCAGTCACATTGGACGAGATAGTGACAGCCATTTCAGACTTACCCAAGGGCAAGGCACCAGGCCCTGACGGGCTCACCACCAAATTCTATCAAGAGCACATCGCCATTTTGGCCCCCCCGGCTGCTTGAGGTCTGGGACGAAGCACTTCGTGTCTCTATCCTCCCCCCTTCCATGCGTGAAGCTGTTATCCCGGTGCTGCTCAAACTGGGTAAACCCGACGACGAGTGCGGGTCCTATAGACCTCTTTCCCTCATGAACCTTGATACAAAGATCTTTGCAAAGATCAATGCAAATCACTTTCTGCCCATTATGACATATTTGGTTCATGAAGACCAAGCAGACTTTGTCCCTGGCAGGTCCACCTCCCATAATATCAGAAGATTGTTCAATGTCATGTCCCGTATAGACCAGGACGTCCAGGCTGTAACGGTCACATTGGACGCTCAGAAGGCCTTTGACACAGTCTCTTGGAGCTACATGTGGCTGGTGCTTGAAACAATGGGCGTCGGCCCAAACATGATTGGGTTCATCAAACTACTGTACACTTCTCTTGCGGCGCGAGTAAGAGCTAATTAACTGACCTCTGAACTTTTCATGCTCTCCAGGGGCACCCGACAGGGCTGTCCCTTCTCCCTGATCCTTTTTGCACTATCAATAGAGCCGATGGTGGACTATGTCCGTGCACTCCACGCCCATAAGGGAATAAGATTGATAGATGACCCTGAAATTATATCCCTAAATGCGGACGATGTCCTACTATACGTCAGAGATCCCACAACCCATCTTGACCCTATACTGAGAGATATCACTTGCATCGGCACCCACTCTGGATTTACAATGAATTATTCAAAGTCTGAGATCTTCCCGTTCACTAAATCCACCCAACAACCCACCACCGAATATCCCCTACGCTGGTCCCCGGGTGGTGTCAGATATTTGGGTGTGCAGATATCCCTAGCCAAATCCACCTTGCTTTCCGATAACTACTCGGCGGTAGCACAAACTGTTGAGACTAAGATCTCACGATGGCGCACTCTTCCATTATCCATGGCCGGCCGTCTCTCTTTTATTAAAAGGATTCTGCTCCCCAAGCTCCTATACACTTTCAGCAATATACCCATATGGCCTGGAAGGGAATACTTTACCAAACTACATACACTATGTGCACAGTTCCTATGGCACTCTGGTGCGGTACGCAAGAAGTGGACTGACATGGTGCTTCCATACAAACAGGGGGGAATCACAGCTCCGGATCTGACACTGTATTGGTGTCATGAATTCTGCCCCTCATGTCCCCAGCCCTCCAAGATGTCAGGCTGGAGCCAGGTCACAATCACCTAAATGGCCCTCAAGGGCCTCTCCATCCCTCCAAAGACCCACTAGGAGTCAAACTTGGCTCTTGTGGCACCAGTCTCACTCACTCCCATAGGTTAACATTGGGGATTGGACTTGCAGTGCATTGATGGGGACAAGATGGATGCCCCCACATATTTCGGTTCCCAGAACTGCATGTGCAGTCTAGTCTTTTGGGTGTGGTTCAGCCCAGAGACACCTGGGATACCCAGAGACTATTTAAGCCACGCCCAGGCTGTGGCACACCTGGTCCTTGATGAGAAAGTAGGACTATGGTGAGCAGCTAGGACTGGAATGAGAGATTAGCATAATGAAAAGAAATAATAAACACTGATCTTCTAGTTGCTCCAAAATCCATTGATAACGCAGTCTGACCATGGCAACTGTCACCCCCAACTGTTATATTGTATGATCTCCCCAAGAAGTGCAAAGAGTGGCCGTAGCTTAACTATAATGGGGTATCAAGCCCAATAACATGTTACGCCCGTCGCCCCCTTCCTGGCCACCTTTGAAATTTGGCTAGGATCAAGGTCAATCCTTATCTGCTTATTGGATGGTTTGCATTTTAGAAAGGACCCTAGCACAACTCTGCAATCTTCTTTCTTGCTCTCTCAGCTGCATTTGTTCTGGCTGACAACACCATCTTGATTGACCATTTCACTCATGTTTACACTGGAAATTTGATTTTGAAATAGTGTTTTACCTTGTTTGTTTGAACGCTTGCTGTACAGGCTGTAATCTAGGTGATCGTGTGTACACAACATTCTCTTTTTTAGGCCACAGCAGCCATGTCACCAACACATCTTGGGACTCTTTTGGCCCCAATGTGTCTCCAATGCATGCTTGATACAGCCCCCCAACATGCTGTGCATGGCTTCACCGCTGGATAACTCTTTGGCGCTCGAGGCTGTGTCAAAGGGCCTGCATTTGCATGCTTTGTCCACAACACTCATGGACACAGTTTGAGGAGTCGAGTGTTCTGTAAACATCATGCCTTAGTTACCAGTCACTTAGACTATTCCAATGCCCCGGCTGCAACACCTAGTCACATGTTTCACTTTGATTCTGCCTACCCTCTCCCGATCCAAGACCACAGTTCCACTACTTTTTTCTGTAGACTTCTACCACTGCCTAAAATATATTGTGGGGTTGGAGCATCTGATCCATTTACAGTGTGATGCAGATGTCCTTTCAACCACTTAAAAAGTGATTTTGGTCTGGTAGGCTTGAGTAAAAACCACACTTGGGGGAATCCTGAAATCAACTTGTGTAAGGTCCCCTGCTAGCATTGAATCCATTATACTTTTGTTTCAGGTCCCACGGTTTTACACCTACAGATGCCCTTCCCGTTGAGTTGAACAGGACATCTGTAGTTCAGGTGAACAGGCTGAGGCTAAGTCACTGCTGGCCCTGTTCTGAATGGTTGGCTAAGTGTTTATGGGCTGGCAATTCCTACGTTTGAATTTAAATATGGGAATCGTTAGCAATAGAGTCCAAGAATATTTTGAAAGTCACATTAAAAGACAATATAATAAAACAATGCTTTGAAGAAGAAGTTGCCTATTGTAAAGTAGGCAACAGGTGAGAGGGTAGAGCATGTACTATATTTCCAGCGCCCATGCAAATAGATTTAGTGTGAGATTGTGTGAGCTCTGCCTCCACAATTTGAACAGTTTAATTTTAACTTAAAATGGGTCTCTTATCACCTAGATCTTGTGAAGTTGGTTCTAAAGGTATCACATCCACACGCAGAATCCCCCTCCCCCACTGCTGGACGACTGACATCAGCAGCTTTTTACAAATTGCTGGTCACCTAAAGCTGCTCTATCCCCCCATCCATTGGCACCAGACAGACTGACAAGAGGCATTGTCAGCCGATCATGTCCTTCAAAGGTACTTGTGCCATATATCCGCCCAATACACTGCAATTCTGTTGCTGAGAATTACGAATCAATGCCCTTGAGGCGGTCTTCTCCCTTAGCATGGTGGCACTTCAAACAGAATGGAATGTGCATGATAGAACTTCTGCCCATGACAATGACGCTTGCAACGCTTAACCCTGAGGGGGAGCGCAGCAGGCATGCATCTCTCCTTCATTGATAGGGTTAGGTCTGGCCTTGGTTTCTCTGGTTAATGCATTATGGTACCTATATTCCTTAATAATTTAAATGAAACAAATGTTCAAATTCTGCAATGCAAGAGTAATTGCATCCATAAAAAAGTACTGTTCATAATTTTAATGTGTTTTCAGCTCCTGCGCACCTTGATCTTTGGATAGGCTACTGTAGGGTATTTTGTGGAGATTTGAGGCCTGACGGTATTTTATTACCGCCGAAAAATAACTTAGCAATAATCACTCCTTGTATTCAGATTGGGCCATGTGCAACAATAATACAGTGGACATGCATTATTTCAGCACCCAGACATGCATATTTGGTATGCGTGGTTGGTATGCGTGGTTGGTGGTATTTTGGTGGGCATAATTCCCTTGTTTTATTTGTGGCCCCAATGTCCAGAATCCCTTATCTTTGCTTAGATTTTTCGTGTAATCACTAGAGAGACCTCAGACCTACATTTTAGGAATACCACATTTTCAGTGTTAGTGTTAGTGTGCCACCATGGGCGATCTCACTGATTTATTTACGACAGAGAGCTATATGTGGTAATTTTGTGGTAATTTCCACTACCTTATATACGGTAGGGAACTATGTTCAGAGAGTCCCTCTTCCCGTTGGCTCATGTACCTCCAACGAGCTATGCTACAAACAATCACTCTCAACTGTCCATACTGAATATGATCATGCACACATCTGTCTTAAAATGACAATTGCATTGTTTAAAAATCTCCCCTCATCATCAGCACTGTATTGGTAAATATAAAATACACCACCCGTCTGCTTTCAAATATTTTTCTGTATTATAAAAGTTGCATTTAAACATGATCTTACTCTTTACAGAAATAAATAAAATAGCACAGTAACAGCATTGTCTGTGATACACTGAAAAAAGAGTGGCGGAGAACAGAACACAATTTGCAACATTAACATGTGATTAAGGCACCGGAATCTCCTTTCCTACTCTGACTGTATATTCTCGTACACACCCAGCTCCCACACTTATGTAATTACCTTATCTGTTCAGACGAGTTTTCTTCAGCTGTTCTCTTTCTGAATGTGGCTCCCTTGAAGATTAACCCCAGTGAAAAGGAGCGCCTTTCCTTCTCAAACCGGGGTCATTGCCTGGAACTCTCAGCTTTTTCAGCAGAAATGCTCCAACCAGGAAAAAATAGGTCCTTCTCCCAGCTCTCCAAATCTCCACTCTCCTTCTCTGTCTTCAAACTCCCCCCAGCAAAACTCTGATCACTCCCTCTAGCATGATACTTGCTATGACGCTGCTCCAATCAGAATCAATCATGCCATCTCCTCCTTCTCTACACAATGGCTCATTTTTATAGTAATACTTTGTAACCAACTGATTTCCTGTTCTTTCGAGCCCTTTTGCTTCCTGTATTTATGTGGACCGAGCAGCAGAGAAAAAAAAAATGGATGTGCGTTTAAAAGTTCACTTTCAGAGTAGGCCTGTTTCTGCACTGGAGACACATTTTTATTAGTGGATTATGTTAACTTCAGTTTCATTAGTCAGGTTAGTTATGAGTTATGTTAGTTATTAATTTTCAAATGTGTCTCTTGCACCATAGGCATTTCAGGTGAAAAATAGTGTGCATTTTTGAATGTGCACGTGTGCTTTTAACTGTAAAAATAGATTTGCATCTTATATGTTAAAATCGTTTTTGACTGAATAGCCTGTCTTTCCTTGTTAATCTGGTAACACATATAGCAATGCACCATAGGCATTTGGTGCTGCATCAAAAAATGTTTTTGCTACCTGTGCAGTAGTGCTGTACTCTGTGCTGGTTGCTACCTGTGCAGTAGTGCTGTACTCTGTGCTGTAACACGCCAAATATCCTTACACTACCTAGAGTTAACCAGTGTCATTATATGGGCAGTGGCAGACCCCCTTGGCTAGCAATCCATGAAGCTAATTGCTGTACCAGTGGTATAGGTGTTGTCCCCATATTGCCTGTCTATGTGTTTGTACTGTGTGTCGATGGGAAAAGAAAAGCCAAAAAATGCAATTTTAAAACGGCATTGGGGGAGTTGAGATCCAACCTCAGCTCCTTTGGCTGCTTTCCTTTTGGAGGTGAGTGGTCACAGCACTTCACTACCAACCACATGACTATGAAGTTCACAGAAGCTTCCATACACTTCTGCACGTCAAGGCATGTCAATAAATGTACTTGCTTGGGCATGGCCAGCGGCGTTTGCATCTAGCGCTCACCGTGCCGTGAGCGCGAAGGTGGAATTACTTTCTCTTTAGTCCTATCACTAATGGGAACAATCAATACATTCCTCAAAGGCCACATGCTGAGACAACATGTAGGTCCATGGGTGCCTCGTGTATCAGCTGATGAGAGAAGCTCTTTAATCCGCCTTAGAAGTGAATCTTCTCTCAAAACATCTATGGAACACTGCAGAGATCAACTTTGCCAGTCAGTCTTTAATGTTTAACTCCAGCCCCTATTCACTGTCATCAAACCCTTTGATACTAAACAATGGAAGTATGCAGATGACACTCACCAGTTGGTGACAGGGTCGGACTGGGGCATACAATTGTCTCAGGCACCAATGAAAGAGTGGCCCACCGTTACAAATGACAATTCACTCTTTTTGTGACAGACTGTTTGAATAGCACCCAAGGGTTTTTTTGTTGATAAAATATGATGCAAGTTGTGCAATTTGAAGAATATTTATTTACTCAGCAACAATGGTCAAAACTACTAGCCGCATAGTGAAGTCATTCATCAAAATAGCCCACATTAGCCAAACAAGTGGGAAAACTGGCCCATACTAGCATTTTGCGTTTGTGGGTCGGGCATTGCCCTATAGGCCAGTCCGAGTCTGGTTGGTGACCCGTTTCCCTAACTCACAATTAAAAACAAGGGTACTTTGACTTGCTCAAAATCCATGATCAATTGGATGGCATGTCATGAACATAATCTTTTCACTGCTTTCACTTTGAAAATCAATGGGTTATCCTACATCCTAATCACGATAACACGCTTCAAATGAATCATATCTTTAGGTTTTCAACATAACTTTATGGGACGCTATGCTATGGCCTACTGCTCATTACACGAAGGCCAAAACATTGAACAGAAACACAAAGAGGGCTGCACAATGCTAAGTTACCAAAGGGAGTGGGGTACATAAGACCCTTCCTAACTACCGTCATCCAACATTCATGATAACACGGGATTGAGGACACCACAATCGATTATCCAAACAACAACACTACATGGCCTCATCTCTCAGACAGATATCCAGGTATTCCATCGGCTTGGTATATACAGGCTGTGCCATTCATTCAGGCTCAAAGATGCAAACAGCATCAGCAATTGCAGGGGCATCCGGCACAGAATTGCAAACAGTAACTAGGGGTGGACTGGGAACTAAAAGAGGCCCTGGAAATAATGACTGGGGGCCAAAAGAGGCCCTGGAAATAATGTCCAAAATGGCCCCATATGACACATTTTCAGCAAGCCCAATGCTTTTCCTATGAGGAAATTTGGAAATACCACACAAAAGAGGCCCAGGGAGCAGAGGCCCACTGGGAAATCTCCAGAGTTCCCTATAGGCCAGTCCACCCCTGACAGTAACATTAGTTGTCGAGGCACCACTCATGTTATGATCCGAAAGAGCCTCAGTCAAGCTGACATTAATAGCAGCACCAGTAACATTAACTGTGTAGGCGATGAGTGCATCGTCATTGGTGGTGGGGGTATGTTCAATATTAAAAGGGTGGGCATTTGTAATCAAGGCTTTAAGTGGGGTAAGAAATCGAGGGGGGCCCCTCATGTGGGGGCGGGGCTTGCGGGATGGGCGAGGCATGAAAAAGTACACCCATCATAGTATGGTATGCAAACAAATATATAAAGGCATGTAAGCATTTATATATGTGTATGCGTACCTTACTATGGTTTGTGTACTATGCAAGCCATATTTTATAAAGAGAAATATGTTACATATTTCTGTGTTAATAAAAGATGGCTTGAAAGGTAAACACACCATAGTAAGGAACGCACATAAATATATGAATGATTACATGTATGTATTTGTTTGCATGCATTACAATGGTTTGTGTACTTCAAGATGGCTTGAAAAGTACACAAACCATAGTACGGTAGGCACACAAATATATCAATGTAAGCCTAATGGTTTGCGTACTTTTTAAGCCATCTTTTTAAAAAATGTCTATGTTTATAAAAGATGCCTTGAAAAGTACACAATTCAATCCATCTTTTATAAAGCTTTGATGACAGACAAAGCTCCTGGCCTCTTTGTCCGTTGGCAAAGCTTTATAAAAAATGGCTTGAATTGTGTAATTTTCAACATATCTTTTATAAACATAAAAGTTAGCACACGTCCCCAGGTTTGGCGAAGGTCAAAGACGCCTCGGTTATCTGGTTAGGGGGAAACAAAAGGGCAGTATCTTCCTCTGGTGACCTCTAGTGTGAGGGATCACCAGAGGAATTTACAGTGACTGACAGAAGTGCCAGGCATTCTGTCCTTGCCTGTCTTAATGGCGGGCTCATCTCCCATTGCGGCTGCGGCCGCAACAGGCTAATGCATCCCGCCAATGTTGTGATGGGATGGAGGGCCCCCCTGGCTCAGCCCCACTTTTTGGAGACTGCCGGGGCCTGGCCCCAGCTGGCCCCGTCCAATTAAAGCACTGCATGTAATGTTATCAGTAGCAGTGGCATCCTTGATGTTTATCCTGGTCAGGAACTAAGGTACCGTGGTTCTAGAGAATGCCTCTGAAACACTTTCAAAATGTGTGTAGGCGGGAACAGTACGAGTGCCAAGAGTGCTCTCCCTGGCTGTGGCAACGAGATTAGTCTGCCTGTCAAGGAAGGTGAATAGATCTTTGACCGTGCTAGCGTTTTCTACAATAGGGATGCACAGACCGTTTTGAACGGAAAAGGCATTTTTCATTAGACATAAGACTTGGGGCTCAGGTTCCATGCAGACGGTAAGTGCATCCAAAGCTTTGCATTTTCTGAAGGGTGTCTGCGTGGAAAGCACCGGTGCGAACGTTTATAATGCCGTGACGGGTGGGAGCAATGTAGAGGCGTCCATTCCTAAAGTGAGTCGGTGGGGGATTAGCAGGGTGCAGGTCGTGCGAAGCCGTGCACGAAGCCAGTCGCACATTTCTTTCTTTAGTAAAGCATGGATTTGCTGCCCAGTGATCCCCATTGAGCACTCTAGCTCCGACCTTCATGATACTCGAGAAGGCGGTCTGGTGCAATAGGGCATCAGGCAAGAAGTGGGACGGTGAGATATTATGAGAGTTAGGCGGGGCAAGTGACATATACATAGTAATAGTACATTTGAATTTGGTGCGAGATTGATGTACGTATGTGCGGAGTGTGCTGGCAGCTGACTTGCAGTGGCCTGACAGGGCCAGACAGGACTGAAGAGTGTCCTTAGCGTGGGTCCATGGAGTGGGGCCGCCTCCGCCTCTCAGCTGCCTGAACCAACTATAGAAGAGGCAAGGCAAAGCCAATCAGCTACCAGGCTGGGCGGGACAATAGGCCAGGGAAGGGAACAGGTTATTAAATAGCATCAGAAAGAAGCCTAAACCAGTGAGCGAGGATGTTTCTGGTGCATCGCGTTGCGGTCCTTGTTTGTCAGCTGATTTAGGGCTGCTTTGATGACTGGGATCATTACTCCACTACCCACTGACTGAGACATTGGAGCAAAGGGTGTGACCGATTTATTTTTCGGGGGGAGTGCTTCTTGGCAGTCATTCACTGTGGTATGTGAGCTGCAAATTTGTTTCATAAATAATTACACTGATTACGCTGGAATGTCATTTTCACACACGTTTGCCTTACATGCTGAATTTAAGAAAGAATTGCTTATATTATTTACCAGTGATCTTCATCACTTTAAGCCCTACACACCCTAGTCACAGTCCATACTCTATAATGTAATCTATCACCATGGAGACAGGCAATACAAACACCTTCTTGCCATTTATTCTAAACGTCCTGCTTTCATCCTGTGGCAAGGAATTGTCATGGGGCTATTTGTTCATTTTTTATACTCCTCCCCTTCCTATTTGGTGGGAGATATTCCAGCACACATCCCGTTTGCATACCACGCTATCACAGATGCCCCAGAAATCCTGAGTGGGTGGGATCCAGAACTGTCACTAAAAAGGCTAAGACTCAGAGTAATGAAGGTTACCGTAGGTAACATAAGCAAGAACTTCTTGTCCAAATTCCTAATCCAAGTGCTTACCCTAAGAGCATGTAACAAGCAGCACCCTCCTTACCTACTACACAAAGCACATCACAACAGATAGTGCTGCAATACCTATGTTCAGTATAGCAGATAACAATATCACAGTTCACTGTCTGACATGGTCCAAGGTTTTAGACTCAATGGGAGTGATGTACAAAGGTATGCAGCGATGACCATGTGGCTGTGTTGAAAATTTCTATTATGGCCATCCCACATGTTCCGCCTAAGAGGTAGATATCCCCTCAGAGGATCTCCCATGAACTTGGCCAAGAGACTCAAGGTTAGACTTCTTGCATGCAGCAGTGATGACTAAAGAATTCCATCAATTTAAGGCACCCACTGGTGGCAATCACCCATTTTCCACCATGCCAAATGTAACAAAGCGAAAATCTGGGACATGACATGGGGCCGTGCACATTAACTGAATCAAGCGTTATCCCCTGATAGCTAAAGAATGCAATGCATTTTCTTTTAGAGATGTAGTTTTCAGGAAAAATGTTGGGAAGACAATATCCAGTTTCTGCTGGACAAGAGTTGGCTTTTTAGGCTCAGAACACAGTGCAACCATATCTGAAAATAAACAGAAGTAGGTTTCACGGGTTACCAAACTTCTTAGTTCCCTGAACCACCTTCCCAAAGTATTCAACACCAAAAATCAGGCCTTGGCGGACAGAAGGAGCAAGGTACTATCCCCAGGTTCTGACAAAAGTTTTAAAAATGAGACCTGAGTCTGGAATAAACTCACAGAGAAGACATGTTTCTAGGCTGCTGGATCAATTCTGTCACTCCTGGAAAACATCCTCTGTGAAGCAACCTGGGCCTCTCAGCTGGCAGACTGCTAAATCAAGGTCGTGAACTTTGAGGGTGGACCAACTCATGGGAGACCAATGCACTGGAAGCAGCAAGGGTGATTCCAAGCACATGCTCACTAAATACAGGAAACAGGGGCAATGCTTTCATAATGGTAGCATTAGGGGGACCTCCACTCTCTCCTGATGAACCTTAAGGAGAATAATGATCAACAAGTGGGTTGGAGGCAACACATAGAGCAGTCCATCCAACCATAGAAGTTACCAGGCATCTACTTTGCAGACACCTGAGGATGGGAGACCTAAGCAAAACAGAGGGGCAAGGGCATTTAGTTTGAAGGAGAAGAGGTCTACTAAGGGCAACTGTCTCTTTTCACCAGCTGGTAAAACATACATGGGTGAAGGCACAGGTCAAGAGTGGCCACAAAGCCACTGCACAACTGGTATGCAATCCCACTGTCCCTCCCTGGAAAATAAATAGCAGTTGGACTGAGGAGATGAGACTCTGCCCACTTTCTTATTTTCAGACCAACTAGGGCTAGGAGAGAGTTTCTTGTTCTTCCCTGTATTTTATGTACGAGGTGGACAGCTGAGGTGGACAGCTGTACTGTTACATGAAAAGGAACCACAACCCTCTGAATTGTCACCAGCTCCAACTGGAAGATCCAGTGTCTTCCCATTTGGTCCCATTTCCTTGAACAGTTTGTTCTTGCAATGTTGCCCCCCCAACTCACATCCATAGTGAGAGTTAGCCGGGAACAGTAGAAGACAGGGGGAAGACTAGTGTAATGACATCTTTCTATGAATTATATTTATTTTTCTAAGGATTTCTTTCATGATAAGAATGACACTAATTTAATTCCCAGCCCCAAGCAACAATACCACCCCATTATATAGAACAACAGACAGACTGCTTTAATCTGGATAGTTTGTTTCATTTAAAATAAGGAATCATGGAATTAAAGGTGGTTCCCTAACTTAAAACTCTGGGGACCTCACCCACAATGAATACATAGAGCTGGTCTACAGAGAGGAAAACACAACCTGCCTTCAATTATCTCACAAATATTTTCATTCAAATTCATACAAATATCTATGCATAGAAAAAGCAATTTGATTGAATATTCTTGACAATAAGCACATTCTTATACTTAGCTTTGTAGATACAAATTGGCATTTATTTTTCTAAACATAGCTTCACACAATCTAAAGTATAGAATTATTGCTGTGTTCCTGAAACCAATCTCCCCTTGAATCAAAGGTGAAGCAGTTCTCAGAATAAAGTTGGAAGCAAAACAAGTTACTTAGGGCCTCATTACATGGTAGGCGGTAAGGGTTTACCGGTACCGGTAAGGGCACCGGTACCGGTAAACCCTTACTGCCTTACTACGAGGTCCCTTTGCGGGACCCGACCTTAATGGCTGGTATAGACGAGCCATTAAAGTTGGGACCCGCAAAGGGACCTTGGTGCTAATTACGGTACCACAATTTGCGGTACCGTAATTAGCCCCTTCCCCATTCCCATTGAGCCCTATTGGGCAAAAATGGGAATGGGGAAGGGCCATGGAGAAAGGGGGAATTACCGCCCGCCAACCTTGGAATGGGGTGGTAATTCCCCTTTTATCCATGGTGGTACCGGTATGGTACCGGCGGAAATCATGGTGCTAATAGCACCATGGTTTACCACATAACATTTAATGAGGCCCTTAGTTTCCTCTGAAACTTTGAAAAGTATTGTCGTCAGAGGAAAATATGTACTCTAACATATGGTTCATTGATTCTTGTGCTAATTTAAATCTAACATGTTAAACATTATCTGTTACAAACTGTTGCTTCCTATATTAGGTATAACAACAATTGGACATGTCTGTGGTCTTGAAATGGTTGGAAACAATTTCAAATGGTAGGGTTCAGGAATTATTTTTCTTTTTGGAATGCTGGGAGAGCAGCATCTAACTCTCTAATTATTCAATAGGAATACAGTTTACATCCATAACACAGCAGTTAGGTGTATTCCTTAAAGCAGGGGTCTGCAACCCTTGACTCTCCATATATTTTATACTAAGGATCCCATGATCTGTCACCATTGGCAATGCTGGCTAAGGCTGAAGGAAGCTAAAGTCCAAAACATCAACAGAGACCCAAGGTTTGCAGACCTCTGCATTAAGGAATAGATTTCAATGACTTCATTGACTATGCCAGACACCAAGCAGAAGGGCCTGTCATTTCACTTTTCATTTCAGGATGTCTAAGACGTCCAGAGATCAAACATTCCTAGAGGGATGCCCTATCATAGTGCATCTGCCTAGGGTTTCCATTTTAGGTTGTAATCACAAAACACATATATCTTGCATTATAGTTCCCCTTTCAGTGACATAGCGTATAAACAGGGTTATCCCAAAATACATTTAATTTCTATTGGGCATTTCATTAATTCTTAGGACATTTTTTTAAATACTCTGTAAATATTATACTCAGTTTTGGTTTGTCTTTAAAGGCCAGAGCAGTTAGGACCATCAACCGGCTTCAGGCAGCACTGCACCAGTTTTGGTTCCTTCAGTCTGTACACCTGCTCCCAAAATCCCTCTCAGGTCCTCTGGTTCTATCTTGGGAAAGACCTCTGCATCTGGTCTGACCTGGAAATGGCTATCTCAAGGAGCTTTCCCATCAGTAACTTAAAGCTGGAATCCCATTATGCCTTTCTCCTATCAGACAGGCTCTCTTGATTTTCTGCTTTCTTGATTCTTTCGTTTTCCAAGCTGTTTGATTTTAAATACACAGCAAGCTCCACCTAGGCAGAATCATTTGACACGGCATGACACAACACATTTGTATTTTGCAGAATCTGTGATAGGTTCCCTTCATTTTCTCACACAAACTAGGGCCCTTCTCCTGACTCCTCCTGGCTTCTATTTTCCAAATGATTCTGATTTGTCATTAAAGGGATGTATTACCTATGAGTTAGACCTGGAACGAGGAATCATATTGGACAGGATAACTCATTTTTCTTATCATTCCCTTTATGGACATGTGAAATCAATAAGTAAAATATATTCAACTCTGTACGAATATTCTGAATCCAGAGATATAATTCATGACTTTGTCACTGCATTCAATTGGAGTTAATAAAATATGCAAATCTATCAATTAATCGTGCATTTTAATGTATTATTTTGATTGCATGTGATCCGTGTTCTTCCACTAAATCGTAATCGTTATCTGGTTTTGGAATCACTATAAACATATTTTTTTTTCTCTGTCAACATTATGCTGTCCAATTTTGCTTGAATTAAATGTGTGTGGCAGTACAAAGTACATTCATCACCCATTTTATTGTTGCAGATCTTTTGCTGAAAAACAAATAAAAATATGGGCCGGTGGCTAAGGGCATATAAGGGGTAGGGGGATGGGCCCATATTTTTGTATTTGGTTTTTTGGCAAAATAGGTTCAGCAAAAAACTCAGCAAAAAGAATGGGGATGAAACAACATAAAACCATGTTTGGCATACCTCTTGTATCAACAGAACCATATACTGGTGTGAGGAAAGGACCATTTTATTAGGCTGCTTTATTGAACAAGTGGGCAATTGTCTTCGAGTCTAATGCTCTCCCAAGTCAGAGTTCGATGACCTGCCATAGGCATCTGCTATTAGCCTACATTCCCACTATAAAGCTCCAATTTAGATGTATGTTTGCAACTGGAAACAGGGCCTGATCCTACGGAAACAGAGATGTGCTATCAACACTTCTAAGCATTCATCAAAGGGAGCAAATTATAGGGTGTGTTCATTCCTGCTTTAAAAGAGCCAATTTCTACATGAACAAACCTTTAAGAGCTCAAAGTAAGTTGAATATGTTGATACTGCATGTAAACAGAAAGTTCTCTCTTTGTGTTATTTTAGTTGAATGGCAATCTAATAAAGTGTAGACCCATCAGCAGATTTAATGTGATCTATCAGATGATGTGTAATAAACATTCTGTCTATCAATGCCTTACATACTACTAACAATGAAGCTGCATAACTCACCATGTTCCCATTTCACCTGGCAGCAAACATGCAAGCACTCTTCTAAATTCCTTTTTTCTTTCATTAAAGATTACAACATAGAATGAGTTTCGGGATATTCAGTTTTGTCTAACATGAATTACTTGACATTTTTAAGGTAAAGCCATTTTGAGTTTGCATTATTTCATGAAGAACATTACATTCAATCAAATAATATTTGTTGCCATTGTTATGTGCTATAAATCCAGACACAGTACTAGATCTAGTTGGATATGCTAGATCACTGGCACCAGGGTCTCATACACCTGTGGTGTTGGTACCCAGTAACTCAGGAGATGCTGAACTATTGGCCTCATGTGAAGGCTATCCCAAAGAATCACATGTTCTGGCTGACATGAATCCATGAACTTTCAAGAGTTAAGTGCCTGCTGCCCATTCCTGGTTATCCAATAGAGTTATCTGGTATTGCAGACACACTCTTCTGTCTTCTGGAGAGAAAACCCTCTCAAACTGGGTATAAAGGTTTGCCCTAGTGAAAATGTGCCTCCTTTATGGAGATAGGGAGAGCTTTGCCTGGTTGAGTAGGAACATATGTCTTTTATAAAGCTGCCAATCACCCTTTTATCAGGGCTCTCCTGAGTGCTCTATGCACCGCCCTACTTTGGTATAACAGATTATACTACAGAACACAGGGACATATTACATTTCTTCATAACCACTCTTGGGACATTCATTCTTTCAGAAGACCTAAGCTGTTTCTAATGTGGCTGCTTTCTTTAGGCAGCAATGAATGTAAAGCCTATCCAATGGGGTCCTTGCCCACGTGATAATGGGCGCACAATGACAAAGCCAGAAAAAACATTGCACCCATAGCTTGTCCTTCCCATCCAAGTACAACCCCTCCTGGCCCCTAACCGTTTGCTTCTGAGCCTGGTTTTAAAAATATACTTATTCAGCTAAATTGAATCGGGAGTACCCTCCGAAAACTGAACCACAACTCACTGGTTAGTGGCAGCCAAGTTCAGATCCTAGCCTGTGCAAGGCTTACTGTGTCCATCCGCCCAAAAAAGGCGGGAAGAGTGATCACTGGATGAAAGTGTAGATCGTTTTAAAAATAAAGTATTTTATTGCATGTACCTTTTGAATTTTATGCAGTTTGACTGAGTATGTGCCTGTGTGAGCGTATCTGTATGTGCACATAAATGAGTGAGTGTGAGTGAGTTTTACATTTGGAATACTGGCATATGCTGTGTGCATGGAATCATGAAAAGGTTGTACAATGGTAATTCTGGCACATATTGCGGGCATAGGTATCATGGTCATTCTGTAAAATAAACCTTTGATCGGTTGTTGACCGGGTATTTATTAGATGTATTTCATGTGGCACACCACTAAACCGGTTGTAAATTGTATAGCTATTTATCCCATTTATTGAAAAGATCGTGACGTGAAATGGACCATTTCAACCCATGTGTAAAAGGAATTCCTGGGAGGTACACTGCCGTCACCCCCTTTGTGTTCGCTTGCTACACTTGTGCGTTTGTGAGATTTGGTGGAAATATTAATGCCACTGCATTAGAAATGTTCACCCATCACCACTGACCTTGAATCTTTTAGAATGCTGGTGCCAACTCATTAGCCCCACATCACCTTGCAACCCATCTGCCTCTGCCACTCCGTGGATAGGGCACTAAATTGAGAACTGTGTGCACAAGGCTGCAGGTAGAATGAGCCGAAACACGTATTCTCTCCTGGATATGAATATACAGATTTGAATGAGATGACGCATCCTGCTCAAAGCGTGTGTTGAAATGTATTACAACACTACAGTGTAGAAAGACTGAAGAATTAGAGTGTGCAGCCCTTTGTCAGGTTGTCACCATGCATCCGGTACTTGGTTAGGCATAGACTGTCTGCCTCGTACCATTGCACCATGTGCCATGCATGCTCACGGTTACTGGCCACTGCCCAGTAAACATTGGGGTCACCTGGCGCTGCTTTGCTTTGGGATGCACACTGTTGCCCTCACACATTCACCCAGCCGAACATTCTTAATGATCCCCCACCATCACACTTCGTTTCCATCCCTTCAATAATCCATTCATCCATGTAAAACGTGTGCATGTATCTGTCAATTCATTCTCACACTATCGTATGCCTTTAATCTTTCATTGATTTATCCAGCTTCAAAATCTTTCATTTATATCTCCTTCATTTACCCACCGCTCCTGCATCCTCGCTCTGCTCTAAGCTTGCTTTCACCTCAACACAACCCCCATTTCTCTATATGTGCATGAACTCAGAAAATGTGTACACCAAGACACAGCAAAAACAGTTAGCTTTGTCAAGGATTGTCTTTTAGTGTTAGGCCACTGAGCAACCTGTTCAGTTTCCGATGCAAGTGTTCCAGCTCACAACCCTATTTTTTTTGGAACCCTAACTCATGGGCCTCATTACAAGTTTGCCGGTCCGGGAACTACGGTACCGGTAAGCTTGCCGGTACCATAGTTCCCGGTCCGGCAAACTACAAGTTGTGATCGCAGGTGCCTTTCTGCCCGCAAGGTCGGACCTCCGACCTCCCCATTCCCGTTCAGCCCTATGGGGCCGAATGGGAATGGGGAGCATCTTTTTTCCGCCACCCGCAAATTGGCAATTACCGGGTTCGGCAGGGCCATAATGGCCCGGTAATTTCCCATTTGCGGGTGCCATAATTTCTCACAAGTTTGGCGGCAGCCTGCCAGTTTTACAGGCACGGCTACCGCCAAACTTATAATGAGGCCTATTCTTTCGATTGGCCAAATTTTGTTCGACTTATTGTCCACCATTGCGGGCAATATTGGATCTTAATTGCCCTTATCCCTCCTAAATGACATTCGACCGTTAGCCTCAGTTGTAGGCAATCATGAGCTGCAACTGTCAGCAACAAGGCATATCTCTCATCTTCGAAGATACGACCCAAGAGACATCTATTTGCTCCTGGACGTTGGTACACAGATTTGAACGAGATCACGCTGCCTGCTGACAGAAGATCCTGACATGTATTACACATCTGCATTGTAGGGAGATGGAATTATTACATTTCATAGACACATGGCTAGTCGGGATGATCGCATACAAAAGCAATTGCACAAGTGAAGGGGAAATACGAATATGAAGTTAGAAAAATCAGGTAGATGCGAAGGATCTCTTGAATGAGTCTCGAAAATGCCAGTATTATCACAGTTAGAGATTGTCTGAAAGAACCTTTTAAAAACAGTACAATAGATGAGGAAAAAGCAGTGTGTTGGTACATAGACAACAATTAGCAGAAGAGATGAATGAATACTACATGAGATGCATGTATATTACACAAATTAGAAACATAAATCATGAAAATGCAGAAGACATTGAATGTAGGTCTTGAAACTGTTCAGAGGGCCTTTGTGAAATCTGTTTAAAGTTTGACACATATTACATGGACGCGGTAGCGTCCATGTAGTTATGGTTAAGTTGGTGTTTCCATAGGAAGAGCATTTTTTGGGTGGCTTGGGTGGCTTATAACTTCGCTCCCTCTTGACGAATCCTCACCAAACTATGCAAAAAAAGTATATGGCCCACTCTGAATATCTTTGCAAAGTTTGGAGAGGTTTGGTCCAGAGGGGGCAAAGTTATAGGGGGGGGTCCCAAAACTTTTTTTTTTTCCCATAGACATAATGGGAAAAAACTTTGCGCACGCCTACAGCCCAAACCGCTGGACGGATTTACACCAAATTTCCGGCAGGAGCGGGGCTTGCTCCCGAAAGCGTGCTTTTGCAAATTTGGTGTAAATCCGTCCATAAGTTTTTTTTAAAATGACCAAAATGTAAGGCAAAAAAATTAGTGATATCTCCGTTCGCTTCGCGGACGGACTTCCCAGTTCGCTCCGCGGACACTGCCCTGATTGGCCGGGTGGCTTGCGTGATGTCCGCGGACATGCGACGTGTTCGCTGATTGGACGGCGTGGAGCGCTTCAGATTTTTTGTGTCGCCCGCCATCTTGCATTCGCCGACGACCGCGGACAGTGCGGTGAAACTTGGATTACAAATTATACTTTGTAAAAATCTTTTATTGATTAAACACAAATAAAAACAAAAAGAAAAATGTATTTAGTGGAGTGTGTTGGTGCGTAAGAGTGTTTGGGGAGGGTGGGGGAGTATGAGATAGGTTCAATGTTCTGTTTTTTTTATGTGCTAGACGCTTTTGTTGTGTTCGATTTTTCTTCGGACAACACGGCTGTCCTGAAATGTTCGTAAATAAACAGAATGGATTCGGTGACAAGTTGAAAGTGTTCTAAGAACACTCGCGGTGTCCTGAAATGTTCGTACATAAAGAAAATGGGGGTGTTCTGAGGACGTTGTCCGTATTGTTCGCTGGCAAGTTGAATGTGTTCTAAGAACACTTGCGGTGTCCTGAAATGTACGAAAATAAACAAAATGGGGGTGTTTTGAGGACGTTCTCCGTATTGTGTGCCTGCTTAGCTGTATCCAATGAGGGAATGGCACAGAGAGTGAAGTGGAAATGGTAGACAGGCTGTCTAAGAGTTGCGCGGTCCGCGGACAGGGCATGCTACATCCGGGGTTTTCCAGCAAATCCAGCATGGAAAGAAGACTGTAGGGATCAGCCAATCAGATGTTGAGGTTGTGGATTTGTGTTCAAAGAGACTGTGTTTAGTGAAGATGGCAGAAGTGGAGAAAGTCAGGGTGTTGGTGCTTGGAGATATGTTTGTGCATGGTTTACAACAGTATGCTCAATGCAGGCATGTTACAAAGAATTTTGATGTTAAAGGAGTGGAGGTGGTGTGGAGCACTGTGCCTGATTGCAATGTACAGGGAATTGTACAAGTTTGTGAAGATATGGGCAGGATGAACAGTCCCCATGTGGTAGTTTTGCACTATGGTGCTTTCTATTTGGGCTATGTCAGTGCCCTTACTTTGTTGGCAGATTTGGAACACTTGGTTCAAGCAGTAATGAACATCCTCCCAAATGCCAAAGTAATTTTTTCTGGATTAGTACCTAGGGCAATATGGGACAATAGTTCAGTTTTTTGTCCTCAGCAACACAATGCTAGGTGTGTAATCAACCGAGGCATGTGTGCCTTCATGCTTAGAGCTGGTATGTTCTTCTGTAATAATGAGAATATTGATTCCAGTAATGCTGTTTATTTTAAAGATGGCATTTCCTTATCTTTTATGGGAAATGCCATTCTGCTTTGGAATGTAAGGGTTGCTTTAGAGAAGGTTATGTGAAGATTTTAGGAGTAAAGTAAGAAAAAAAATACAAAATAACAGGTGTCTGTCAAGCATCTGCAAACCCCCTGCCCCCATAAAATGCTCTTTTCAGAGCCAACCTCAAAGGGGAAATGGGGCACACTATTTAAATTTACATTCACCACGCTCAGATTTTCGATATGTCCACGGACATTTCGGTAGTCCGCGGACATCGAAATCACTAGCTAGGGGTCAGTATGTTCTATGTTACATGTATATAAAGTCAGGGATATTATGGTTAAGTTGTGCTACTAAAAACATATGAAATTCAGTAAAAAAATCTTTGTAAAAGGGACGTTATGGTCAAGTTGCGCAACTAAAAACCTATGAAATTCAGTAAAAAAACTTTGTTAAAGGGACGTTATGGTTCAAAGTAAAACCGAAAAACCCCTGAAATTTGGCAGTTATGGTAAGATAAGCAACCATAACTCGCGCCACCGAGCACTGCTAACACTAACACCCAGGACATCAAAGATGACATCACAAATGTCATTGATGACATCACTGATGACATCACATGTGCATTTACTTTTCATGAAAACTCTGTAGGATGGCTTCTTATAATGTTGACCAAAAAGTGTCAAGGATCATTTGAATAAATATCATGAGCTAATTAGTGCATTAAGCAATGCATTGATATAAATAGCATTCTATTATGAAGTTCTATCCAGTATACTAAGCAACTCATGCAGAAACTTAGGCAGTGTGTGTAGTATACATGATGAAGGTGCAATATTCATAATCTTGCCATGTAGAATAATGAAATGATAACTGCTTTCTTATTAGAGTTTTGCGTACTGTAAAACCCACTTAATACATAATTACATATTACAGACACAACACAAAGAGACAACAACACATACAAATATGAGTATATACAGGGACAGAGAAGTGAGCAAAAAAGCAGAAGTAGTAGCAGAAAGAGTTCATAACCTAACTTAACTGTTTATCTTTATGCAGAGAAATGATTGCTCTGTTTCAAAGCTGCTACCTACTGTATGTATGTGTATCAAATGATGTCAGTGAACCCTAAGGAAAGGAGTGTGAGTACAATGTATACAAATATGAGCATATACAGGGAAGGTATAGTAATAAAAATAAAACTATGAGAAATTGCTGATAACTCTAATGATTATCTTCATGCACAGAAAGGATTGCTCTCTTTCAAGCCTGTGTCTTCCGCTATATATATGTTTCATATGATATGACTTGACCCTAAGTCTACAAATATAGTACCTTTTCAATTTTTACTTCCTGACTGTTACTGAATAAAACTATGTGGCTTAGATATGTCAGTAAAGGAAAAAAAGGGAGGGCCAGCCATGTGATGTCATCAGTGATGTCATCAATGACATTTGTGATGTCATCTTTGATGTCCTGGGTGTTAGTGTTAGCAGTGCACAGTGGCGCGAGTTATGGTTGCTTATTTTACCATAACTGCTGAATTTCAGGGTTTTTTCGGTTTTACTTTGAACCATAACGTCCCTTTAACAAAGTTTTTTTTACTGAATTTGATAGGTTTTTAGTAGCGCAACTTAACCATAACGTCCCTTTTAACAAAGCTTTTTCATTGAATAAAGATATATATAGTTTGCATTGCCATCAGTCAATTTATTACTTTCAGGCTGGATAACGACAGAACTTGGTGAGGTGTCCATAGGAGAACTGTCATATCACACATATTCTATGTCAGTGCCCCAAGTTGTTCGAACATGTGCAGAAAGATGTGGGAAATGCTGAAGATAGGACCCCAAGGAACCTAATGCATGATTTCAGCGGAATAAGGGTCCTATCCAACCACACAAAAAGTTGAATAGTTTCTGCTGCAAAAGTAGCAAAACATAACACGGTGGAGCTCGTTTTCCTGGTGGTGCACTGTAAAATCCCGGCGTAAATACAATATGGTGGAGATGGGCGCAGAAAACCAATTAAGTTTCAGGCTCTCCCTTTCTCCCTGCAATACAAATATTCCAGCGTTTATGCCAGCCTGACATTTTCATGCAGGAATACATTGTGTGGATTCTCATGAAGTTTTACACCAGAAAAAGCGGGCAGATTCCATAGGAATCCATTGCAAATGTTATCTGCCATGTAAACAGCAGGCAATGCTTACTCAATTTGCACTGCATGGTGAACAATGGAGGCGTAAAAGTGATTTCACCCTCTGCAATGCAAATGATGAAAACTGTGCAGAGGGGGACTATTTGCACATAATTGCAACAGTAGGAGGCACCCTTTCCCCTTTGCAATTTACGGGGACTTGAAGCCTAAGTGCCCATGCAGCTCATTTTCCTAGTGCCATAGCATAAAATGCATGTGTAAAATGCATGCATACAAATGTTACGCATCTGTTTCACGCAACATCATATCTTCATTCATTTGTATGGCAAAGAAGTGGAAAGGAACATAATATATGTTTTCCTCTCTTCTTTCCTCTCCACCATACAAATACTCCAACATTTACAGCAGCATGACTATTTCATGCTGGCGTAAATGCTTTGGATTCCTATGGAATACACCTGCTTTTTACACCAGCAAAAAGCTGGCAGATTCCATAGGAATTCATTGTAAATGCTGCTTGTTATGTGTAAATGGCAGGCAGCATTTACCCAATTTGCACTGCAGGGTGCAAAATGAAGGCCTACAGGCAATTTCACCTGTAGTTTACACCTGCCTTTCACACTCCACTTTGCAAATGAACATTGCACAGAGGGCCCTCTTTGCACATATGTGCAAATGTATGCAGCCCCTGCAGCGCAATTTACGGGGACTTGGAGCATGAGCTCCTGTGATAGAAGAAGGATTTTCACCACTCTAACATATAAGAATGTGGCAGAAGATATTATACAATTTAGCTTATGCATGAGAATTAAAGACTGTTCATCTTAAATCAGCCTTCAGTGAGATCTGACATTTTTGTGAGGAATTATGGTGGAAGAGGATGTAGAGCGCAAATGACAAGTGACTGCATAGACCTTTGAACAATAATATCCTTTAGTAAAAAATAAAGACATGTACGGCCTTTTTAACACCTAAAACCGATCATTTGCAGCTCTGTACCCAAGCATCAAAATGATTTCCAAAAAGGCACCTGAACTGCCTCATTTTGAATGAAGATAACTGGGACCTATTTTGTACCTGAATGCTGCACAGTATTTTTAGTTTTCTTTTTGACATTTTGGTACTTTATATAATCAACTAAATGATTAAGAAAGAGTAGAAACAAAACGCTGATATGTATTGATTCAAATGGTAGGGCATCAAAAGGATGACAGGCCAACATAGTTAACCTATTTCACTTAAGCAATATTATCCAAGCAGTGGGGGAATTACTGGGACAGGTAATGCCCCAGCTCAGTTAGAACGATAGCCCAGGGCATTACCTGCCCCAGTAATCTGTATTTTTTATAATTGGTATTTTATAACATGCCTAATATCCGAGTACAGTTTCTAAGCGCATATCTGGGATTCAAACCTCTGTTCCTCTGTGTGGTAAACCAGCACGTTGCCCCTGTGCTATCCTCTGTTCACCCCCTGCTCCGGTAATATTGCTATTAGTAACGCAGCACGTTGTACACAGTATTAATAGGTTGATCATTATTGTAAGCACTATGACAACCGGTTGTATACTAATTGACCTTTTCACAATTGACCTCGGGAGAATTGACCCCGGGAGAATTGACCTAATTTAGAAGGTCAATTAGGACATATATGCAGGGGGAAACCCCCTGCAACCACCGACCCAATCCAAAACCCCCCGCAACACCCCACCCAATACCCTTATATTATTTATAATCCAAAACCAACCCAATACATACATAAAATAACTAAAATAATATAAAGGTCAATTGTGCAGAAGGTCAATTAGGACCACTATAATTAGGACAATTGTGCAAAAGGTCAATTGGAAAAGGTCAATTTGGGTAATACCTGACAACCGTCTTTAAAAAGCTAAAAGGTTTAAATTTAAAACCAAATGCTTAATAAAAATAAAATTCAAAAGTGTGTTTTATTTAAGTTGAGAAACAACGTGTTTGCCGTTTCTCAACTTTAAAAAAAAACTACAAAATAAGATGGCCGGCATGGATCAGGGTGAAGGGAACGTCGGCCTTTCTCCCTTTCCATGGTAGCTAGTCGTGCTTTGGGGATGCGCTGGGAACACTGCTGTTCCAGGTGCAGGGGCGGGAGAAAGCAACAGCAGGTAAGTGTGGCAGGGCTGGCTAAACATGTGGAAAAGGGGGTGGGGGATGGGGATGAGGACGTAGGGGAGCACTCATCTGTTAGCCAACAGGGCAAAATGGCAGCCTCCCGCTCTGAGGAAGCTCGGAACAGGGGCTTTACCAAGTGGTAAAACCGTTTGATTGCAACTATCAAATTGTTTGAGAGAAAATATTTCGTGGACAACAATACTGGCAGTTGTAATTTAATGCCATCTCAGTGGATATGATTTCATTGAAATGCTTGAAATTATTGACCGTCCATATAAATGCATGGCAAACTGGATGCCTAGTGGTGCCTGCACAACAAATGGTGCTTTCTCATAAACCTTGACAAAACACTAGGCAGAACAAATCGTGCTCTGCCCAGTGACACACCGAATCCAGATTGTGCATGACAGTTTAGTCACAAGTAGTGCCCTACACAGCATATGAACTTCAAGCCCTAAGGATATCTCAATATGTGGGCTACACGCCAAGTGCTTAAATATTCTGTGGCCCCCAGAATGAAGATGAGCTCAGAGCTATCCCGCTGGTGCTATTACAGTCCCATGCAAAGTCAGTGCTCAGAAGGGTCAGGAAAACACTTTCTGTGCATTTCACCATCCCCAGTGCTAATTCCAAATAGGTGCAGGGCAAATATAGCACATTTCTTCACGTGTGAGCTCATCTCATACATGAAAAGGAAATGTATTTATTTATTTATTTACTGTTCGCTTGTTAGGTGCTTATACATGAGAAGCCACAGCAATGAGAAGCCACAACAGTTAGAGTAAGCATATTTGATCCCAAATGCACACATACATGTACACATCACAGATGCCCATCGGACAGTGTGCATTTTGCTAATTTCTGCATCTGGGCATGAAAACACATTGTGTGATCCACCCTCAATGTGTAACTACTGTCCACATCTCTGTTACTCATTGTAAAAGTGTGAGCTCAAATTGTGGTGCTAGTTAATATGTATCACTGCCTAGCACCCTACTCTCACGTAGGCACTTTACATCTACATATGGTTCGTATTAAAGCTTTAAGTGCTCTTCGTATGTGTATATATATGCACATTAAAAAGTGTCTCCTTTGGTCGCAAAGCGCACATATGCATGTCAATTTTTAGGGGCATCCTGCGCACACTTAATTCTGCAGGACTCTGGGCAAACCTTTTTGTTCCGGGCATCCTGAGCCTCTGGGGGCAGGCCCTGAAAAGGGGAAAACACAAAAAAATAATACAATTGTTGCCTGTAGATAGTTTAATGTCCTGTTTCTCCACACATAAAATGTGCAAGGGCTGCTCCATTGCACAACTATGGTACACCAAAGATTAAGAAAATAGTCTCAGTATACAAACATGAAAGTGAGAACACAAAAAAGGCCAAACAAAACATATGATGATTATACCTCCAAGCATTTACATCCATAGTGGGTTTCAAGAATGCACCTCTTTATCTTTCAAGGCAAGGCTCATTATGATTGGAAATACTTCTTTGGCTATTTCTGCAGGGGAACTAGTATTTGCTAAAATATCACAGAAAGTGGCGGTTCAGCACTTTGGGGTGACACACGTGCAAGCCAAAGGCCCCGTCAAAGGCCCCTCCATAACTTGAGCTATTGCAAGATGGCCTTGACCTGTATTCGATCTCCTTCATTATTATTTGTAATGTTTTATTGCATCAATAATTGTTTGAAACTAACTTTTCATTGCTTTTCTTTCAGAGCATCTGCTATGGTTTATATATTCGTGCATTTCCAGTTATGTCGTCACCAGTTTGTTATGAATTTCCTGGGATGTTCAGTTCCCTGCACATGTGCACACCGAATATTCCACTGGGCTTCTGTTCCTTTGGAGTTTCAAAAAACATAATGGAGAAGAATAACATGTTAGATTTGCTTCCTAACAAAAAGGGAACATAAGTGAAGGAAGAGGTTTACTCACAATGCTGCCACCTAACATTCCCACTGCGAGTCCTTGCAGGTACTTACTATGTGGGGACAGACACATTAGTCGCATCTCTACATAGTGTGCCTGCCCTAACCAATTCAAAGAGAGCCAGGAACATACACTATGCACTTATGTAAAGAAGAAGACATCTGCCCCTTATGATAAACCAATATAACATAATCCAGGTTGAAAACAAGGGTAATCTGGCCCAGATTCGCAAAGGCTTTTCCTCACTTACTCTTGCCAACTGTGGATGCATTTGAGAAAACAAGCTGCATTCTGCGGGTGGCGGAATACCCTAGGCAAACCTACATGCAACCACATGCAGGCCTGTTCATGCGGACTCACAGGCATTGTGGCATGTGGGAATGCTACAAGCCTGGCAGACACACCCAGAAACCCGCCTCTTTTTGTTTCATTTCCATGTGCCTTGTTTGCCATATTGAAGGCCAGGCACAGGTTGAAAGCAACATGCGGACAGGGATCTGGCATCTTGACACCTTCTAAGGCCCAGATGGAAACACTCACACCTTTCCCTAAGTAGGGTTTGGAAATAATTCATTTTCATTGACTGGCCCTTAAAGAACTATTACTGCCAATGTACAGCCAACACCCAATTGAGCCCCAACTGGGCGCAAAGCATGTCCCTTTTTTGGCCCCCATACCCTCTACACACTACACCCCTTAATCCCCTCAGCCCTTCAAGCCCCTCGTACGTTTCAGCACAGGCTTCCTTCCCTCTCCGACTGCCATCATCTTACCACATGGTCACTGATATGGCAATTGTAAAGGCCCTTACTCCTCCTGTTTTCTGGGGTGGCCATCTTGGTTTGTAGTTTTTTTTTATAAGGGAAATAGCGCCTGCACAGACCCAATTTCAGTTCATAAAAGCAAATGTTAGCACTTCGTACACATCCTTGGTGTGCTCATAGAAATAGGTACCTTGGAAGAGGGTGAACACGGATTGTAATTGCCTTGAGTCATTGCTGAGACCCTCATAAAGACTTATGATGTTGGGCTGTTACCAGCCATGTTCATCCTTGCTGTGTTACTTGTTATTACGTATCACTGTAATACAGGTTTTAAGAATCTGTACCTCAGCACGAAGGAATTGAAGCAGTAGAATGGATGCTGTTAGATCGTGGGCCAGGCAAGATGTCAAACAGCTGCTGCATACTTTACTTTAGCATAAGAATATATACTGTGGAAATCCGATCATTCTATGTGTGATATGATTGCTCTAACCTGTGCAAACAAGTTTAGGCACTTACAGATAACGTGGGTATGTTAGGTTACTTGCGCCTAGCTTTTTAGTTGAAGCAGAAATTGTACCAGTACAACTTATAAATAAGTAGTTTAATGATTGTAAACCAAGGTAGATTTATAATTGTTAGAAAGGTGCCAGCATACTCCAGTTGGGGGAGCGTGCAATTGTTTGTGGCCCTTACCCAGGCTTTCTCAAGGCAGTTATAGTTATGTGTGCGTACATAATTGTGTATGTGATTCAATGAGTACAAACTTACACATATTTTACACACAATATATAATTCAAGTAGAGTTGACTGTTGTCTCCTAGTAATCATGCATAAATACGTCATACTTAAGAGTGCATTATATTGTGAGCAACTGATATTCAAAAGGACATGCTTTGTAGCTCTATAGAGATCAAGTCAGAATCTCTTCTTCCTTCTGAGTGATCGCAAAACTTTAGTGCATTCTGGGGCAATTTCGTTTGCAATTCAAAGTCGGGGATTCTCATGGGTTAATTAGTTTATCTTCGTGGTAATGATTCCAAGCGTTCCTTCATATGGTCTGTCTTAGATGTACAGTAAAATTCTTCTTGGGGTCATCTTCTTAATATTACTTCCAAGTACACCTCATAAGGTTTGTCTTAGGATTGTTGGATGGTCCTTGTTGGGGCGTAGCGCCGCTATCCTGAAAGAACCCAGCCCCAACAATAGGATGGAGAAAATGGCTTCATCAAGTGTTCTCAGTATCATTTTTAAAGATATCTTCATAGCCGTCAACATTTCACAGAACCTCTTGCTGTTAAACCAGTCTGCTCAGCTAAACTTACAGTTATTCAGAGGCCTTCTTGGACCCATGGAACAGCTATTGCTCCATGCAGGACCTACATAAATTGTTGGTCATTTTAATCTTTGGGCAGCATTCGATCATCTCACGGATATGGAAACTCTTGGACGTTCTCAAAATGTTTCTGTGCCCACCTATAACAAAGACCATTTATTGGACCTTATATTTGGGAGGTTAAATCCTTCCCCTTCATATGGATGGACCACTTTGCAATCTCGTTCAAGATGTCCATACATTCTGAGGCCCAGCCACACTCTATTATGCTAATTTCTTCTACTCAGCAAAAGTTGAAACACCTCAATAACAAATTGGTTGATGCCATTTCCCCATTGGCCACCACATCATAGCCAAATGATCCTTCCATTGTGCACCAAAAGATTGCAGAGCGGATCTTCATTAACATGGATGTCTTGGCCCCCATCTCTACCTTTAGTTCAAACCATGATTTGAAACTGCTGAATATTTTGCTCAAATCAGGGAGAAAAGGAAACAGGCACATCATATGGAACACACATGGCATCAGCAATACAATGCTCAAGGCCATATAACATACACAATCCAGCTTTCATCATATAAAGGCACAATTCCTCAAGCAAAAACGGATTACTAATCCTTTGGGGCAATATTGCCACCAGTATCAGCCCAGAGAAGTTTGCTATCTCCCGCAAACTCACTTCCCCATTTTCCTTAGCCTAATATATTGTTCCATTCCAAGATTTTTCAGACCACACTGTAAGTGTTAACCTAAAATTCAAACCATTTAAAATTCAATTGCCATCTACCAATTGTTTTACCACTGTACCACCATAGCTCCTTCAGGTGGCAACCACCATCTCATCAATAATTTCGGCTCTGTTTCAGCTTCAAAAGTGTCTTCTATCATTATTAATATCATGTAGACCTCTGTAAAGTAACACTCTTGAAACATCATCTTGCACATCTACTGCGGGCCATCACCACTATAGCAAACTATTTGGTGTCTCTAGGGGAGGTTTGTCATGTCCATAGAAATCCTAGGTTGGGTCCCCTATTAAAATAAAAAACTTAAAATGATTTGGAACATTCACAGCAAACCTGGCTCATATGTCTATTTACATGGGTTGCCTAGTTGTGGCACCTTTGTGCAATCCCATGACCTACTGCACCACCAACAGGCAAGTTAATGACCTTATCCAGAGATGCAATCTTTTATCATCTCAGTACTAGGCGACCTTAGGATGGTGGTTGATCATAGAGGTATAGCAGACATAATACGTCTAGATCACTCAGCTGCCTCAAGACCATTGATCAACTGACCTTCCTGTCTAAACGATGAAAGGTGGGGATTGTGTTGGGTGCTTTTCTGGCCCCATTCATTTGTAACAGATAGAATCAAGGATATTATTAGTTTTTTGTTTGTTTAACACACCCTTACAAAACACTATGGAGCCTATCAAGGCTCCTCCCTCTCACTGATCCTCTTTAATATATATGTGCAGCACATGGCCAAAGTCATCCATTCCCATGGCTTCAGGTTTTTTCATGCAGATTTTTTTCATTGATGGATAACACTCAGTACTCTCTGTATCTTGAAGGGGACATGGTGAAAGCATTGTCTGCATTTTG
The DNA here is from genome assembly GCF_040938575.1 of Ambystoma mexicanum. Classification (NCBI taxonomy): domain Eukaryota; kingdom Metazoa; phylum Chordata; class Amphibia; order Caudata; family Ambystomatidae; genus Ambystoma; species Ambystoma mexicanum. The sequence continues at coordinate 493,972,091 of NC_090930.1, read as the reverse complement.
CTGGTGCACGCTGATCATTACAAGTGGATGGGGTCCAACTGGCATACGCTGAAATCCAGCAAGCCAGAGACATTGGTGATAGGAGGAGGGTCTGACAACTTTAAGTATGCCTTCTGGAATCTGTACATGGCTACAATGCCCGTTCCTCACTAAGAAATCTAGGAGCCCCAATTGACTGGACCCACTACCTGCTCCCTCAGATCAATGTGGCAGTCAGTAACTGTTTTCACCATCTTAGACTCCTGGAATATATACCACCCTATTTTATTATGGACACCCGGACTTCAGAGGTATTGCTATTGTTACACTTTGCCTAGACTACTGTACTCTATTAAGGGTGTGCTATGTACATAGTGAAACGATTGCAAATTGTATAAACCGTGTGTCTGCCTCCCCATATTCTGTCTTCTCCACTGTTTACCTATCCTTATCACAATGAGGGCTGTCTTTTCTGCAAGCTTCTCATATTTTATCATCCCTCCCACTCTCTGTGCTCAAGATCACAAGGGTTCCCAATTCACTAGGCAGAGATGAGTTGGCTCCTAATGTTCAGTGCTTAAGCTGCTTTCTTGGAGTTCACTGTCTCACCACATCATAGCCAAATGATCCTTCCATTGTGCATCAAAACATTGCAGAGCGGATCTTCATTAACATGGATGTCTTGGCCCCCATCTCTACCTTTCATTCAAACCATGGTTTGAAACTGCTGAATATTTTGCATACCTGTGCAGTATTTCACACCACTTTGCCCTGCAATGCAAACTCAAAACCTTTCTCTTTAGCTTAACTTTCTCCTAGTGACTAGCTTTCCTATGAGTTGTTTTACTTTGTTCGTCACTGCTTGTGCCAAGAAACCTTAAGGTGTATGAGGACTGTACAAAATACTATAACGTAACCAAACTCCTACTACTTGAAATCCTGCTACTAGAACAAGACTCCAATCAGAGCAATCCTTATCAGGTGAGAGCATACATTCCTGCTCCGTCCAAACGAATGATAAGCAAATAAAGGCTTATCTCGATTTCCTTTTTCAAGGTCCTATTAGTTATACCCTCTGCCTTCCAGATGTTTCCACCATTACTGAATCCCATCTGAAAACGAGTCTGATCTGGTTTGTCATTTGTGCACCTGAAATATTTTACTACACTAGTTTCTGGACAGCATTCCTAATTTTGTTACTGAATGTCTGTTCAAAGTGAAGAGATTATTTTTGGTTAGATAACCTGGGCTGATTATTTCATTCATCAAACTTGATCCTTCACTAGCTTTAGTCGCTTGCTCCTGATTTAAATTTCTGTCCCATTTGGCGCTTCCTACTTATTGATGTCATCGACCAATTGTGCTCAATTTTCAGTATCACTTGCCTGTCTCATTTTCACCATATCGTGTTCAGTAACTCCCCCCACCCCCAAATGCCAAAGCTCCTGCTCACACCATATGGCTTATTAAGTGAGTTCAAGAAGCATATGGGTTGTAGATGTTTGAGCTCGCAGCTGATACTTTTACTTTACTTTACTTTATTCATTTATATAGCGCCAGAGAAAGGCCCACAGGCGTAATGGCACTCACAAGACAAACACAACAACTAACATAAACCTAACCAGAAAGCAACAGCAAGGAGATCAGAAACAGGGAGATCAATGAAACAAGACCGTCTTCCGTCCACGTTTATATTTCCTTAATGTCCTTAAATCGGAATCAAGAGCATTCCAGCTTTTTAGTGCTGCATGAGAAAAAGATCCCTGGATGACACTGTTGAGATTGGCCCTGGGTTAATGAAGGAGGGCCAGATTGTTTGACCTCAGCACACTGCATGCAGGCAGCCAGGAGAGTCCACTGGATAAGTAACCAAGGCTGGCACCATAAAGACATGTATGTGTAGTACACAAGAGTGAGAAAGTAATCCTACTGTTGATGGGCAGCAAATTTAAGGCCCTCCTTACTTCTGACACCTCGTCTTTATTGCGTAGGCCCTCAACAGCCCTGACCACATTGTTCTGTATGATCTATAGTCGAACAATTTCACCCTTGCTAATCCCTTGCACAAGGCTAGCACAATAATCCAATTCGGCCCTAATTACAGAACGTGCAATGGTGGCACAGTTCTCATGTGTCAAATAAGGTCTCAATTGAATGAGCAATTTCAGGTAGTATTAGGTGGACGACACAAATCTACTCACATGTGCTCTCATGCTGAGTGCTTGGTCAAGGATTATGCCCAGAGTCTTCAATGCATAAAGTGTGACTCTGACGCAGTCTGCTTACTGAAATGCCCAAATGTCCGGACTTAACTTCTTCAGCCGAGTCGCCATGCCAACTATCATGAGCTCCGTCTTGGAGTCATTCAGGACTAGTCCATTATACACCATCCACATCTGAATAAGGGTGAAGCCTCATTGTTGACTTCAGTGTCCCTGGTGTAGTCACCCGAAAGGGGATTGGGGCACTGAGTATCATCAGCATAATTGGTGTAAAAGACACCCTCAGCATCCAGGAGACCAGACAGGGGCCTTGTAAAGAATTTATTTAATGTGGGGGACAAGCAGGAGCCATGAGGGACCCCAACATCATCTGCCTTGGTGTTACCATAAAAGACTCTGACAACCCAATCTGTCAGGAATGTACTGACCAAGCTGACTGCTGCTAGCGAGAAGGAGGCAGAGTGGACAAGCCTAGAAACCGGCCTGGTTCATAGTTCATGGTTAGCAAGGCTGGGAAAGTTGCTCAAGTGTACTGCCCCCACCTTATAGACAAGAGCATGCTGTGCAACATGGGTTTGATCTGTGCTCTGAAGCTTTAGGTTTCTGGCATTAAGCAAGATCTACATAAATCAGCATTCCTAATTAGATCATTACTTTGCGCAATTTATTTCACTCTCTCTGGTCCAGAGATAATGAAGAATGTAAAGTTATAAACACCAAGATCAGAGGGATGGAGCCCGATGTAGTTTGCTCATTCTAAATATTTCAAAAAGATAAGGCAGAGTTACATTATAAAAATATACAATGTAACATGATCACTTGGATTGTCACATTTTCTGGGTTGCAATACATATGTGATTCCCCTATGGAGCCTCACATGCTGTAAAACAAACTACCCATGCCCTTAGTTAAAGTTTGCAAAGGTTTTTTTCAAAAAAAGGAAGAGTCAACTTTCCCATGACTCAATTTCCCACACTACAATATTCTCCCCTCAGGTAACCCTATTAATCATCTATAGACGTTATCCTTAACGATAGCCCCAGGGTATACCAGAATGGTAATGCCACCTCTGTGAGGGGTTTCTTGCATGTTGTAACAGGGTACTAATAGTGTTTTTATCTTGATTTGAAAAATGATGTCTTGGCCGGCTCTCAGCTTGAGATAAAAACTACACATCAAGATGGCCACCATGGGGAGAAGGGAACAACAAGTAATCCCTTCTCCCTTTCCATGGTGGCCATTGCCGGTTCAGGGATGCACCAGGAACACTAGTGTTCCTGACACCTAAGAGAGAAACGGAAGTGCAAGGTAAGCGGTGTGGGGGTGGGGAGAGTTGGGAAATGTGAGAAAGGGGATAAGGTGGGGGAAGGGGACACAGGGAGAGTGCACTTACCTTCATCTCGGCGAGGGAAGATGGGGTTCTCCTGCTCTGAGAAGGCTCCTAGCGGTGTCTTTACGAGGGTGGTAAAGACCCCATTCTAAGCCTCCTCATTGGCTGGGAGGCTAACACCCCGCCCCCGTTGCTGGCTACTAATACGTTATCTGATATTTACAAACATTATGAGCAGTGTGGGTTTAGTGGCCAGCAAGCAGCATTTCTTTAAATATCCTGGGCCCTTATCCTTCCTGTTTGAATCTGTGACATTGTATATCCAGTAAGTCATTTCTCAGTGCTTGTGGTAGTTCCTCTGGGATACATTTTGGAACAATGTTAAGTAGACAGATAGACTTTCTTGTCATAATTGAATCCTGGGATATCTCCCACAGTTTCCAATCACTGGCATGGCACTCCAGACGGGGGTTTTGCTATTGTCTTTGCTTCTAAAAGGACCGTGTTTTCTCTGTAGACCCCTTACACGTTCAAAGTTCCTCTCATGTATTCTAAATAGGCACTGTAATGTTTAATATGGAGATTTTCTCCCAATGAAGGGCTATCTATCGAAACAAAATGCATAAAATTGAATTGGTATGGATTATCTGCATATATGTGAATGAAGTATATGTGTCTATAATTGGAATTCTTGCTACAATTTTACAATATTGTATTAATAGTTGAGGAAAGATAAATCAGGGAGCAATTCCGTAGTTAATGCATTATTTTTAAGGAAAGCCCCCTTCTTGTAATAAACATTCCTCTAAAAGTGAACATAATTTCTGTGGGTTGGACTTACTGGCTGTGTTTGAGCCACTAACAGAATTTAGTAGCAAAATAATTTTAAACAAACTATCCTGTTGCCAGATACCTACACTTTCAGTACCCCACAAAAATTATAAAAGAAATGTACTAGTTTTAAACACTTCAGTAATTGTTCAATGTGCAGTATTTGCATCAATAGCATTGCTCTCAATGTTATACAACATAATACATGTAGCTATGATTCTGCAGAAGGTTGCTGGGTCCTGCTGCAAGGAAGCCACTGATTTGTACAGAAATTATTATGTAGGTTTAAGAATGCCAAATGCCCAGTCCTTCACAGACCCCTTCCTGAGATGCATAGTACTCTATCAGGACTTTCTTGCTGCGTTGGAGTTCAGAGAAAGGGTCATTACCATTCCATGGACCTTATGTGTACTGTCACATGTATGAGGGGTGATGGCTGGACAGCCATTCCTGGTATTATTTGATGTCCATGTCTCTGTGCCTGCTAAGGACTCACCCACTCACGTCTGAGTCTCTGCGATCACCATCAGAGTCATCTTCACACTTCCTTTCTTAACCTTTATTTTTATATCCCACTACTTACAGGCCTTTCTTATCGTTCTTATTATATTGCACTACTTTCAGGTCATTTCCATCCACAAGAGGAAGACCTTGTAGTCCGAGGGAAAGAAACACAATATGCCTCAACACGGACAAGATTTACACGCTTTCAGACCACTATTGTTATGAACTGGCACAAAATAAAAACCCCTTAATTAATTCATTCATTAATATCAACATAGAAAATAATGCCTCGGAAATGTTTATGTAATGATATTGAACTGTGGGGGGTGTGACCTGGAGCTGATGGCGTACAGAGGCTGAATAGCCGAGCTCCGGCCGAGACGCTGTTTCTCAATCCTTTTTGCCGGTATAAGTAGTGCCTACGACCGCGAAAAGCTGATGCAGAGGTGGGAGAAGCCGACCTCGACGCAACCTGCTTGACCAACCGGGAAATCGGACCCTCTAGTCGGCAAAATTGTCCTCGAATCATACTCCCTCCCCCGCTCCCATACGCATTCAAGATGGCATCCAGCGCCATTTAGCGGAAACTCCAAGAAAGAAGCGCCGCCATCGAACGGCATCCGGGGACTAAGGTGGCCAGATCGAGCAGAGACACCACGACGGAGCATGATCGCATGCAGAACATCGGAAGGGAGAGCCCCCATTCTGCTTCTCACCACTGGGCGAGGCCCGCCACAGCAGCACCTCTACACCCGTGGTACACTACGCGGGCTCATCCGTCGCTGGGGACGGCCCGCTGAGGGCGCTCACTACCACCTGAGGTTCCTCCCCAGCGTCGTCCCGGGGCACAGGACATCGAGAACAGTTGCAAGAGCGCGACTGCGGCACCCACATATCTCACGCTCAGAGACAGGGGCAGTTCGGCGACTTAACAGATATAGCACCCCTACCCCCCTGCAGATTCGGATTTATTGACTTTTGACACCTTGGGAACGTCACTCATTACTCTATACGCGGAGAGACGGCTGATACCCCCACCAGTAACTCATCTAAAGTGCCCCAGGGGTAGCATCACCGAGACTCCAAAATGGCCACCAGGAACAAAGCGAAAGCAGCCACCATGGACTCATTTGTATCCGCCAAGCCAAAAACCCCCACACTGGCTTGCTCTTGTGCTCCAGAGATTACCCACACGAAAGAGGGGGAAACCACGGATAACCACTCCCAAATATTGGAGGTTATTGCTTCATTGAGGACACACATAGACTCTAAGATCGACGAATTTAAAATAAACATTCAACTCATGCGTCAGAACGCCCGCAAATTAACCGAGAGGGTGACAAACACCGAGACTTCATTAGAAGAAACAGCAGGAGCCACGGCAGTCTTGAAGTCCAAGGTTGCAGACCTAGAGAAGAAAGTGGCGATCCTAGAGGAGAGATCCGAGGAGGCCGAAGGCCGAGCTGGACGGGGCAATATTAGGATCCTAACCAGAGGGAAACGAAGGTCCGAACACTACAGCCTATATAGAATCCTTGCTACAAAAGGAGATTGGGGCTGGGAAATTGTCGCAAGGATTTGCGGTCGAAAGGGCCCACAGGTCACTCCAGAAGCGGCCCCCACCTGGATCATTTCCACGGCCAATAATTGCTAAAATCCTACACTTTCAAGATAGCGAGATTATCCTTCGCCACTCCAGGGAAGAAGGCCCCATCGAACGTGGCGACTCTAAAATAACCATTTATCCCGATTACACTCAGAAAGTGCAGAGGGAGAGGAATTCTTTTGTCCCGGTAAAAGCAAGACTCCGACAACTGAACCTGAAATATAGGCTGCTCTACCCATCATGCCTGAAAGTCATCTTCAACGGACGAGCCATATTCCTAGAAAACCCATCAGCCGCCAACATGTGGCTGGAAGACAACAACCTTGCAGATGGTAAAGATGCTCCCCGGATGGAAGAATGAGTCTCTCAGACCGTCGGCACACGACACACGCTGCCATAAATGACCACAACAAGCACAATCAACCGGACCCCAGAAGGTAATCCAACTAACAGTTAGCTACATAGAAACGGCCCTCGTTCGGCCTCTCTGCCAGACACCAGCCCTATCCCCCGCAGACAATCCGGGTCAGGACAGTCACCTGCCCGACCCAGCTCGCGCCCGACACCCGGATGGGTCTGGACGGCTCGAGAGCGCCCGAGCACCACAACGAAGATGTAGTCCCTGGGCGCACCAGTTTGAGTTTTGTTAACAGTTTTGTTAGTTATACAGTCTTCATACCACTATCGCTGAAGAAACACAGGATGGGTGCATGCCACAACTTGGGGGGAGATGAACCCGATTACTACCATCAACGGCCTAATAACCTACGATTGGCATCACTACAGGCTCCAGAGGATGAGCTGCCAGCCAGCCTCAAAACATTGACCCGATGGCGTCACAACTCAAGGTCATGATGTGGAATGTGAGAGGGATGGGCTCATACCTGAGACGAAATCGAATACAATCCTATCCCCGCAGGAAAAAGGTCTCAATTGCAATGTTACAAGAGACGCATCTTACGGAAGACACCATGTCCAAAATAATAGAGCGATGGGCTGGGACTGGGAGAGGTTCCCCCTACTCCAAATACTCAAGGGGGGTGTTCACATGGGTGAACCCAAATATGCCCTTCCAATTGCAAGGATTCAAGTCCGATAAAGAAGGAAGGTTTGTGATAATGTGGGGCACCATCGAACAGACTCCAATCTGCCTAGTTAATTCATACTTCCCGCAACACGGGATACCATCTCACCTCAGGGCAATATGCTCAAAGATAGCACACCACCAAAATAGGACCTTTATATGGGGGGGGACTTCAACTGCGTCATGGATGGCTCCATGAACAGGTCTGCACTACCCCCCCATCCAAGTAACCCTGCAACATGTGCTCTGACAGAAACACTGCAACAACTCGACTTGGTGGATATTTGGAGGGAACAACATCCTGTTGAAAAGATCTATTCCTATTATTCAGCCCCGCATAAGATCCACACGAGAATCGACTATCTGTTCATCGACAGGGAACAAATATCATTGGCAGAAACCACGGCACATTTAGGAAGATCAATCTCAGATCACTCCCCACTGATTATGCAATGGCAATTAACAGGGCCTAGACCACCAATCCCCATGTGGAGAATGCCCACTGCAGCCCTCGCCGACCCAGAGTTCAGGGAAGACCTCGCTGAAAAACTAGAAGAATACATTGACATTAATAAAGGCTCCGTATCTACCTGGAGCACACTGTGGGAAGCCATGAAGGTGGTGACCAGAGGAGAAATAATATCAAAAGCTGGAGGCACTCGTAGGCATTTGAGGTCTGAACTCGAAGCACATGAAAAAGAGATCTCCCGTCTAGAATCCACCTCAAATATTACTCCGGGAGTTGAAATGAAGTTGAAGGAAGCCCGCGAGAAGTGCCAATCTTCCTGGGACAGATTGGAGAAGTTTGACTTCGCGACATACACTACCAGGTCTCCTAAGGAATCCGACAAACCCGGCAGACTGCTGGCCTTGCTGTGTAAGCGTGAAAGTCCCAGGCACCTCCCAACGGAGATACTAGACGAGAATGAGACAAGTCATAAGACACAACTGGGAATTAATGAAGCGTTTGCCAAATTCTACTCCAGATTGTACTCCCACGAAACACAAATAGACAGAGACGAAATCAAAGAAACACTAGATGAGATAGGCCTCCCCAAAATATCCAGCAAACAGAGAGAGGCACTCGAGATGGAAATCACAGCAGAAGACGTGACTAGTGCAATCCGATCGCTAGCCACCTGTATGGCTCCCGGAAGTGACGGCCTCCCGCCTGAATTTTACAAAACATACGAATCCAGCCTCACCCCAATCCTCCACGAGGTCTACCTGGAGGCCTACGAAAACGGGGTCTTACCAAATACTATGAAAGAGACAATAACTATTCCCATGCTCAAACCAAACAAACCACCCACTGACTGTGACTCTTATCACTCTCTGGCCATGTTAAATTATGATAGTAAGATCCTCACCACTATACTGGCCAGCAGACTCGCTAGGGTGGTAGGGTCCCTAATCCACGAAGACCAGAATGGCTTTGTCCCAGGACGCAACACCACGGCCAACCTGAGAAGGCTTCAACACATTATGGCTGAAACCTATGAGTATGAGGAAGACCTGGCAGTACTATCACTCGATGCCATCAAGGCCTTTGATTCCATCTTCTGGGAGTGGCTCATCGAGGTGCTGAGGGGGTTCGGGTTTGGCGAGGGCTTTGTCAGATGGATCACAGTACTCTATAATTCTCCTACGGCAAGAGTAAAAACCGGCAGAACAGTGTCTGAATCCTGGAAAATACAAAGGGGCACCAGACAAGGGTGCCCACTGTCGCCCATGCTATACATATTGGGCCTTGAGCCGATTGCCATATACTTTAGGAATCAATTCTTTGACGCTGGCATCAAAGTGGGCAATGAACATAACATAATATCCCAGTACGTGGACGACGTCCATTTATACTTGAAAGATCCCCAGGTCAACGCACCAATCACATTGGATGTACTAGACAACTATGCAAAATACTCCGGGATCAAATTCAGTAGACTGAAATCCTCTGACTTTCCCTTGGCCAGCCTGAGAGGCTTAGAAGAAACTGACCTCCCGGACATTGGGATAAAGTGGCAACTCGACACGTTCCGGTACCTAGGAATTAATGTGAGTCACACCCCGATGCTCACACACGAGCACAACACGGGGGTAGCAATAACCAGCCTTCGCAGATCCATGACGTTTTGGTCTAGACTCCCACTTGCGATGGTTGGCAGGGCAGCAATCGTCAAGATGATAGTCCTCCCCCGATTTCTGTACTTCTTCGTCAACATATGCCACTACGTCAGACTGCCCTTCTTTAAGAAATTAGAGGCACTTATCAGGGACTTCCTATGGGGACCTACCAGGCATAAATTGACTTTGGCTACCCTATCCCTCCCATATAAGGAGGGGGGAATAGAACTCCCAGACCTCCAGTTGTATTATCTTGCGGCACAGTTTAGCCACGTGGCGAAGTGGCTTTCTGATGAACCATCAGCCGAGCTGGGACTATTGAAACAATCTCCCTCCAGAATATTCCCCAGGGAAACTCTTTGGAACCTTCTACGACAATCCCCAGATGCCCCCGTGATCGTCGAACTTGGCAGGCAGATCTGGACCAGAACCTGCTACATCAGACAGGTGAAACACCCTTACTCTCCAGACAACCCCATTCTGGTTGACGTGTGCAAAACAGAATCAGATCTCTCCACATCCAGGAGGTGGGAGGGCTCCGGAATCTACACATGGGGAGACATGTTTGAGGAGGGCGAATTCAGGGATTTTGAATCTCTGCGGGCCAATGAGGGGCTATCAAGCGGCCAGTTCCTCTGGTATCATCGGCTCAAACAAACCGCCAAGAAGATCTGGTGCAGCTGGCCGGAGGAACCCACCCCGGACCCACTGTTACAAGAGATGCACGACCTAACGGATGGCTGGAAACCGGTCTCTCGACTCTGAAGGCGAAACGGGAAACAGATCTTGAAACTACGCTTACAGACAAGGAATGGGAAAGAATGCTACTATACCCTAAGAAGGTGTCGAGAAACACCAGATTCGGTCAGATACAACTAAACGTCCTGTATCGGACGTATATGACCCCACACAGGGTGGCCTCCTTCAACAATCAGGCCTCCCTGGCTAGCCCGTGGTGCGGAAACGACAGACCTGCACTGACGCCGGGGTAACCAGATACGAATGGACACCCGGGGAATGCTTAATAGGGGCCTACCCCAGACCAAGCAAATACAAACATGTCGTTAAGTTGATGGACATTTCATGTATCCTTGCAAAAAGAACTATAGCCATGGCATGGAAGTCACCAGGGGGCCCTAGACATGAACGCTGGTTAAAAGAACTAGAGAGATGGACTGCAGCCCAAACCAGAGCCTGGCAAGATGGAATCGCCTCTGACGGAGACTTTGCGAGTGGCACCCTGGACTCTTGGAAGGCCCTCCTGAGAGATATACACTTCAGTGCAGACCATAAACCCCCCTGATAGACCCCATTACTCTACCATATAAGATCCCTCACACTCGCCCGGACATGGTGATCTCCTTGACCGGGATCCCTCCCACTTCCCGAGATGTCGGAACCCCCATCTGCACCCATGCCCACCCAAGTAAGAGGAACTGTGCCCTTGAAGACTGTTGTTGTTTATGTTTATTGTTTTAGTTAATTTTCTTGTATTTGTATGCATTTAATACAAATGACAATAAAATACACTTAAAAAAAAAATGATATTGAACTGTGATGGCAGCACAGTATTAGTTGGCCTCCATCAAAGCCAATAATCACTTTTTGGCAATACCAGACAAATCCTCACTGGCAATCTACTATTCTGCTGTCATCTGCTGTCATCTCGTAGAGGTAAAAGCAAGTCTCTTTGAGGATGAGTGTGGCCTTCAGAAATGGATACCAGGCATATGATACTGCACTTTGTGTCACATCAGCTGATCATCTGATATGCCGAATAGCCACCGATAGCTTCCAGAGGCCATCAGCTGTAAAGCTCAATGCATGAAAATGGTGGTCAGTCATGTCGAATGACAATTTTTTCGAAAAAATAATGTTGAAAAAAAAAAGTCGAATTCCGTTTTTTTAATTATATATTTATTTTCCGGTCCGGGAGTAAAAAAAAATCGGTAAAACAAAAAAAAAAAAAAAAAAGGGAGGTTGGGGGTGGGGGGACCCCCCCATTTCGAATAAAAAACTTATTTAAAAAAATGAGACTTTTGTTTTTCGACATTATTTTTTCGAAAAAATGACTTTCGACATTTTTGCATTTGAAAAAATGACTATAAACCCATGAAAATATGTAACACATCCTAATTCTGCTCTGTGTCATAACCCATTATGTGTCCCGGATGATATATTGCATAATCCCTTTTGTGACATTGTACAATCCAGCATATCTTTTCCTCACTTCCTTCAAAGAGTTTCTCCATAACACACACCTCTGTGCTTACCTCCCTGCGTGCACTCAACCCAACACCCTTAACCTAGCCAAGAGTGAAGCATCTTAAATTAAAGTCCAAGGGGACCCATACCCCTATTGCCTTTGCAATTACACTCTTGTGGGCCTCAAATTCTCCCAGACCCCTGGCAATGACATTTCTCATAGTGGTCCTCAGATCAATTTGCATCCTCATATGTGAATACCTGTACTTCCACTACCTTTGGAACCTGTGTCTGGCATAGGGAGTAAGTAGGAAGGTTAATGATCTGGCTGTCTCCTGGGCCTTGCTAGAGTCCATCTAACCCTATTTCTCCTGACAACGCTGGTGTGAGTCCCATTTAATGGCATGGTGAGGTAAGGAAAGATACTTAATTGCTCTTTTTTCTTAAATTGAAAACACTCCTATGTCTAAAAGTTCCTAGTTTTTGCCAGCAGGGAAACAAAAGCATATAATTCAACCAATTTCAGACAATCCTAGGCCCAGGGACCAGGCCCCAGCAATTATAGACCACTTTGCTGTTCACTCCTTCATACTCATACTTCATACACATACACTGATCCGGCAATCCAGAAGTCTATTAACAAGTGGCAAGATTCTTATTATGACACCATCCACAACGTGGAGAATCACTTTGAAGTGACCATATAGCAATATGTAACACTTTAGAAATTACCTAAATAAATGAATTCACACTTCCCTGTAAAGATAATTGTCTAAAACGTTGGATGCTAAGTGCAATGTTACTCATATATACCACTTACAGTACCATGTGCAATAACATTCCCATAACAAACACAAACACAGACACACAGATACACACAGAGCACTCTGCACAGTTATACTTCCATAACACATACAAACAATCACACGTTGGCAATGTGGCATTGATGTACCTATCTAATATATTTTTCCTCACTGTTAATGTTAAAGGAGATGTGTGTTTATTTTATGATGTAATGCAAGGTTGTGATATGATGCTATCTTACGTTTACTTGGTATGTTACTTTAGGCAGTAGCATTAAACTATGCTTTTGTTATGCTGCGCTATGTAAGGTTGCTGTATTATGGTACTCCATGCTTGTTTATTTTGATGTGCTATGGCATGTTAAGTTGGTTAGCTGCTTTGCTTTGTTTTATTCTCTATCATGCTATGTATATGGCATGCTATATCAAAATATGTTTTCATATGATATCCTATTTAATTATGCAATGCTAATTGATATGTTATAAATTAGTCTGGCACGAAGTGCTGCTATATGTGTACATTTCATTATTAATTTTGTTATTATTATTATATTATTATTATTATTATTATTATTAGTATTATTATTATTATTATTATTATTATTATTATTATTATTATTATTATTATTGTTGTTGTTGTTGCTATGTCGGTTGTGGCGTAAATTGTACACCAAATGTTCATTGTATGTATGCACTAAAATTAATTGGTTTATACCTGTGCAGAGCCACAGCTGCAGCCGGCTGCAATGGGATAGTTATATGAGATATCACGTGCTATCTATCAGCTGAGCTTTCATTCATCTGTTTTACGGCAGGGTTCATTAACAATTGGCTGAGTTATACTTCTTTTGTGACTTCTCATGCCTTCAAACCCATAACCTGAATACAGGAAAACACACAACCCATCATACAGTTCTACGTGGTTTTATCGCAGTAAATTATTCTGTGGCCATGTTCATCATCAAAATCACTTCACATTTTATTAATTTCTTTTAAAATGGGGGGTCTTCCCATACCCTCACTTCCCCCTTACTACCGAAGTTACCTGCACTACATGTACCTTCTCTATACCCCAGTCCAAAAATACACACATATATTTACTTCCCCCACAAAGTGATTTTGTCAAAGTAAATCACCACTGAGCAATTTACTCATATCTTCTTGATACTTCTTGATTGCATAATGCAACAGTCCGCATTGTGATGTGTTGCCCCTTTAAGGAACAACGAGTCCCTTATAAGGGCTTGTGTGAATGTCACATGGCTGTGACCAAGTGACCATGCTAATAAAAGGGATGAGCGGTTTTCCGCTCATCGTTGAGTTCCATCGACTCCTGACTGCTGTGTTGTTCTTTGCAGCGCACTGCTAGCGCTGGGTGCCAGGCAGAGGTCCTGCCCTGCAGGGTCCTCCGCTATGACAGTGCCCCTGAGAGGCAACACTGTCCCTGCTGGATTGTAACTAGCAGAGACCCTGCCGGGCAAGTCTGCATGTGTGTACTGGTGCCCCGCTGGACAACTCCAGCTGCGTAAGCCTTGATGGCCTGGGTGCCCCCAGGCCACGGTGCTTCCGTGTGACCATGGGCTGACCCTCTGCCTTTGTGTGTTGGCTGGGTGACCTCAGCAATCACGTATATGCTCAAAATAGTCCCAGTTAAAATGTTTATGTGAAGCTGTGATCCTGCACATTGTCTGCATGCTTTATATGGTGCCAGTAGCTGGCAATGGTGTCGTTCTGGGTTTGGAGTGACACAGCCCTGTTTAATAAAGGATCTTAAAATGCGATACAACTTCCAACGTGCATCCAGCACTCCACCTACCCAGTCACCATCAGGGTGGTCATAGAGCTCTGTGTATGCTTCGTGCTTCCAACAGCCTGAGTCCAATGAATGTGGTCACTGTTTGCACCTATGATTTTGAGTATTGCTTTTAGTGACTGTTAATTGATTTTATGTCCAGTGATGATTGTAGTTGTTTTATTTTGTTAAGGAAAGGAGGCGTGTGATGTGTTGTCCCTTTAAGGAACAATGAGTCCCCGATAAGGGATTGTGCAAATGTCTCATGGCTGTGACCAGGTGATCAAGCCAATAAAAGGGATGAGTGGTTTCCCGCTCATCAGTCAGTTCCATCAACTCCTGCCTGCTGTGTCATTTTTTGCAGTGCACTGCTAGTGCTGCATTCCATGCAAAGGGCCTGCCTGACAGTGCTACTGCGAGGCAACACTGTCCCTGATGGATTGTAATTATCAGAGCCCCTGGCAGGCAATTATGCATGTGTGTACTGGTGCCCCTGCTGGGCAATTCTTGCTGCATAAACCGTGATGGCCTGCTTGCCCCCCGGCCATGGTGCGCCCATGTGACCACGGGCTAACATGGTGCCCCCTGTCATTGTTTCGGGTGGGTGAGCCCCAGCAATCATGAGCCTGGGCCCCTGTGTCCTGCGGGTCTAGGCACAACATTTCTCAGTCACGAATCTCCTTCTTTTCCTTAGTGTTTTAAGCGCAGAATCCAAATGAAACAAACTGCATGGGATATTTATTCGAATTTCAGGTGTACAAAAATGACGAACAGCCAAAGATTTCGAATACATATTCAATTCGGTGCCATTATAGTGATCAGGGGCTGCAGGGGTGTTCCCCGCACCCTTGTTCAATACAATTGCATCGGGGGTGTCCCCGCAACCTAAACCTTAATGTAAAAAAAACTAAAATAAAACAAAGGTCCCTGCTGTGCCTGTTCCCATGCACGTAAGTTAAGGGAACCAGCATCGCAGAAGAATGGAGGAGTCGGTGGTACACAGCGAAGTGTGCTGCCAAAAGGTAAGTAAGTGGGTGAGGGGGTGCAGGTTACCAGAAATGTCCCAGAGGAAAAAAACGAAAGTCATTTTCATTTAAATGATTTTCGGTTTTTCTCCCTCTGACATGTCTGATTATATCAAATTATAGACCACCTTTAAGCGCGTATTCATGGCGGATACCCTTTACTAATGCCAAATAACATTACATTTTCACTCTCCACAATAAGTAGGTCTCATCTGGGACAAACGTGTTACCATTCTGGCGTTTCTGTGCATAATAACTTTTCAACACCAACAAATAATTGTATTGCTCCGCGAATTTGCACATTTTCACAATTTGCATGTTGAAAGCACACCCCTGCACGCTCCCACCGGAAAAAATACAATCAGCTATGGAAAAGTCCCAAGGCACTGTTTGCAATAATAACAAGTATTTATTTCTACAAAATAGAAGTGCATCAGCAAAGAACTGGGGATGTGCAGCAAGCTAAAAGGACACCTGGCGTCATCAATGCCGTCAATGTCATCATTACATACAGTAAAAACCAGCGAGGCTGTTTTGAGTGACCCTTTACATGGGCGACCCACTCCATAGGGGATACTAGGCCATTGGTACCAGCCTTCTTCTCCGTCTCTGTCCACGTGGATGCTGCTGGGCTTGTCATCCGCGATAAAACAGGGTCTAACAAGCAATTACTCGAAAACAATGCAACTGTATCACTTTAATGGTGCACCTGGTAGACACAGGGATGGGCCCAAGGGGAGAGTCAAGGTTATACGAACATGGATACTTCATTCACTCCCAGATGTGCCAGTAGCCTCCCAAGGCCTCCCCACCTCTCGCTTTGAACTATAATTTCATCCCTCCCTGGCACCTCGTAGCACAATGCACGTGACCCAATTGTGAAGACAAGCTAGCCTTTCTTTCTGATCTTTGTGATTGATCGAATGTCTAACAGCTTTGTGGTCAGTGGTCTGGGCCTGGCTGGCACCATGGTATATGGGGATCTTAGGATCACAGCATAGGGAGGCTGCGACTCTGGAGCAGAGGTCTTGGGGCTGAGGGGCCATGCTATCTTTATTGTGGGATGGTAACTGCCAAGAGGTGCTCTGTTCCCTTCTCATGGCATTGCAGAGCACATTCTGTCCGGGGCACGCAGGCCTACAGCCTCTGAGACAATGGCAGGCTTGTAACTTGCTGAAGCTCATTAGTGGTAGGGTTTATGTCTGTGTTGGCAATGCAGATCTAATACTGACACGTTGCATGCTTTTCGCTACGCTTGGGCCTATGTTCCAAAAATGGCTGCCAATAACTAAGACGGCGTTTACACTTGCCTTTACTATATAGTTCCCAATGCATGCACTACGCGATCATACAGTCTCCTGTGTGTAAAAGCCTCTGCCCCCTGCTCCATCGATGTGTGGTTTACAGTTTGTTTCTCATTCGAAATCGCTTAGGTGGTGCGAAAAACCTCTCTCCTTCCCAACAATGTTTTTAACATTTGCTTTGCAAATAAATTGATCCATTGTCTTAACATTGTGTTTGTTACCACTTGATTGTTCTCCACCAGTCAGGCTCGTTGTTGTCACATAGTTGCCAGTAATGTGGACTGTGGTTCGAGTTGTATGGTCTGGTTCCATTCGAACAGCTGTACAGCCTGTAAGATCATTCGGGCAATTGTCCAGAAGCATGATTAATTTGTAATAAAACACAAATATGTGTATCAATCCAACATAAACTACATACTTTAGCGATTGAAAAGCAATTTCTGCAAAGTATAATGTTCTGGATTTCATTACGACAACATTTTTCGATACACAACTCATAATTTGATGTAGCTATGGGTAATACGATCACCTGCATTCAATTATTTATCAAAACCATGTGTCTAATATATCTATATCTGATTATAATATCAGAGATAAGAAGAAAGCCTCAACCATACATCTAATAATGGGATATTTTCAGATCAAATATGACATTTTCATAAAGCTGGACAGATCACAAACACAAAGGCCTATATCTCTTCTTTCTGTTCAGACAGTTTCACGAAATCCATGCAGTAAATGGTCAGAGGGGAATAAACAGAGCAGCAGAAAAAACCCTACGGTTGGGACTGAGATATTCGCATTACGGTGCTACACAGCTCTAATATTGTTCAAGTGATGCAACATTTGTTATTCACGGGAAATGTGCAGATATCAAGGTAGGCATTTCTGTTTACTTCTGCTAGCTTTTCTATGGTCTCCACCACAACCTGACCACATCCCTAACATTCTTAGACCTCCACTCGCCATCCTTAGTAATATAACTATAAGTGACCTTAAATGTATAGCCAGCTAGGGAGCAAGGACTATTTTAAACCGTCCATTGTGCACACATGTTAAGTTACACTACGTTAAGATTTGTGATATTTACACAAGCTTGTGGAGCTGCTAATCCTTTCGTGTGAAGGTGGCCAGTGGTGGGCTGTATTTCTGGAAGTGGGTCAGAAACTTTACAGCCCTTCACAGAACCAACGCGTCCAGTTGTGTGTGCCCCTGTGTGATTTCTGACTGGTGATTTTCCTTATGTGGCAAGGGTGGATGAAGGCTCCCCTCAGAGATGTGAGATGGTACATGTCAGTGTGGTGGGTCGAATCCTTGGCGGCAGGAGAGGAGACAACAGAGGGATGGCTGCCGCCAGTTCTAGTGTGAACTAGAGAGAGGAGAGGGACGGCAAACAAGGTGGTAATTAGACATGGGGAAGAGACATCAAAGCATATGTCAAAGTAGTTCGGAAATTCAGAGGTAGAAGGGGGGGTGATGGGAAAGGGTGCTATGGGGCGGGAGAACATGGGAGAGACACCAGAGCAAGAGGTAGCGGAGGAGCAGAACGTTTGAAGAAAGTGCAAATAGGAACAGGGACCACAAGGACTAATGAGATGTTGTGTGATAAGAAAAGATAAAAAGGCAAGGGACACTGGGTAAGTACATAATGTTTTGGTATGTGCACAGTATGGCGGTCTGTGCATGATGCTATGGCTTGTGCGATGTGTGATGATGTCGTTTGTGCAGAATGTTATACTATGCTACGAGTGGTGTTGCAGTATGTGCCTTGTGTGTTGTTTAGTGCTTTGGAATGGACAATGAGTGGTTCCAGAAGTTTCCCAAGAAGTAAACCATAAAATAAATGTTTATAGCAAGCTGTGAAGAAAAGTCATAATTGAATTGAAGATAAAACAGAATAAAACTGAATAGTCTCGGAGCACTTGTGAACAAAGTAAATAGTGTATTTCTGGTGCTCATCAGTGAGATTTATGACTATCAAGGTCTTGGAATCAAATGTGAAAGTCATCACACTATCCGAAGTGTCAGTCCCAATGATACTTCAGTAAGCACCTTCCTTGAAGTTAATAACAGTACATTCACATAAATACATTTTCAAATGGCTGATTGATTGTTTGAATTTAATTATTCTGTGATAAAATCATGAATTTCGAAATAATATATGCTCATTTCATGGTTTGAATTGGAAGATAGTAACATAGCACAATGCAGTATATCAGTGCAAGAAAGAACAGCAGACGAGATGGCAGCATTGCAGTACAAGACAAACTGGTTTCTTTTTCAAATGGAGGGCCAAAACGAGACAAAGCAAAAAGAAAAAAATCCATAGAGCAAAGGGCCAGAACCCCAACGGATAATCTAGTTGTGAATATTTCAAAATATAAATGATCACATTTTGAATATCATAAATTACAAAAAGGTTTATCCATTGTATTACTATTATCAAATAATCTATTTCAAGAGAAAATTTACTTGTTTAAACTGGTACGAAAAATGAGATTGAAATTATTTTTGGGAACAATAGAAATTAAAAATCAAACAGAAAAGATTTAATTTATTGAATTGGAACCTAAAAGTAAACGTTTTCCACCAGCACAGAATGCCACAATAGATTTATTCCATAAATCGATACTGCAAGATCTACACAGGATTCCTTTTAAACCAAGAAAGTATGGACATTTTATAAACAATGAAAAAAAGATTATTCAGAAATGATGGGAAAATGATTATTTAATCTTTAAACCAGCAGACTAGGGTGGCACCCTGGTCATATTTAATGAAGAAGACTATTATGAAGACGTACTGTGTCAATTACAAGGACAGAACACTTACCTGAAGCTATCGTTTGATCCCACACAAGATTTGAATGTAAGGGCATATATATATTTTACCAAATTGTGATGGTATTTTATTGCATTTATTGCAAAATGTAGTGGCATTTTTGTTGCCAGCAGTAGTATAGAATTTTTATTTAGCCAGTATAATATAGCCTTAGTGGTAGTATGCAAAGTACAGAATTTACAACACAGCCAAGCCCAACTTGAAACTGCAGAGAATGAAATGCACGCATAGAAAAGCTTAGTGCTGCCAGGCCAAATATTGAAGTGCACCAATTTCTTTTGTTGATGCCTTATACATGGAGACTACATTAATCATATAACTGACTAACTTAATTAACATTGATAAATACTAATTCTAACTTCCCTAACATTATAATGTAGTCTCATGTGTAAAATGAGGTGAAAATACATGTTTTGGTGGCACTACTGAAATGCATTTTAAATGCACACTGGTGTTTACTTCAGCTTGCATGGAGCAGAAAGAATGCTACAGCAGGAAACCAAAAAGAAACAATAATTCTGTTCTGAAGCTCTCATTGTTCTGAACATGAGGGTTGTTACAGAACACATCCTTGTTAACCTGATTGGGGGAGAATTATAGGCAGACATGCCACGTCATAAAGGGTAGGATCCGAGCTTTCCTAATGGCAAAAATTGTGGAGAGGAGTTAGTTGGTGCTGGACTTTGAAGACTGACAGAGTTCAAAAAGAGTCAGAGCGCTGGCTATGAGAAATATCTCGCTGTGCTCCCAACCCATGATTACAGAATCATTTCGTGCTGACACTGGGTCTGCATTTGTGAAAATAGCAAGGTCACGCTGGAGCTTCAAAGAAACACTAATCTTGGTAAGATTTGTGCCAAGTGAGGATCATTTGAATGCCGTATGTTTGGCTACAATTCATTACAGTGTAGAAAGGTTAGAAAATCACTGCATGTTTATTCTTGTCATTATCAGAATGTGGAAACATTAATCTACGTTTCAAATAGACCTGCTTGTTCTGTTTTGCTTTCTTTTGCATTCCAGGGGCTGCTGTAAATAACCATGGTAAGACTTGATGACATGTAAATGTAATTCAATATAAGTACCTATGAAAACAAATGGGAGTTTGTGTCATTCATGCATCTGTGAATTATTTTCAATGGATGATGTCTAAAGGGGAGGCTCATAATAGTGCAGTAGTGCATTTGCCAATTTACCAACTCAAGTAAATTAACAGATAAGAGAAGGTTTGTGTGCGGTATGATGAATGCCCTTTTCTTGCATGCTGATGGGAAAGGATCTGATTCATAGATTACTGGATATAAAAAAGCCAGTGATACTTTATGACACATATTATTACTGGATGTATATAAGCCAGTGATACCAGCCACAAACTATATGTGGTGCTCTAAATAAAATCATTGGGTTCTAATAGTGCATATGTCTGAGGCTCTCTATAGACCACTGGGAGGTATTCTAATAGAAAGGAAAGTTATGTTTTATGATGGGGTTATAGTATAAGGAAAAAAAACATGCTCATCACTATACCACAGAAGTTATTACTGCAAAACAAAATACCACCAAAATTACCACCAATATAAGCTAATAAGGTATGGTCACTAAAATAATGTGATGCCAAATCCAATCTAAGTGCAAGACTAATTTACCACCAAATTACCGCCACTATTTTTACGGTAAGAAAATACCAGTAAATCCCAAATTTACCCCAGTAAGACAAAATATCTTACAGATAATGATGTGTTGGCCGGGAAAGTGGCTGTAGAGCACCTAATGGGCATGGCAAGTGTGTCTAACACTACCATACGTGCATTAAAGGGAACCCATTTTTTGAGAGCAGTGTGACACTAGAAGTGAATTTCAGAATGTCTCAAATGGAGGCCACATTCCCAGATTTAGTGCAATATCTGGAGGCAAAGCTATATGCACATGGGACATGGTCATCAAGTAATGCCACAGAGTGGCATGCCGGTATCTATGGTGAAGTGGAGAAAGAATCATTGGACAGCATTTTTGCAGAAGGTAGCATAATCCAGGTCTGTCTTTTGAGATAAATAAATGCTGCTGATAAACATGCAGAGAAAGATTGTCTGATATGGCTATGTGCCAAGGCATGGTTCATTTCAAATATGTCTCTGCGAATGCAAGAAAATTATGCCAAGCTGATTAGCAGATTAAAATTTGAACTAGATGGAGCTAGTGAACAAGAGGAAAAGTTAAGAACAGAACTAGAGGTGTGTCAAAAGGACATGCAGTCAAAATGTAAAGACCTCAACATTCAATTGTCCCAAAGAAAGAAACAGTTTGAGGATAGTGAGCAAGAATGAAAGCACTTGAAAGGGTTGGTAGATCATATTAGACAAGATAAAGACGAGGTTATCTTGGAAATGCAGATTTTACAAAAAAGATTATTCAGAAATGATGGGAAAATTATTATTTATTCTTTAAACCATCAGACTAGGGTGGTCCCCTGGTCATATTTAATGAAGAAGACTATTATTAGGAGGTACTGTGTCAATTACAAGGACCGAACACTTACCTGAAGCCATCGTTTGATCCCACACAAGATGTGAACAACCTCATTGCTGGGATTTAAATGAAGCATAGACTAATGGTTATATTATACATAATACTATGATGTTTCTGACAAATGCTAATCCTATTACATCAGTCTTTTATACTCTCCCAAAGATTTTGAACCCTTATGGTCCTTTAAATGAGGTAACACATTGTACGATGGATGGGATCCAGAATAACTCTTACACCAAATAATAAGACAAAATGTCTCGTCAGACTTTTTTATTTACAATTGTGTAAAACAGGGAGTTAAAACACACATCAACACACATCGCACAGCTCGCTCAACGCATTTCATTAAAAAGCATTCTTATATAGCAAAACTTCTTCACATGTGACGTCACACTACATGGCAAATAAGAAAAACCTATGTGGAATTGTTGTTGGTTTAAGGGGAACATCAAAATATACTTTCTACACTAGGTGGGATTGCGATTGGGTCACTACAGTCAGGTGGACAACTTATGCCCACCTCTAGTGCAAGTCATCTTCAAAAGTTTATTAGATACACGGTACATCATTGGCAGTACATTGGCGGTACATCATTGACATCATTGGCTCTCAAACTATAAGATCCTTTGTTATATGGTCTTCTACAAATTGTTGTCACGCTTGTACCCTTCTAGAACATTTGATTCACTAGCAGCACATAAGCTGGTACTCCATGTGTCAGTGAGTGAACTTGACCCTGTCTCCCAACTCAATTAGCCCAATATCACTCAGTGCTCATGCCTTCTGCCATTCAAATTGTCTTCTAACTCAGCCTTTCTATTGCTTTTTGCTCCTGGGAATATAAGGGAGTGTGAGCATGTTCTTATCAAGGTTCAGGACTGCATGCCCACTTCTATTTACATCTTGAGTATCGGCCCATTTAATAGCATTTAATTGTCTTACATGTAGAAACTTGGCACTCATGGTGTTCTCTCTTTGCAACTTAACAATGAATGCCTCAGCGTCTCACATTCACTTTCTTCAAGGACTGATAACCAGTTTTGGCTGCTTCAGCCTTTGACATCAGGCCAGACAGCCTTCTTGGTCTTATTTCGAGCTCCAGCTAATTCTTTGCTGCAACACACGCATAGCTATCTATCCTTCTTTCTCCATGGGTATGAGCTTACTAAAAATTGTGACATTGAACATCCAGATTTCATATAATGGTGGCATCGCCTGCAGTCTATTTCACTACATATTGCCAGCCTTATGATTAATTAGTCTACTTGCATTGCTGTATCTGTACAGTTATAAAACGGCTTGCATTTTCTGCAGTGCTCTTCACACGCGCAATCTTCAATCCGCCTATGAAAGTTTACTCGATTCTTTACTTCATCATCAGATTCTATAAGGTCTATGCATCTTCTTCTTCGACCATTCTTTTCAGGGCGTCACGCTAACTTCTTGTGACGTCACCAGCTTCTCTTCCTCTTATTTTCATATTCCTTCAGGGACTTCCTCCAGGAGACTGTCAGTTCTCTGGGGATACATCAGATAGGGTTTTCGTAGGGGATACCTTGTCTAGAAGACTCCTCGGAATGGTCACAGTCACTGGTGTTGTGCACATTGCAACATCGTTTTCCAGCATACAGGTAGCATGGGGGCAGGACTTCCTGTATAGGCATTCGGCTCCTCCTCTACAATTTACAAGAATCTTATGAAAGCACCGGGAGACCTATTCAAGACATTCATATACAGATGGCATCCTCAAGAACCTCCCAGTAGAAGCTCTCCTTACCTACCTCGTTATCATCAACAGCTCCCTAACTCAAGGCACCTCTGAATCAAGCCTAACGACAGGATAAATCCTCCCTCTACTAACAAAACACACTCTTGATCCCAACAACCTAGGTAACCATCTGCCCATCACCCATATTCCTGTCCTAGGTAAGATCATTGAGAAAGCAGCAGCCGTGCAACTGCAGCAATACATTGATACCAACAATCTCCTCCAAAACCTATCCTGTCGCTTCAGCACTCATAAGGTGTAGGTAATGCCTATAAACATTCATATACTGCCAGTATCTCACCATCTGAAACCTATTATTTCAGGAGAAAGTATCCCTGGCCCACATAGCTCACCACTCTAAACTCAACATCAGTGCCTTAATTGCTATGGGTCTCTAGTGCTTTATAAGCCATTCAATAAACACAACGCAGATAAGGTGTAGTGGACTCTGAATGTCCACATCTAACTATTTAGGATGGATAAACCATGTGGAATTCACATGGCAGCACTTATTCAAAACGGGCAACCACATCTGAATCATCATGTGGATGACTGTTCAGAAAATATGTTGCAGAAATATTTGTATGAACTTTAAATGACATTGCAACAACTACAAAAGCACATAAATGGTGTTTGCAGTTTCTTGTTTGAAAATGTAATATTTAATCAATCCTGGCAATTTGCTGAAACCTTGTGCTTAGTTAAAGTTCAAATGAACATTGTATGCAAATCAACAGCGTTTAGTTGGAATGGTAACTTTTTTGATAAAATGCTGTTCCAATGATTTTGCCTAGATGTTTCCTAGATTCAATACCACTGAATGGTTGAACTTTAAATTACATGTAATCTTCATGTGATTAAATAGGATAAAATACCCATTACCATTCCTAATAAGGCTATTGGTAGTCAGTGGGGAGTTCTGTTAATATATAAATAAATCAAGTTTAAGGGTGATGTAAAGATTTAAATCTGTTGTCAGGTTTTAGACATCAGGATTATGTGAGCAGGTGATAGAATGTACGGCCTAATCTGAGGCACTGTAGAGTATCCATAATGTGTTCACTTTATTCCCATCTCCTTTACTTTGTTTTTTACTATATTACTGATGTGCTCTAATCTAATCTTTATTGCTTGAAAAAAATGAAGATTACCCCTGCTAACTGTGCAGGGAGTATTAATTCTATTAAAGACTAAGAGGCTGGCATTATGCTTCAAATTCTTTATTTACTACTCCTCAGCACTTTCAACAAACCAATAACAAAACACTGTAAAATGTCCAAAGTGACATTTTCTTTGTAGAACTACAACCCCCATAGTCTCTGTAGTCCATGTCCATCCTTGCTCAGCTATGACCACATCTTGTCCCTGAACTCCTCCTCTCTTTTACATGCTCTGAACTGTCACTTGAAAAACTCCAAACTATGTCTTGCCAACAGAGCGAAGACTTCAACCACTCCAAACTGAACCGCCGATACTCCTCGGCTTCTTGTTTGACCTCGGCACTAGCCTCTCTTCTCAATTATTCTTCTGCTCCTCTCCTAAAGAAATACAAAGCAGAAGCATCAGGGTGGCGTCCATGTATTGATATCATCATAAAAAATATATCATCTACAATACACGCTTGGGTGGGAAATTAATGCTCACCTCCTAGTCTTTAATAGAATTAATACTCCCTGCACAGTTAGCAGGGGTAATCTTCATTCTATTGCAAGACTGGAGGTAAGCATTATGCTTGTTCAAAGCTTCCCCAACACTGTAACTGCCATACCTTCAGACAGCTTAAAGTAAAACTCTTTAAAGGTAAGATCACTAGCCCAGTCTGCCGCTAGCATAATTTCTCTCAATGACACCCCTGCTGTAAAGGCTCTGGATGCCATTGGGTCTCTTACTGAGCGTGCTCCGTACCTCCTTAAGTCAATACCTGCTGCTTGCATGACCTCCTTAACCCACCTAGCAATGGCAGCTGTTGATACAGCGTGGAAAGGCTTTCTACACGCTATGAGTAATTGCGTGGTACTAGCTGCTCTACACTCTGCATTCCTACTTTCATACTCCTTAATGCAGCTCGCTACAAACCACTTGGTCTTATTTGGAAAATAAGGATAGTGAACTGACAAAGTCCGTGTCTAGTCCTTCTGACTATCGAGAAAATAACTCCTTCTGGGCCGAAGGATCTCCTATTCACTTCCAACGCCTTGACATCTGACACGCGCTTCCAAGAAACCAGGCACAATAGCATTGCTTGCATGCCTGACAATTGCTTAAGGGACAAGTATCTGTCTGGTGGCCAGTCTTCCAACAGGCGCAGTACCGCAGTCACGTCCCATACAGTATTATACCTAGGCTCCGGGGATATTTTGAATCTGGCTCCTCTGATAAGCGTCACCACTGCCGGATGCTCTCCGCCAGCACTCCCATGATCGGCAAGTATCCTGCTTAGATCGCAGACCTGTACACTCCTATGGTGCGGAATGCTCTTCCATCTTGTAAAAATTGCGCTAGGAAATTCAAGATGACTACTACAGGGGCTGAAATGGGATGAACACTTCTCCCTTTACACCAATTCATCCACTTGGCCCAAGGCGCTAGATCCTCCTAGTGGAAGGGGCCCAGGATTCTGCGATGAGCTCTGCAGCTTGCACCAAAATGCCTGGCAGTGCCCAATGTTTCCTGATATCCTGCACTCGATGAGTGGGAGTGTCCCTCTCACTCTCAGAGTGTGACATGATCCAACTGGGTCCGTGAGAAGTTGACCTCCTTCCTGGAAGTACTCTCGGCAGGTGTACTGCCAGCTCCATCAGAGTCGGGAACCATACTTGCGACTTCCACAGCGGTGTGACTAAAAATAGCTCCGCCCTCCCCTTCCGACACTTCTCTAGAACTCTGCTCAGCATCAATAAAGGGGAAAAGCATAGTATTGCCCACCTGACCATTCCTGTAGGAATGCGTCCTTTTGCCGTGCCCCCGGGTCCAGCCTCCAGCTGAAGTAATCGGCTGTCTGTGTATTGAGGTGAGACGCAAAGAGGTCTATGTGCACCAGACCCCACCTCTGATCCATCATCTGAAACACTGCTGGATTCAACTCCCAATCGCTGGAGTCCGTGAGGTAGCACGAGTTCCAGTCGGCAACCACGTTCTCTGCTCCGGGCATGTACTCTGCCATCACTGACGTCTCCGACTGGAGGCAAAAGTGCCAAAATTCCTTTACCAGTTTGGCAAGCATCTTGGACTTTGTTCCTCTTAGGTGATTTATGTATCGTACCGCTAAGATGTTGTCCATCTTCAGCAGAACACACGACTTCAGCTTCCCTCTTGTGAATGTTTTGATCACAAACATCCTGCCAGGAGCTCCAGGCAGTTTATGTGAAGCCGAAGCTCCTCTTCGCTCCACTTTCCTCCTGTCTGCAAGTTTCTGCATTGAGTACCCCAACCCAGGCGTCTGGCATCTGACTCTATGATCAGGTCTGGCTGATCTCCAAAAATGGCACGGCCATTCCAGGCATCCATATTCCTCAACCACCATTCCAGTTCTGTGATGGACTCCTTATCCAAAGGTACTAGCTGATGGTATTTCAAGCCTTGCTGCAAGTGTCTTATTTTCAATCTGTGCAGCGCCCGATAGTGCAAAGGGCCAGGAAATATGGCTTGAATGAAGGCTGCTAACAGCCCCACGATCCTTGCTACTACTCTGAGGGAAATTACTTGCTTCTTCAGGCATCCTCTAATCTCTCTTGATATCTCATATCTTTCGGGCCAGAAGCTCCAGTGTGGCCTTCCTGGTATCTAGGACAAATCCTAGAAAGTCTATTCTCTGCGCTGGTGTGGTATCTGACTTCTCCACGTTCACTAGGAAACCCAGGCACAAAAGCAGGTCCTGTACCCATTTCATCTGGTAGACCAGCGTCTCTCGGTCCTCTGCCAGGAGCAACAGGTTGTCTAGGTATATGATCAGCCTTATGCCTTTCTCTCGGATCGCTGCTGCCACTGGCTTCATCAGTTTAGTAAAAGCCCAGGGCACTTATGCAAGAATTGCATCGTCTTGAATTGCCAGAACTGTCCTTTACATTAAAAAGCTAGGAACGTTCTATACTCCTCTAGCACTGGGACTGTCAGGTAAGCATCCTTCAGGTCCAGTCTCGTCAGCCAGTCTCCTTCTCTGAGAGAGTCTCTGAGCTGATGAATGCCCCTCATTTTGAAATGGCGGTAAACTACCCAGCCGTTCAATTCCTTCAGGTTTATCAATGGTCGGACTTTCTCCTTCTTATGAACCAGGAACATGTTGCTCACAAAGCTGGGCATCCTCTGGCACTTCTCTATGGCATTCTTCTGTGCAAGCTGGGACAGCTCACGATCTAAACAGCATTGCTCTGCACACGCTAGGTGCTGCTGGTGTGGCCAGCGCTCTTGTACTGGTGGCTCTATAAACTCTAGATGCAGACCAATTACAGTTTGCAATATCAAAGCATCGCTGGAAAGCGCGCGACAATTTTCCCAAAACATACCAGTCCTCCCCCTACGGGAGGGTAATGTATTACTCTCACCTTCTGTGAATCCTTGGCCTCGGCCGGCTCCTCGACCTCTGCATCCTCTAGGCAAACATCCCCTGGCCGGGAATAAGGTATCCTGTTGTTTATTTTCCCAGTATTGGGCTCTGGGATTGGGGGGTCTTCTTCCTCCCTGATTTCAACTGGCCACATGACCCCTGAAGCGGCCGGACCAGGCAAAAACTTTGCTCGGGAAGATATTACGAATGGAAGCCTTCTCCAAGGAGGTGTAAGTACCGACAAACCGGCCTATCTCCTTCCCAAAAGTTTTGCCGAAAAGGAGACGTTACGCTGCCTCTCCTGCTTCATATGAAGCTAGATCACTGAGCTTGGCATCGATCTTCAGTAGATAACCTCTTCATCTCTCCGAGGCAATGGCACAGTTGACATTCCCCAGAAGACAAACGGCCCTCTGCGCCTTTGATACCAAAGGTAACATTTTGGGGTCCAGCTCGGGGGTCTCTGCCACCTTCCCCAGACGATCCAGCCTTTGACACTCTGCACAGAGGCGCTGTCTAACCTCTTTGTCGAGGGCCTTCATCAATCTTACAGTCATGTACTGTGCAACTCTGGGAGACATTTGACAGTCTGAGGACCTTGGATTCCGGATGCTGCCCGGGTCGAACATGTCCCCCCTGATCCTCTTCGAGGTGCTTCTCCTTGCGAGCTCTTTCCCCCCCGCTGGGCTTAGCACATTCCTCATCAACTCCTTCACCCTCATGTGAAGACAGGTCACCTTCTGCTGGCTCCTCATCCAAGCCTGTGTCATCTCTTCCCCTGAAGTGGGGGTCGTGAGGTTCGGCACTGCCTGGCACTGCAAATAGGCTTCTCTGAGCTTTACTAAGGTATCAGCAACCTCTGGGGCCTTGTCTTTCACCCCATTCAATGGGCCCTGGGGGGTCGTAAGAGGATCTCCTCTTTTGGACCTGAGTACTCCCCTTAGACCCTGTATCAGAGGGTTTGGTGGGCATGCGCTCTGTCTCTATGGTGCTATCTCTGCGCTGGTTGAGCATTGCCTCCAGAGTCTCCAGCCTCTCTTGTAGAGGTCTAACCCCTTGAGCCACAGCATCGACTAGTGAGTTCCCCAGCACCTCTTTGATTCTGGCTGACAGATCTAAGGACTGCTCCTCCTCGCTCCATTCAAACTCCGACATCAATGAGAGCATGCTGTGTGCCTGGATACCTGTTGCAGGTGTCTTTGCACGCCCACTTCGCTAGTCTGATGCTCTTATTTAAAATAATGTCAAAATCCTTTTTTTTTATTTTTTATATATGGCTGCACCAGACTTATAATGTGAGGCTTTCTTTAATTCAACTGCCTCTCTGATGAGGCTCTGTGTCTCTGATGAGGCTTGAGACCTCAGTTCGTGAGAACGTAGAAGGATCCACCTCTGGCGAGCTACGCTCCGCCTGTATGCTGTACTGTGCTCTGTACAGCATGCAGCGTTGATATATAAGAAAAGCTGCGGATCCCGCTGCAAATGCTATTATAATTTAGCAAGGGAGCAATCACTGCCGGGCCCTGCTTCTACCCTTCTCCGTGTCGCAACAGGAAATGCAACTCGGAGAAGAGGAAGGCGCGTTAGGCTTCGGCCCTGCCTCCCCTACATAACATTCTGCATACTTATACTACTCAATATTACTTTTTACTAGTTACACAGAGATGAGAGAAAATGGTACTTATCTACTTGAAGAGCAGTACAAGAAGAGGAGGAGCTCAGGGACAGGATGTGGTCATAGCTGAGCAAGGATGGACAAGGACTACAGAGACTATGGGGATTGTAGTTCCACAAAGAAAAAGTCACTTTGGACATTTTACAGTGTTTTTTTATTGGTTTGTTGAAAGTGCTGAGGAGTAGTAAATAAAGACGTTGAAGCATAATGCTCGCCTCCAGTCTTGCCATAGAATGGAGTCAAAATGCACACTATTGTGGGAGCTCCTCTACTGAGAATGAACATGGTTCAAATAGCCTGTTCTATGCAATGTTTCCCACTAAAGATGGTCTGCAACTACATTTGAACTCACTGTGCCTTTCTCGGAGAAGACATATTCACTTGCATATCAATCCGGTCACACTCACAATTCTTCTCTGAACAGGTATACCATAAGCAACCCCATACATATGTTTCAGCATTGTTGAGAATTATCATTGAGATGAAGATGAGCCTCTCTAATTACAATGAGCAAGGGGTTCCATGTCTGGATAAGCCTTGGTAACTTAGGGTTAAATCCCAAGTTTAACAAAATATACAGAAATGAGGAAAACCCTCCACTAAGAAGGAACATGGCTAGAGTGGCCTCTTCAATGGAATACTTCCCAATACGAATTACAATATTGTCATGAACCATGGTGAAGCTAGGCAGTGTTCAGATCTACAGCATTCACCCTGCTTTACCCACAAACGCAATCTCATCTGTGACAGGTAGCTACTCTCCTACATTACCAACTATCACAATGCCCTCTTACCACATGCACTCACACAGGCAGCTATCTACTACCACCAACCTCAACCCACCCATGGCAACCTTCCCTCAGCCCTTATTTTCTCCTGTTCACCTACAAATCCACACCCACCTGCCATCAGCCATTCTTTTCTCCTATTCACCTACCTCCCAGCCCCAAACCACCCATTACCACCTTCGGTCAGCTCTTCCAACTATTTAGCTAAGACCTGGAGAAGTAGGAATTGTGAAACTGTCATTACTGGCCTGAAGGTTTATGAGGATCTTGTTGATTTCTAAGCAATCGTGACATGGTATCTTTGTTTTAACTGATGGATAATGAACTATGAATTATATGTATCCGCATGCACACTCTGGGGTCATTACGAGGTTGGAGGTAGCCATGGTGCTATTAGCATACCGGGTCCGTGCGGGTCCGTGTTCCCTGAATGGGGAATTACCGGGCCATTCCAACCTTGGAGGACCCGGTATTTCCCCATTCAGGGAACCCATCCCCATTCCCATTCGACCCCCCCATAGGGCTCAAGGGGAATGGGGACCATGCTAACAACGGGCCCGTTAATAACGGGCCCGTTGTTAGCATGCTGGCCCTTTAGCGGCTCCCACTAAGGGCGCCTGGTAAAACCAGCTGCCCTTAGCGGGACCCGCTAAAGGACCTCGTAATGCGGCAGTAAGGGGTTAATGGCACCGGCACCTTTACCGGTTTTATGGCCAATGTTTGAATGATTGTATTGAATACTTTTCCTTACAGTGGTTATTATTTAACAGAAATACACATTTTCAAGGAAGAGTTTAACTGATGTTGGCTATTAACAGTCAACAATGTGGAGCCATGACTTACAGCCTGGGTGAAAGTAGAGTTGTTTTTCAGATTTCCATACCTGTACCCTGGTAAGTGTCATCCAGATTGCCCTCATTTGTTATGATATGATATGATATGATATGATATGATAGTCTATTCATACAGTGCCTATACACAATGTGTTTCAAAGCGCTTCAAGGCAATTGAGGGAACAAGGGAAACTATAATTACATTCTTACAGGCCATGAACAGTAAGGATGTGAAATTAACTATCGTACTCTGCCTGACGACATTTCAGATAGTGCAAGAGCTAAGACATAGATAAGGAAGGGAGGGGGAGTGAGGGAAGGAAATGGAAACAGACAGGCGACTACTGTACTAGGCCTGACAACATTTCTGGTAGAGCCGGAGAAAAACAAAGGGTGAGGGAGAGGGGTGCAGAAAGGGAGGGAAGGAACAAAACAAGCGAATATCGTACTAGGCCTGACGACATTTCAGATAGTGCTGGAGGGGGGGGGGACAAACAACGGGTGGGGGGAGGAGGCAGATGAGGTTGCTATCGTGCTAGGTCCAGGGACAATTCTGATAGAGTAAGTGTATTGAGGAAAGTAAGGGGAGGAGGGGAGGAGATAGGAAAAGAGAGAAGAGAAAGGGAACAAGTAGGGAACCAGGAAGGCAACAGGTGGGCGGGGCTTGCTAAGTGGGGAAAAAGAGCGGCAACCTGGAAGGTGCCAGATAGGTGGGGCTTAGGCCAGGTGACCTAGATCCACTTGCAGCTGCTCCACATCTGCGAAGGAAAAGGGGCCAGAGGGCTCCTTGAGTAGGGAAAAAGAGCGGCAACCAGGAAGGCACCAGGTGGGTGCGGGCTTGCTAAGTGGTGAAAAAGAGCGGCAACCTGGAAGGTGCCAGGTGGGCGTGGCTTAGGCCAGATGACCTAACTCTACTTGCACCTGCTCCCCATCTGCAAAGGAAAAGGGGCTGGAGGGATCCTTAAGTAGAGAAAAAGAGCGGCAACCAGGAAGGCACCAGGTGGGCGGGGCTTGCTAAGTGGGGTAAAAGAGTGCCAACCTGGAAGGTGCCAGGTAGGAGGTGCTTAGGCCAGGTGACCTAGATCCACTTGCAGCTGCTCCCCATCTGCAAAGGAAAAGGGGCCAGAGGGCTCCTTGAGTAGGGAAAAAGAGCGGCAACCAGGAAGGCACCAGGTGGGTTCGGGCTTGCTAAGTGGTGAAAAAGAGCGGCAACCTGGAAGGTGCCAGGTGGGCTTGGCTTAGGCCAGATGACCTAACTCTACTTGCACCTGCTCCCCATCTGCAAAGGAAAAGGGGCTGGAGGGATCCTTAAGTAGAGAAAAAGAGCGGCAACCAGGAAGGCACCAGGTGGGCGGGGCTTGCTAAGTGGGGTAAAAGAGTGCCAACCTGGAAGGTGCCAGGTAGGAGCTGCTTAGGCCAGAGGACCTAGATCCACTTGCAGCTGCTCCCCATCTGCAAAGGAAAAGGGGCCAGAGGGCTCCTTGAGTAGGGAAAAAGAGCAGCAACCAGGAAGGCACCAGGTGGGTGCGGGCTTGCTAAGTGGTGAAAAAGAGCGGCAACCTGGAAGGTGCCAGGTGGGCGTGGCTTAGGCCAGATGACCTAACTCTACTTGCACCTGCTCCCCATCTGCAAAGGAAAAGGGGCTGGAGGGATCCTTAAGTAGAGAAAAAGAGCGGCAACCAGGAAGGCACCAGGTGGGCGGGGCTTGCTAACTGGGGTAAAAGAGTGCCAACCTGGAAGGTGCCAGGTAGGAGGTGCTTAGGCCAGGGGACCTAGATCCACTTGCACCTGCTCCGCATCTGCAAAGAAAAAGGAGCTGCAGGACTCCTTAAGTAGGGAATTAGAGCGGCAACCAGGAAGGCACCAAGTGGGTGGGGCTTGCTAAGTGGGGAAAAAGAGCAACAAACTTGAAGGCGACAGGTGGCTGGGGTTTAGGGCAGGTTGCCTAGATCCACTTGCACCTGCTTCCCATCTGCAAAGGAAAAGGGGCTGGAGGGCTCCTTAAGTAGGGAAAAAGAGCGGCAACCAGGAAGGCACCAGGTGGGCGGGGATTGCTAAGTGGGGAAAAAGAGCAGCAATCTGGAAGGTGCCACGTGGGTGGGGCTTAGGCCAGGTAACCTAGATCCACTTGCACCTGCTCCCCATCTGCAACGAAAAAGGGGCTGGAGGGCTCCTTAAGTAGGGAAAAAGATCGGCAACCAGGAAGGCACCAAGTGGGCGGGGCTTGCTAAATGGGGAAAAAGAGCAGCAGCCTGGAAGGCGCAAGGTGAGCGGGGTGGGGCTTTTGAGAATCCCCCTGTACCCAGGTGCAAACATTCTTAGCTTTGATGCTAAACAAGTATATCTCTGGAGTGACCATACTTTGTCTGTCAGATATACACTTTTAAAAATGTTCTGTTGCCAGACAAAACAGTATACCAACGGTGACCATATTTAATCCTGAAAATATGAGCCCTTTTGACTGTCAAAAGGTAATCAAACCTGTGGCTATTTATAGTCTGGTAACCTTTAATGCCCTATAACAAACTCACTTTACACACCAACACTAGCCCAATTATTGCAAAACTGAATGACACTCTGGTGCTATCTGCCTACGCAATCTCTATTCATTCGTAACAAAGTCTATCCTGCTATCAGTTTAAGAGATGTAATTTCACCACACTCCTGGGATCAGTGCCAATTACTCAATTTCATACATTTTAACTATTGTATGGGCATTTTCAAAAAACAGATACATATATGGTGTAAGTAATCCCTATAAACATTCACATACTGCCAGTATCTCACCATCTGAAACCTCTTATTTTGGGAGGAAGTATTCCTGGCCCATACAGCTTACTTTTCTAAACTCAACATCAGTACTTTAATAACTATGGGTCTCTAGTGCTTTATAAGCCATTCAATCATTATAACACAAATAATGTGCAGTGGACGCTGAATGTTCACCGCTAACTATTTAGAAGGGATATATCATGTGTAATACTTATTCAAAACAGGCAACCGTGTTTGCATTAAAATATGAATTATTGTTCTGAATAATACGTTGGAGAGTTATTTTTATTAACTTTAAATGACATTGCAATAACTACAAAAGCACAGAAATGGTATCTGCAGTTGCTTCTTTGAACATGTAATATTTAATTAATCTTGGCAATTTGCTGAAACCTTGTGCTTGGCTAAAGTCCAAATGACAACTGTAAGCAAATCAACAGCGTTTAGTTGGAGTGTTACATTCTTTTTAAAATGCTGTTCCAATGACGTTTCCTAGTTTGAGGCAATTGCATGGTTGAACTTTAAATTACATTTATTATAATATGAAGAAATGAAAATAGGAGCTAATTCAGACCACAAGTGCCATAGGTATATTCATCAAACACGCATCAATAGACTGTGAAAGTGTAGTTCATTAGGGACCTTATTTTGACTGAGGTTCTTGCAGGGTATAAAGTTATGTAATCCAACTGGTAATCTACAAATGTAATGTATCCTCAGGTCGCTGTTCCCAGTTAAACCCTTGTTTCTGCCATTGCTTGAAGTATAACGACATTTTTCTTGAATCTACACAGGTAGGTATTCACTGCCGTATCGTACATTCTAAAGCGATCTACCATTTTAATTCAGCATGAAGTTAGTGTTGTTCTTCTTAATTGTGAATGATTATGGTTGAGAACTCTAGACAAGGGATCTGTAAAAGAGCTATACAGGTGGTGAGGGGGACTCCCTCAGCATTGATGTCCCTGTCCTGAGATGCTGTCATTCATTTTCCTTCTCTAGATGGAACTGAGAGGGTCTCATATCAGCTAGAAACTGGGAACTAAAATTCACTCACTTGTTAGGCTTCAGCGTTTAGGAGCCGAAGTTTCTTCTGTCCTAATCGGGTTTAGGGGGGTCCATTATTGCATTATTTTACCCCAAATTTGATTGTACTCTTCTTCGTTCTCCTCCTCTCTTTCCGAATACCTGTTTCTCGTTGCCTGACTCCTGGTTAACTACTGCCTATTAACCAAACCTCATAATCCATCCATACCCCGTCAGAGGTACACTGATGCGCACACTTCTATTGTTCAAATGTTATCATTGGTTAATTGACCCATGACAATACACCAGCAAAATCCACCTTCCACAACCTTATTGGCTATGGACATGCTCAATTATACAGTCACTGGGCTTTTTCGCATCAGACTTCCGACCTTAAAATATGTTGCTGGTGACATCTCACAGTGATATTCCTCAGAAGAATAATTGTATTATTTAATAAGGTGATTGGCAAACATCTCACATTCTGACAAATAGCAGCATCTTGTTTCATAGAGTGAGCAATTATTAAAATGCTATGACTTTGGTCTTCCACTGACAAGGGGAAGTGGAGTTATTAAAGGTTTCCATATAGATAAGAACACAATCTAATCCATATGTAAATGTATCTTTAAAAGTGCAAGCCAGTTCCTTTACACATATTTACATGTTATGTGTCTGACACATATTCTTACAAAGTTACAAGTGTCTTTTGAAATGAGTCACATATGATTTAAAAGTACTATTTTCATTTCCAAGACCACAAGCTAATTGTGTCATGAAATCAATAAAAACCAGCCCTTCACTGAGCACAGTGAGCCTTCCTTCCACCCTAACCTGTATCTCCCAGGCTCTACTTTCGGATTACTAGGGATATAGAACAGCCTTCGTGGACCAACAAAGGGGCTGAACGGTCAGCTCCCCCTCTCGAATAGGAGTGATTACAGCTACAATCATAGTTTGAGCACTTTCCCATTGAATAACATTGACGTCTCTATTTTGGAACACAGTAAAATTGTCCCTCGGGTGAGCACAGCGAGCCCACCCTCCCTCCTCACCTGCATCTTCAATGTCCTACCTAAGTGCTGCCAGGGCTGCTGGACAGCTATGCCTCCCTCCTCACCTGCATATCCTAATTCCTGTTCGGTCGTGGCTTTACAATGCGGCCCATCATTATGTTTATATATTTGTCTGCCCGTATAGAATTTAAAAAGCGCAAATTAACAAAGTGCTGTAGAATAGGGATACATCCAGGGGTTACAAGCAGGGTGCAGGGGTAGCAGTGGAGCTGGGCTGAGTGGGGGGAGTAAGCTGGGAGATAGCCAAATTCTCCAGTAGTTTGCCCAGGAAAGGAGTGAAAGAAATAGGGCAATAGTTTGTCAGGATAGAAGGGTCGGTAGAAGGTTTTTTGAGTAGTGGGTGCGCTAGAGAGTGTTTGAGAGAGGAGGGGAAAACTCCAGCGGCAAAAGAGAGGTTGCAGAGGTACACCAAGGCAGGAGCTAGAGTTTCAATGTTTTCCTTGATCGTTTTGGAGGGGCATGGACCGGACTAGCCTAGTGACCTCCTCAGGTGTGACGGGAGAAAAGGCAAGAAAAGGGAGAGCGAGAAGAGTGTGAGAGGCCAAAGAGGGCTCGGAGGATGTTGGTGAATGTATGGGTTAAGGAGTGAGAGAGGAAAGGATGTCCAAGGTTTTGTTGGTGAAATGTGCTGCCAATGCCGAGCAGAGGGCCTGGATGGGAGCAGTGGAAGATGAGGCTGCAGAAGGGCTTGCCAATTCCTTGCAGACTTTGAAAAGTTCTGCTGTATTGTTAGATGCCACAGAGATGCGTCCTTGAATATGGACTCTTTTCTTGAACCAGATGCAGAGTCTATATTGCCTTTGGAGAAGGCGACAGGCCAGTTTGTCTGAGGGTGCACCTGAGGCCACCCATTTCCGTTCTGCTGCTCTATACTTGTGTTTGAGGGCAGCCAGATAAGAGTCATACCAGGAATTACACTTTTTGGGAGGCTTCATGCGCACCCTAATGACAGGGGCAAGGATGTCAAGAGTGTTGGAAATGGAGCGATGAAAGTTAGAGAGGGCTGTGTCAGGGTGGGAGTCAGCAGCAAGATTAGTGGGTGGAGATTAGGAGGATTCATAGGCAGCCACTATCACTCTTTTCATGGGACGAGTGTCCTTGAAGATGGGAGGCAGTGTGGGTGGTGCCGATGCTAGGGGAGAAGAGAGCGTATGGTGGGAAGAGAGAAGAGAGTGATCGGTCCAGGAGAATGTTGTAGTAAGAAGGGTGGAGAGAGAGAGATGTCGGTGGAGATGAGAGCATCCATGTTATGGCCTGCAGTGTGAGTCGACCCAGAGGGTAGGATGAATATAGAGAGAGAGTTGCAGAGTTTGCAGAAAGGTCCTGAAGAGTCTGGGGAGTCCAGATAGATGTTTAGATCCCCCAGCAGGAGGAGTTGTGAGGTGGTGGAGAGGAGAGAAGCGGCTATGTCAGCCCATTCAAAGAGGAAGCGGTTGGATTGGCCTGGAGGCCTATAGAAGGTGGCCAAAGTAAGAGAGACGTCTTGAGAGAGAGAGAGAGAGCCTGCAGACCAGGCATTCAAATGAGGAGTAGGCCTAAATGGTAATGATGGAGACAGGGATCTACTCTAGATAGATCAGGGCTACTCCCCCTCCTGGTCTTTTAGTCCTGGGGCTCAGAGAGGGTCATGTAGCCTTCAGGGAGAAGTATGTCAAAACACGTGACATAGCTGTCCTTAAACCATGTCTCAGTAAGGGCAAGAACATCAAGGTCCAAGAGTTCAAGGAGGTGGCAGATGTCAGAGGAGTGATTTGGGAATCAACCGCATAAATATGCTGTGAGATTCCAAAGGAAGACATTATAGAAGCAAGTGGGATAGTGTAGAGAGAAAAAAGTAGAGGACCCAGGACAGAGTCCTATGGTACACCATAGGTGGGAGGGTGAGTAGAGCAGGACTGGACATGCCAGAAAACATAAAACAGTTTGAGCTGAGTGGTAAGAACGAAATCAGTTCAAAACAGACTCACGAAAGCCAAGATGAAGGGACGAGAGGATAGTGTGGTCACCAGTGTCGAAGGCCACAGAAAGATCTGAGAGTATAAGGAGAGAGAAAGCTTAGAATAATGGGTGCTGAGAAGAGAATTAGAAACAGTGAGGGAGCACAAACTGAGAAGGACTGGGAGTAGGCTGGGAAGGAGTGGAGTACAGGGAAAGAGAGGCGTCTGAATGGGAGGAAGACCGAGATGCACCATTCCTTATGGAGGTTCACATGGGAAACAGGCAAGAGAGAAGGATTCAATTTAATTGGTCCTCTGGTAGAGAACCTTAGAGGAAAAAAGGGAGAGAGAGATGTCACGAAATCGGAATGAAGGACAGTGGGGCACGGGGAGCGCTTCCCCCCTGGAGGAACCCATGGAGGAGAGGGTAACTGTTGAACACCATATTGTGTGATAGGGAAGGGATATGGATGGCACATAGTTTTAGCACTGTGGGTGGATAAGGTACTGCCACTGAATAGCCCTATAAAGGTGTAAACGAGGACCGTGTGATCTCTGACGGGCCCATAGAATCAGAGCTCGCCCTCGAATACCTTAAGACAAGATAGCTGCACCTTGAGGAGGTAAGGGTGCAGGATTTACATATTCCAACACAATTCAATAAGGACAACTCAAGGATTTGGCAAAGAGACTGTTAAGTTCATAGAGGTTTATTTCATGCCACTGCTGGCACGGAGCAGCCTCAGTACCGTGGTCGAGCTCCCAGGCTCAACCACCCCTCAGCATCAAACAGAGCTCATTTTTATAGCCAAATGTGAGGGAGCAATCTGCCCCCACTGTTCCTACACATTCTTAAGCAACTTCATCGTCAAACATTAGCTCATTGGGCAATTATTTTTTATTAAACTAAACCTTCAGAATGAAATACGCTCTAGCGTGCATGTCTAACTTTTCTTTGGTGCTCTGCTCAATTATAATTGGTGCAGCTGGATTCTTCAGATAAGGTTCCAGACAGGGCCTAATTAAGAGTCTAGGTTCTGCCCATTCGTCAAGTTTCTGACTGCATGCTACCCTTGAATGTTTCAACTTTAAAATGACCTCATCTTACACGCTCTGAGCACTACTCAGTTTCTTCTCATTTTAGCCACATTTTCAATTACATGCATTTTCATTAAAGGCATTAGGCAGCGCTATTATCTGTTTGTATACAGAAAATCGTATTGTCCATTCTGTGCCTTGCCACCTTACCACATCATGATAAGGACATTTTCGACATTATAACCATGATGCTTTTTGAATACCATTTTCACATAATTACAACACCATATTAGTCCATATGAATTTCTCTGCTTAGGTTTAAGTGGGGCGGGGGGCTGCCCTCTACTTCATTCAGTTGTTGATTCAATGTATCTTAATTCGGGTCCTCCAGTACAAAGGACCCACACCTCTGCACACAACATACGTAATTATAACAGACCAGAATGTGCAATCGGAAGAAATATGGACCACAGTCAATGAAAAACGAGGGGGTAGGATAAGACACTGCCACTAATCAACTATGCTAAAAAACAAATAACAAATCCTTCTGCATACACCTCTCAAACCCTGAACTAAAGACAACCAGACCACCTCTGCAGCACAACAAACCGCACGCACTTCACTACACCACAACAAACAAGCAAATCACTCATAGACTTGTCTAACAGCACATGGTAGCTACCAACCGAAAAACACACATACGCTCAGTGAACAGTGTCAACCGAACTGAATCTTCCAAAAGAACATCACAACTCTCTTGTTCCTTTCTCCTGCTCGATCCTACTAACCAAACCACCCTCTCCTCTTTGCTTTACAGTTGCACCTGTGCACCAAGAAACCACGCAGATGGCGACAGTGCGCGCTGTCAGACCCTTTGACATAACGGAATAGTTTCAGTGGACTGACGAGGACTGAAACCAGATTGGTGAGGAGGAAGAAGAGCATTAACAGAGACCTGGGAGAAACCTGTTTATAAACTATGAGCTCTAGGAGCTTAGAAAGGAAAGGCAAGAGAGAAATAGGAGAAACATTAGCAGACAAAGTTTGGTTAAGAGAAGATTTCTTCGAAATTAGTAGGATAGAAGCGTCTTTGAAAGAAGAGGGGAAAACAGCATTAGAAAGAGGAAAATTAAAAGGGGCCATAAGATAGAGAATACGAAGAGGTAGACACAGGGAATCAGAGAAGAAAGGATGGAATAAGAAGCTGCTAAGGTCAAGTTAGCTATCCCAACTATCTGGTTAACAACTTTAAGATGGTGAGATGCAAAGACATAAATTGTCAGCAAAAGTTAGTCCTATCTTTATGTTTGTAAATTACCTATAAAATAGGTATCCTAAAGGGCGATTAAGCATGTGGAAATGCTGGAAGCACACAGAGAAAAAGCTGCGACCATCAACCTTGAAATAACGTTAATTTGAATTGCTGAATTACCAAAAAAATTAATGGTGAATATGTAAGGGAGGACTTTTTAACAATAGTAAGGTGATTGAAAAAATACTATGTTTTTTAAAGTTAGACCTGCAAATCACAAGAGTAAATAAATGTAATTCAACATTATAAACAAACAGGTGGTGAAAAGACAAGAAGAGAGGAAAAAGACATTAATTAAAAGAAATGTGGATCTCAGAAAATATACCAAAAGGTACTGAATATACCTAAGAAATCTCAGTTATACAACAAAGAAAAAAGTGTTAAAATTGATTGTAATTTAATATTGTTTATACTATAGCAGTGAGCATAGAAAGGCAAACTCAAGAAAATGCATCTTCACGAATGATTGGACGCATGCCTGTATGGAGCAGATAATAAAGGAACATCAAAATCTTTTAAAAAGATAATTGAGAGACTTCAGTAATAATAAATATCAAGCATATGATTGAAAATTCATATTAGTTTATAGGAATATTGGCAAACTATTATTTGTACTTGGGTTGTACTCAGATGTAAAGAAATTGAGAATGTTGGAATGTATGTGTGCGATTCTATGCATAAATATGCAATAGCCATACAGACAAATATAAGTGATAATGAACAATATATGAAGCAAAAATTACTATTTTGTTTTTAAATAAATGTTCATAATATTAAGTGAGAGATGTATACTTTAATTATGTATTCAATCGAGCAACAACAACTTCCTTTTGTCTTATGTGTTTGTGTGTACCTGATTTACTTACTGTATTTGTGTTTATTGGAATATAATCAATAACTAATTTAGAAATTGATATACATGGAATAGGCCATTGTATAATAAGCAGGATGTTATATGAAATGTAAAACTGTAAACATGTGCAATAATTTGGTGTAGGAGAAACATTAGCAGACAAAGTTTGGTTAAGAGAAGATTTCTTCGAAATTAGTAGGATAGAAGCGTCTTTGAAAGAAGAGGGGAAAACAGCATTAGAAAGAGGAAAATTAAAAGGGGCCATAAGATAGAGAATACGAAGAGGTAGACACAGGGAATCAGAGAAGAAAGGATGGAATAAGAAGCTGCTAAGGTCAAGTTAGCTATCCCAACTATCTGGTTAACAACTTTAAGATGGTGAGATGCAAAGACATAAATTGTCAGCAAAAGTTAGTCCTATCTTTATGTTTGTAAATTACCTATAAAATAGGTATCCTAAAGGGCGATTAAGCATGTGGAAATGCTGGAAGCACACAGAGAAAAAGCTGCGACCATCAACCTTGAAATAACGTTAATTTGAATTGCTGAATTACCAAAAAAATTAATGGTGAATATGTAAGGGAGGACTTTTTAACAATAGTAAGGTGATTGAAAAAATACTATGTTTTTTAAAGTTAGACCTGCAAATCACAAGAGTAAATAAATGTAATTCAACATTATAAACAAACAGGTGGTGAAAAGACAAGAAGAGAGGAAAAAGACATTAATTAAAAGAAATGTGGATCTCAGAAAATATACCAAAAGGTACTGAATATACCTAAGAAATCTCAGTTATACAACAAAGAAAAAAGTGTTAAAATTGATTGTAATTTAATATTGTTTATACTATAGCAGTGAGCATAGAAAGGCAAACTCAAGAAAATGCATCTTCACGAATGATTGGACGCATGCCTGTATGGAGCAGATAATAAAGGAACATCAAAATCTTTTAAAAAGATAATTGAGAGACTTCAGTAATAATAAATATCAAGCATATGATTGAAAATTCATATTAGTTTATAGGAATATTGGCAAACTATTATTTGTACTTGGGTTGTACTCAGATGTAAAGAAATTGAGAATGTTGGAATGTATGTGTGCGATTCTATGCATAAATATGCAATAGCCATACAGACAAATATAAGTGATAATGAACAATATATGAAGCAAAAATTACTATTTTGTTTTTAAATAAATGTTCATAATATTAAGTGAGAGATGTATACTTTAATTATGTATTCAATCGAGCAACAACAACTTCCTTTTGTCTTATGTGTTTGTGTGTACCTGATTTACTTACTGTATTTGTGTTTATTGGAATATAATCAATAACTAATTTAGAAATTGATATACATGGAATAGGCCATTGTATAATAAGCAGGATGTTATATGAAATGTAAAACTGTAAACATGTGCAATAATTTGGTGTAAGTTGCGTTTTTTGGTGCACGATCAAGAACTCATTTATAACGTTGGAATAGTGTTATGGATGTTGTAGTATTTGAGCCTCTCATCTGAGTATGCATGCCGGTATTGAGTTATTAGTTAGTATGGCTGTGTTGTATTGCAGCATCGTATTAATATAAGTGTAGAACTAGGCGCTCCCAACTTAGGTCCAAAAAAACGAGGAAAAAAGGCAATCCACAATGAACTAAAGAAGGAGTGCACCACATGCAGGAAAAAAACAAAATGTATCGTTAATCTTGTGGCCGGGAAGATGCGTGTAACAAGTCAACTATGATCTGCCCCTTGCAGGCCCAACATTTGATAGCCACAATAAGAACATTAGCATATGTTGATAAAAGTGTAACAAAATATCATCATTGCAAGGTGATTGGCTGGTCACCAGCCACCTAAACATCTTTATACATTGTTGAAAAACTACTGGTGGCTTCCATCTCATCATAAAAAGATGACCACCCACCTACCGCACGCAGTCACACCCGCCTTGATCAGCCCAAAAAATGCACCATTCCCATTTCAGGAAAACAGTTTGATGAAGGGTTTCATTTCAATTGAAACATATATCTCAGACAATTAGGGCTACAATGTCCCAACAAAATGTGCCAATAGGCAACAAAGCAACATGGTACATACATCATCTATTCATTCCCTGTTTCCACTGTCTGCTTCTGCTCATCATGTAGCGCCCTATCCTGTTACATGTTGCAATCCCTGCTACACTACCTTCTAGCACTCTTCCGGTGATGAATGGGCTTCTAGAAAATACATGACTGGTCCACTACAGATCACCCTCCCTGGACCATAACTCCTGTTAATTTCCTCATATTATTCAGTATATTTCTTACTGTGGCTGCCTGGGAACGCTTTCAAATGTTATGCATTCCTTTGCAATCTGATGAGGCAGTACTTGTTGCCTGAGACCAGGCATTCGTCCCATGAGAAACTCTTCCCTTGCACTAAAGAACTAGCAATTACCTCACACACCTCCTTGACTGCCCTTGGACTCTCTGTCTGTTTGCAGTGTGAGACAAAATTCAATGGTGTGCTTCCTTCTGACAACTGTGGCCTAATGCACTACAATGTCAGCTTATTTCCTCTATTTTACGCCTATTAAAAAATGGCAGAGCTCCTGCGCATACATTCTAGCATCCCTACAAACACAAGACTTTATAATATTGTGCAATATGCTTCACACTTGGCCTCATTACATGTTGGCTGGTGCAGAATTAACGTGCTGGTATTAATGTACACCGGCACGTTTCCACACCGGTGAGGGACCAGAATTACCTCCAAAAAAGCACTGGAAGTAATTCTGGCACCTTACCGGCAAAAATAGGCAGTA
This sequence comes from Ambystoma mexicanum, assembly GCF_040938575.1. Classification (NCBI taxonomy): domain Eukaryota; kingdom Metazoa; phylum Chordata; class Amphibia; order Caudata; family Ambystomatidae; genus Ambystoma; species Ambystoma mexicanum. Next base: position 493,927,491 of record NC_090930.1, on the reverse strand, counting down.
TTACTGATGCCGGTAATACCAGCAAATCCCCCCTTGGAGTCCAACCGTACTCCATGAAATGGGGATTTACCACTGAGACTGGCACTCATAATCCGGTGGTAATACTTGTAATGAGGCTCAATTCTAAACCTATAGAAAATACACATGCTCATCATGCTCATCATGTGTAAAACATAAAAACATGGCGAGCTGTGGTGTTATGCAAAAAGGGAAAGGTGGTGAGCTTTGTTTTAATGTATGTATATGCTGTGCCAGATAAAGAGAAGGTACTTGTTGCACTGTGCAGCTTTTTAGTCTGGTGCCATGCGCTAGACTGTGGGCAGGTGTGACCCTCAAGGTGCTGTGTGCACCATATGAAGTGTGTTGCATGCAGGTATGTGGTGTCATGCTCCAGGTCGTTTCTGCAATTTTGTTTTGCAAACAAGGGGTGAAGAATATAGTGTCATGTTGTGTGTTGTTCGAGCATGAAGCAATGTGTTGTATAAAAAGTAATGTGCTGCACTCTCCCTATGCAGTGCAGTGCCTGTGAGCAGTGCTACGTTAGAGATTTGCTGGTATGGCTCTCATGTAGATTGGCATTCCCCTCTGCCTTCTTCCAATCTCCTCCTCTATTTGTCTTCCAGTGTTCCCCCCTACTCTTCTCTTCACTCCTTTGTCTTCTCCTCTATATCCTCTCTATTCTCAACCTCCACTTCTTCTTTCCACTTTAGTTCCCAGACGACCCCTGACTGTATACTCTACTGTGCAAAGACCATCTAGCAAATCCCTAATCAATTCACTATTGGCTGTCTCCACGATCATCAATTTAGCTTCAGAGCATCCAGAGGCATGGAAACTGCTATCCTGAACACCTGTGAAGACCTGCTCTCAAATATTGACTCTAACTCTCCTTCTGTCCTTATTCTCCTTGACCTCTCCTGTGCATTGGACACAGTGAAACATGACACCCTGATCAATCGTCTCTGTGATACCCTGGGCATCACTGATCAGGACCTGGCGTGGCTTACCTCCTTTCTCTCCGACCATCCATCCCAGGTGGAACTAGGGCCTTTTCTATCTGCTATAACTCCATCTACTTGCAGGGTACCTCTGGGATCTAACCTATCCCCCTGGTTCTTCAATATCTACATGGCCGCCTAGGCCCACTTGATCTCTTCCTTCACTTCCAACTTTCAATGTTATGAGGGTGACACTCAGCTCTCCTTCAAGCTACCCTCAGCTTCTTCTTCCTCCTTGCTCATTCATGACTGTCTGTCCACAATTCAGTTCTGGTGTGTAGCTAACAACCTCTGTCTTAATGGCAGTAAGACAGAGATTGTTCTCATTGGGACCCCTGCTCATGTTTTCCCACTCTCACTCTGGCCAGCCTCCCTTGGTCCTGAACCCTCAACCACCAGTAAGGCAAAAAATCTGGGGGTCATATTCAATCCCACTCTGTCCTTCTCCTCACACATCTCAGATATATCCAAAACATCTCACTAGCAGCTGTACCTCCTCCGAGGTATCCTACCTTTTCTTACTTTCCCCCAAAGACTCATTGTCTCCAGAGCTCTGGTTCTCTCTAAACTTGACTACAGACTACAGTTTCTATCTCAATCTCCCTACCTCTAGACTCAGACCTTACAACTCATCCAGAACTGAACCACGAGGCTTACCCTTGGCCTCAAGCCCAGAGACCACATCTCTCTGGCACTGGAATCCCTCCACTGGCTCTATATGGGTTCAAGGATTAAGTAAAATACCCTTTGCATAGTTCACATGGCCTTCTGGGGCCAGGGCACACACTACTTATAGCATACTCTTCCAAAATACACTCCCTCTAGAGCACTCCCCTCATCCTCATCTAACTCTCTGAAAGTAAGATGTTTTTCCAAACAGAGACTTGGAAGTAGATCCTTATCCCCTGCAGGTGCCACCCTCTGGAGCAGTCTCCCTGCCGCTCTCCATCTTGAGCCAGATCTCCTTAAATTTCGGAAACTCCTCAAGACCTTCCTCTTCTCCTCTGCCTTCTCTCTACCTCTCCCCTGCTAACCTCCACTTTCTACCTACTACCACCCCCCTCTGCTCAGCTTGCTGTCTGGTCACCTGGCTCACCTCAGAACCTCAAAGGTCCCTGGCTCCCACACCAATCCCTGCACTTGCCTCCAGGCCCCTTCACTATTTACAGAACTACGCACTTCCGTAAGAGACAACCCTCTACACTAACCCAGCCCTCCTGGACCAGGAACAATTCCCTTCACCCAACACTTGCACTTCCTATCTGGAATTTACACAATTTGAATGCACCTTACCCATTACGTTCAGGTCTGTCTGTTCCTTGTCTCCCCTTCCCCCCTTGCATTGTGCACCTGAAACACTTGTGTTAGTGGCATACCATAAAGGCACAATAACCTGCTCATATCCTGTCCTATCCTGACTGCTTGCACCACCCTCTCCCCCCTCCCGGCATGCCCCACCAACTACATGGTAACGCACTTCAATTAGCAGAAATATCGTCAGACCTAGTATGCTTATCATTATTGTACATCATTCTGAAATGCCAATGGCCTCATGAATGATTGTATCCCATGCTGCCCTCCATCTTGGAGCGCTTTGAAGCTCTCGTTGTGTGTATAAAAGCTTTATAAATAAACAATACAATACTATACAATATCCTTCCCTGCCTTCACTTCTACACTCCAATCTACCATTTCTTCGTGACTCTTTGCAATCCAAGCTTGGATGACTACTCACTACCTTCATTTAAACTGATCAACAACTGAGATCATCATCCTCCCTGACTCTATTATTCCCCCTCTTCCTTCTATTCCCTTGCATCCATCATTGATTGTACCCCGGCCTACTGCCCATAAAAGGGTTTATTTTCGACTGTTCTCTATATTTCTCTGCCCATATCGCTGCCATTTCTTGGTCCTGTCATTTTCAAATCTACAATATTTGCAAGTCCCGTCTATTCCTCACTACTCAAACTTCTAAGTCTTGACTCTCTTCTTGTGTATTTGCTTGTCTTTTCCACTGCTCCGCTATTCTTCTCGGTCTTCCTGCCTATCGACTTGCCACTCTCAGTTCCATCTATAATTCCTCTGTTCGCTTACTTCTTCATTTATCTCCCAGCGATTCCATGTCTCCTGGACTACTTTCCCTCCTTTAGATTTCTTTTGGCTCTGGCTTATTATATAATTTTCTTGATATGTTTTTAAATGTCTCTGTGGTCTCTCTCCACCTTACCTCTCCTCTCTTATCTTCTGTTATTCCCCCTCTCGTTCTCTCAGGTTCAGTCCCAATTTCTTCTATTCTATTCTTCCCCCTCACCCCTCGTGCATCATCCTGCTTTCACTCTTTTTCTCTTCTAGCCACTAAATCATGGCATGCCCTCCCTTTATCTGTCTGTTCTATCTCTTCTGAAGGAACATCTGCTATCTGCCTGATCATGATGTCTTGATATGCTTTCACGTTGATGTACCGTTTTATACATTTGTTAAGCGCTTTGTCGTAAAGCACTTTTAAAATACAATAAAATACCAACAAATAGATAATTCTACTCTATAGAAGATGTTTATATCATGTGAATTGCTATTTTCATGTAACATATTCTGATTAACTGTCAGTTATCCAAATGGCATTTATTGACTGTCAATATGTCTGCACTTCGCTTTTGTTTTTTAATTAGTGTTTTTTTTTGCCATTCTATATTCATACGTGGTTCATGAATATCATTGAATGATCTTTATGATAAACATAGCGAAAAGCCGACTTCGTTTAGTTAATTTCCAGGTAACTCTCATTTGAAGATGTTATACAGAGATACATGGATGGCAATGTGTTTTCATTGCACATGAATTGCTTATTAATAACAACAGACTATCTAAATTATTGTTGTGTTATGATAATATCTCTCCTATGCATAAACAATGTTAGTTATTCTCATGTTCTAACTTTCATATTCTGTGGAGATATAAACTTAATCTATTTCACTCCTACCTTGTATCAAACATGATACACAGTATTTACCTAGTAAAAATCATGGGGATTGTTTATGGCAGCATTCTTAACGCAATCCGTCTACTACATCTTGTGATGTTTTCCTATTATCACCGCTTGACTTAAAGTATTCCCAAATAAATGTCATTCATCTATTGACGCTTCCATGCGTGCATTTGAGATCCAATTATTTATTCACATGCACATTGAGAAGTTTGTCACAACTAATATTCTCTTCCTTCCTCAATAACTTATTATGCATCGAAATTAATGTAAACCCTGGCCTGAATTGAGCCCTATAGTCGGGCTCCGAAACAAGTAAATTAATTTGGCCTCCTGTTTTTGCAATACTTCCACAGATTCAAAGTGATTCCATGTTCTCTTTATTATGTTCCGTCACCCAGTGGGCAGCCCATGGTTGTCTTGTGCCTTTCATTCGTATGGATCTTAGATATTCATAGTTTCGCATATTTAGAGGTCATGTAATGCCATACACCACAAATGTACTCTTAGAGTTCATCATATGCTTAATTTTGATGCTTCTATTTTGGCTGCGGAAAACAGTAACTTATTGCTGACAAATCTGAAAAAATTCCACATTCCACAATTAAGTGTATAGAACACACACAAGTGTTGTGTTTGAATTTGTCCAATGCAGCAGAGAGATTAGAAAATCACATTTCATTTGAAATGGAGGTGCAACAACGATCATTGAAGGGACCTGCTAAATTCATTTAAAATAACTTCACGTATAGACAACAATGCTCCTCTATTTGCATAATGCCACCGAACCTTTAGCAATAAATCCATAACTAAAAAATACAAACATCTAAGCTCTTTTTACAACATATCCTCGTCACCTCCCTCACATGTTCCCATGCATCGTTGGAAGAGATTTTGACAAGGCAATTTAGATACGTTAGACTGCTTCCCTAACTATATAAATATGTCTTAAATGTCCTTGTTGCACGGTACAAAACTGCATCTAGAGAATGTTCAAAGAAATACCATTACAACTCTCCAAATTGTAATAATTCACTTAAATACCTCTTGCTCCTCTGCATCCACTACCAAGGATATGCATCTCACACGCTAACAGCTCAGCCAATATAAGCACTCCCATACCCCCTCCTTCTACCTGTCATCATACAAGGCAACAAACCACACAAATGTTGGCTAACCACTGCAAAACTTTAGCATATCCCAACCAGTACATAAGGTAACATTCATAAATATGACTGCTACAAAGCATAGACAGCAATGCAATCTATCCTCCCTTCCCCTACATGTTACCACACATACCCGACTTTAAATATCCATGTGCTACAGGTTTCTGTTGCAAGCACAAGGCTAATCTTGCAAATCCTGCAAAGGATTAATAATCAATGTCAACATGTTAATGTTAATGTTAATGTTAAAGGTCATTTGTACCGCGCACTATCACCACCGGAGTGGTCCCCTGGCGCTCTGGCGGCTCTGAAAGAGGGGGGGGGATGGTGGGTTAGTGGGTGGAGGCTGGAAAAGTGCAAGATTGCAGTGATGAGCTGTTGGCAGCCTCAGCCCGGTGGTTCCGTTGGCTGGGCCTGGGGTCTATTCGGCCGGTAGTCGTCGTGTGCTGATGTGCGAGTCTATGTGTTTTTTTGTTTTGTTGTTGCAGTGTAGTGAAGTTCGTGCGGTTTGCTGCGTAGAGGTTTGTGGTTGTGTTTGGTTTGGAGTTTGAGAGGTGTATGCAGAGAAGGAAATTGTTAATGGTATTCGTTAGTCATCTCTATCCTGGACTGAACCGGTTGGGCTCGTGTAATCTTACCCGACGGGATGCTTGTACACCCTGAGCCTCAGGAGGTACGTGCCCGATTTTCCATTCGAGGCCGTTTGAGGATCTAGCTGTCCCCTCCGCCCGCTCCCTTAATAACCTTGCATGCTCCTCCCCCCTCCACATGACTAGCGCAGCTGCTAGTGTCCATACACCTGGTTGTGTGGTGATTGGTGGTATCTTGTCTGTTCCACAGCCTCGTGGGACCTAGTTGTGGCTGTGAGGGCGGTGGGGGATGGTAAGGGTTGGCTGGAGTAGTTGTATCCGTTTCTCTGGGTCTCGCGGGTGGACCCCTGTGTCCAGCGTCAGCCCTGCTGGTGCCCAGGGTACTTCTGTCGGTTCTAGCGGTTTGTCACTGTCCTTTTTTGATGATTCGTTTGTCTTATTGTTGTTTCGGTTTTAGTCTCCGGTGTTGAAGAGGTAGGTTTTTAGTAATTTTCTGAATTTAAGGTGGTCTTTGGTGTTCCTTATCAATTTTGGGATGTTGTTCCAGGTTTTCGCGGCTAAGTGGTAGAAAGCGGTGCCTCCGAGTTTCTTCTTGATGTAAGGTTTTTGTTCCAGTCGGATTTCGTTGATTGACCTGAGTGGTCTCGTTGGCTTGTAGATTGTTATTTTTTTTGTAGGAATTCAGCTCCTTGTCCGCTGATTGCCCTGTGCGTTATGCACATTGTTTTGAAGATGATACGCTGTTTTATTGGGAGCCAGTGTAGTGTTTTTAGGGCCGGGGTGATGTGGTCTCTTCTGGATAGTTTGAGGAGTAGTCTGGCTGCAGTGTTTTGGATCCGTTGTAGCTTCTTCAGTAGGTATTCCGGTATACCGAGGTAGAGGCTGTTTGCATAGTCGATACTTGACATGATGAGGCCGACGATGGTGAGTGTTTTGTGTGTGAAGGAGAGGAAAGGTAGTATTTTTCTTGCCGTGTGGAGGAGGAAGAAGCATTTCTTGACTGTTGCGTTTATTTGCGGTTCTAAGGTTAGGGTGTTGTCCATCAGGACTCCCAGATTTTTTACTACCTTAGATGGTGATGGTATAGATCCCATTTCCGTTGGCCACGGGATGGCGGTTTTCTTCTCTTGGTCTTTGGATATGATCATGATTTCTGTTTTTCCTGGGTTGATTTTCAGGTTGTTGGCATTCATCCAGTTGAAGACTTCTTTTAGACAGTCGGTTAGGTTTGAATGATCGGCTTGGGTGTCTTCGATCTTGTAGATGATTTGAGTGTCGTCTGCATAGTTGTAGCATTTGATGTTGCGTTTCTTGAAGATTCTGATTACAGGGGTTTGGTAGATGTTGAAGTACAATGGAGATAGTGAGGATCCTTGTGGTACTCCACAGTCGTTGACTCGTGGGGTGGGGTGGATTTGAAGGGTTTGATCCAGACGGTTTCAGTTCTGTCTGCTAGGAATGATTTAGTCCAGCGTAGCGCTGTGTCTGTTATGCCTATGTCTTCTAGTCTTTTGGTTAGGGTGTCATGGCTAACTGTGTCGAAGGCTGCTGAGAGGTCGAGCAGGATAAGGGCAGATGTTGTGTTGGAGTCTGCGTTTGTTTTTAGGTCATCCCAGATGGATAGTAGTGCTGTTTCTGTACCTCTTGTGGGTCTGAAGCCGACTTGAGCTTGGTCTAGCAGGTGGTGTTCTTCAACGTATTCTTGGGTTAGTTTGTATACGTAGGTTTCGAGGAGTTTGGCTGGGTAGGGGATGTTGGAGATTGGTCTGTAGTTGGAGAGGTCATCTACGTCCCTGCTTGTGTTTTTCAGATGTGGTTTGATGTAAGCCGATTTGAAGATCCTTGGTACTGTCCCTGTTGCCAGTGATAGATTTAGAAGGTTTCTGAAGTATTCTGCTGGTGTTCCTTGTCCGAGGATTGATTTGTAGATGTCCGGGGGGCAGGGATCCATCGGTGAGCCCGCTTTCTTGCTGTGTTTTATTAGCGTTGCGAATGCCTCTGCTGATATTTGAGGGTAGTTATTGAGTTTGTGCTGCGGTTCTGATTTGGGTTCGTGTGGTTGTAAGTCGCTGCTGGTTGGTCTCTGTTGGATGGTTTGTCGGATGTCATTGATCTTCTTTTTGAAGTGGTCTGCAAGGTTGTTGCATAGTTTCTCCGAGGGGGTTGGGGTGTTGTCACAGCCTGGTGGGTTTCTCATTTCTTTAATGATACGGAACATTTCTTTTTGTGTGTTGGTGGCATTTGTGATTCTGTCATCATAATGCTTTCTCTTTGCCTTTTGAATTTCCTTCTTGTATGCGCGAATGTGCTTCTGGAACATTGTTTTTTTGTCTGGATTGTAATCTTTCCTCCATTCCGTTTCCATCTTTTTGTTTTCCTTTTTCATGGTGCTTAGTAGTGGGGTAAACCATTTTGCCATTGCTCTTTTTTTTGATGGTGTGAATGGTTTTTCTGGGGCCATCTTGTCGATTGTATCTGCAATCCATTTTTGTAGTATCTCCGCTTTCCCGTCTAGGTCAGCTAGGTCTAGTTCTGTTGTTGAGGGCTTGGTTAACTCCAGTTGTTCGAATAGGTTGCCTTTTTTGACGTCTTTCCAGTTTCTTTTTGTGGTGGCTGTGAGTTTGGGAGGTTGGATGTAGACTTGAGTAGGCAGAGTGATTACGAATGGGATGATGAGATGGTCACTCCACAGTATTTGTATCGGCGGTGCCATGGTGATGAGTTTTCTTTCCTCTGCGAATATTGCGTCCAAGGTGTGTCCTGCCGAGTGAGTTGCCCCTTTTACTAGTTGTCGTAGTTTCATGGTGGCGAGTTGTTCAATCAGTGAGTTTTGGGAGTTGGCATGACTGTCTTCGAACCAGATGTTGAAAGCCCCCAGTATGATTAGGTGTTCGTGGTTGATGGCTATGTTGGTTATGGCTTCTATGAAGTTGTCGACGAAGGATGCATCATAAGTTGGGGGTCTGTACACCAGGATGAATGTTATGTTGGTTTTTGGGCTAGTTGTTAGGTGTATGACCATGGACTCGCAGTTGGGGATGTTGAGTGGTTCGTCTGTTCTTATTGTTAGCTGCTCTTTAAATGCTATTGCGATGCCTCCTCCTTTTCTGTTTTTCCTGTTTATTTGAAGACATTTAAAGTTTGCTGGGAGGCAGCTTTGGAGTGTGATTTTCTAGTTGTCGTCCAGCCAAGTTTCTGTGATGAAGAGGATGTCGATGCCGTTGTCGTCGAGTAGGTCGAAGATCTCTGTAGAGTGTTTTGACATGGATCTTGCATTTATTAGATTGCAGTGGAGTTTAGAGGTGTAGCTTGGTTTGCCTTTTTTTGTTAGGGTCGTTTTCTGATCTTGTTCAGGAGCAGGTTTCGGGTTGTCAGCGTTCTCAAGTAGTACTTCTAGGTTTAGCCTAGGGTTTTTGTTTTCATCTGGTTCGTCTTCCAGGGGACATGGTTGTGGGTTGGGGGTTCTTCTTGCTTTGGTGATGTACGGTGTTATCGCTTCAGTTGTGCGCATGTTGTATCTGGTGGAGTTTGTCATTCTTCGTGATGTTGGTAGGTTGTTCAGTGTAGTTGGTTTTGGCGTCGCGTTGTTTCGATCTGGTGAGTAGGTCTCAGTGAGGTATGGAGTTAGGTAAAGGGATTTGTCTCTTCTTTCAGTGTTGGTCCGATCTTTGAACTTGTCTGTGGGGGTGTGTTCTGTTGTTGCGGTTCTTAGTTGAAGTTTCGGGGTGTTTGTTCTTTCTTCTCTTCTTTCCCTCTGGGTGGGTCGTTTGCGCGGCATTGTACGATTCTGAGTTGTTTTAGTTTAGTTGTTGTCTTGGTCGGGGTGTAAGGGTGGAGTTAAGGGTTGTATAGTTATGTAGTTGGGTTCTAACAGTGGCTCTCTTTATTCTCCGTCTCCCTTAGCGACAATGCAGATTTGGGCACGGCGGCCCTGCTAGGTTTCAGACACCTGTATGGTGTGGGAGTGGCCTATCAGTGCAGTTTGGAGAACAGACAATGCACTTTGGGCACGGCGGCCCAGCTAAATTTGAGGCAACTGTATAGAGGGAGAGGGGCCTATCAATGCAGTTTGGGGGACAGACAATGTAATTTGGGCGCGGTGGCCCTGCTAAGTTTGAGACACCTGTATAGTGGGAGAAAAGCCTATCAGTGCAGTCTGGAGAACAGACAATGCAATTTGGGCACGGCGGCCCTGCTAGGTTTGAGACACCTGTATAGTGTGGGGTGGCCTATCAGTGCAGTTTGGAGAACAGAAAAAATACACTTTGGGCACGGCCGCCCTGCTAAGTTTGAGACATCTGTACGGTGTGGGAGAGGCCTATCAGTGCAGTTTGGAGAACAGACAATACACTTTGGGCACGGCGTCCCAGCTAAATTTGAGACAACTGTATAGAGGGAGAGAGGCCTATCAATGCAGTTTGGAGAACAAACAATGCAATTTGGGCACGGTGGCCCTGCTAAGTTTGCGACACCTATATAGTGGGAGAAAGGCCTATCAGGGCAGTTTGGAGAACAGGCAATGCAATTTGGGCACGGCGGCCCTTTTATCTGCTAAGTTTGAGAGACACCTGTATAGTGGGAGAGAGGCCCGTCAATGGAGCTTGGCGAACAGACAGTGCAATTTGGGCAAGGCGGCCTTCTATCTGTTACGTTTGAGAGACACCTGTATAGTGTGGGAGTGGCCTATCAGTGCAGTTTGGAGAACAGACAATACACTTTGGGCACGGCGGCCCTGCTAAGTTTGAGACACCTGTATAGTGGGAGAAAAGCCTATCAGTGCAGTTTGGAGAGCAGGCAATGCAAATTGGGCACGGCGGCCCTTTTATCTGTTACGTTTGAGTGATACCTGTATAGTGGGAGAGAGGCCTATCAATGCAGTTTGGAGAAACAGACAATACACTTTGGGCACGGCGGCCCTGCTAAGTTTGAGACACCTGTATAGTGGGAGAAAAGCCCATCAATGCAGTTTGGAGAACAGACAATACACTTTGGGTACGGCGGCCCTGCTAGGTTTGAGACACCCGTACGGTGTGGGAGTGGGCTATCAATGCAGTTTGGAGAACAGACAATGCACTTTGGGCACGGCGGCCCTGCTAAGTTTGAGACACCTGTATAGTGGGAGAAAAGCCTATCAGTGCAGTTTGGAGAACAGACAATACACTTTGGGTACGGCGGCCCTGCTAAGTTTGAGACACCTGTATAGTGGGAGAAAAGCCTATCAATGCAGTTTGGAGAACAGACAATACACTTTGGGCACGGCGGCCCTGCTAAGTTTGAGACACCTGTATAGTGGGAGAAAAGCCCATCAATGCAGTTTGGAGAACAGACAATACACTTTGGGCACGGCGGCCCTGCTAAGTTTGAGACACCTGTATAGTGGGAGAAAAGCCCATCAATGCAGTTTGAAGAACAGACAATACACTTTGGGCACAGCGGCCCTGCTAAGTTTGAGACACCTGTATAGTGGGAGAAAAGCCTATCAGTGCAGTTTGGAGAGCAGGCAATGCAAATTGGGCACGGCAGCCCTTTTATCTGTTACGTTTGAGTGATACCTGTATAGTGGGAGAGAGGCCTATCAATGCAGTTTGGAGAAACAGACAATACACTTTGGGCACGGCGGCCCTGCTAAGTTTGAGACACCTGAATAGTGGGAGAAAAGCCCATCAATGTAGTTTGGAGAACAGACAATACACTTTGGGTACGGCGGCCCTGCTAGGTTTGAGACACCCGTACGGTGTGGGAGTGGGCTATCAATGCAGTTTGGAGAACAGACAATGCACTTTGGGCACGGCGGCCCTGCTAAGTTTGAGACACCTGTATAGTGGGAGAAAAGCCTATCAATGCAGTTTGGAGAACAGACAATACACTTTGGGCACGGCGGCCCTGCTAAGTTTGAGACACTTGTATAGTGGGAGAAAAGCCCATCAATGCAGTTTGGAGAACAGACAATACACTTTGGGCACGGCGGCCCTGCTAAGTTTGAGACACCTGTATAGTGGGAGAAAAGCCCATCAATGCAGTTTGAAGAACAGACAATACACTTTGGGCACGGCGGCCCTGCTAAGTTTGAGACACCTGTATAGTGGCAGAAAAGCCCATCAATGCAGTTTGGAAAATAGACAATGCAATTTGGGCGCGGCGGCCCTTCTATCAAATGCAGTTTGGGGCAACGGGGTTAGGTATCTGGTGTAAAGCTGTACCTCTCCCAACCCCGGCCCTCCTACCTTACTGGTCCTTGTAGTCGCTGGTTGACGGCTGGTCACTGGGGTGGCTTCCCCTGCAGACACCTGCCGACACCTCCTGGAGCTGCCTCTGCTGGAGTCGCCCTTGGCCTCGGGGCCCTTAGCCGCTGGGGGCTGCCGGGCAAAATGGGCAAAATGGGCAAAATGGAGGTCGGGGGCCGCAAGCACTCACCTGCCGATGATTTTTTAGGAGGCAGTGGGAGCCTGCAGCGCGGGTCACTAGACCCTGGGCCCGGAAGCCCAGTAACCAATCACGGGCGGTGGGCGGGTTGGGAGGTGGGAGGGAGCAGGGACACGCTCGGGGAAGGGATGCGGGATGCAGTGGGAAGGGGGGTCAGTGGGGCAAAATGGAGGTCGGGGGCCGCAAGCACTCACCTGCCGATGATTTTTTAGGAGGCAGTGGGCGCTTGCAGCGCGGGTCGCTAGACCCTGGGCCCGGAAGCCCAGTAAACAATCACGGGCGGTGGGCGGGTTGGGAGGCGGGAGGGAGCAGGGACACGCTCGGGGAAGGGATGCGGGATGCGGTGGGAAGGGGGGTCAGCGGGGCAAAATGGAGGTCGGGGGCCGCAAGCACTCACCTGCCGATGATTTTTTAGGAGGCAGTGAGCGCCTGCAGCGCGGGTCGCTAGACCCTGGGCCCGGAAGCCCAGTAACCAATCACGGGCGGTGGGCGGGTTGGGAGGCGGGAGGGAGCAGGGACATGCTCGGGGAAGGGATGCGGGATGCGGTGGGAAGGGGGGTCAGCGGGGCAAAATGGAGGTCGGGGGCCGCAAGCACTCACCTGCCGATGATTTTTTAGGAGGCAGTGGGCGCCTGCAGCGCGGGTCGCTAGACCCTGGGCCCGGAAGCCCAGTAACCAATCACGGGCGGTGGGCGGGTTGGGAGGCGGGAGGGAGCAGGGACACGCTCGGGGAAGGGATGCGGGATGCGGTGGGAAGGGGGGTCAGCGGGGCAAAATGGAGGTCCGGTGGAATATTTTGCGTGGTATCCACTGCCACCAGCCAGAAACTCAACAAGGGGGGACTGGACAGTGCCCCCTTGGAAAACAGACCCAGGGGCAATCAAATTACCCCTACGAGTACTTCCACAATATGATGGTTTGTACTGGTTCTGTTCACAATTTGAGACTAGTAAAGCCAATGGTGACTTTACATGCCCTGGGAGACAGTAGTCAGTCCCAGGGTATGGAGTCTATGTTTGGGGGTCACTATGACACCCCTCTGTTACTGCCCTGAGGTTGCTGTGTAACATACCAAAAATACATGAAGCCCTTTGGAGTAAAAGACCCCATAGCCCATAAAACACATTACATAGTCAAAGGACATTCTCAAATCAAGCCTAAGAGTGGGAAAAAAAGAGTCTCACTCTTAGCAAGAGAAAAAAAATAAACCCCAAAAATCCAGCAAAGCTGCTGGCGGACTTACTAGGTTTGGGAAATTAGCATGAGCAGAGAATTCTCCCTAACACCTTGTGGGCCTCGGCCAGGACGTTCTCTGAAGAACAGGCCGGTGCGCTCCTGTGGAGACAAGGTTAGCACCCCCGAAAGCACCCTGTGGAGCGGGTGCCTCAGGCACTTGTATGTCAAGGAGTGACATGTCCAGTACCCAGTTGTGAAATGCTCGTACAGAGCGGGGCTGGTCCTCACTGTCCTGATCTGCCAAAGGGTCTATAGCATCCGGATCCGCAGACTGTGACAGGTGTCAGATTGACATTACGCTCTGCTGAAGACTTGTCCACCAGTGACAAGGGAGGCAGAGGCGGAAGAGCCGGAGGAGGGTCGTGCGGCAGAGGCGGTTATATCGCCAGGGCAACAGGCGCCATAACATGAACTGTCGGGGAGGGAACTGAGTCTGAGGGCAGATTTACCGAAATAGGCCCCAAGTACCTATGACATTTCCCAAAAAAAGGCACCCTCTGCCGAGGCCTTAGGTGCCGGAGTGGGCAGAGGCCTCTCACGAGGAACATAACCCCACAAACGTACAGAGGAGGGCTGACAAGAGGGCCGGCCACCAACCAGGTCTACATAGACCAACATCACAAATTCATTAATCATATTCGACACAGCCTCTTCTCTGGCACTGTCAGGATATTCCGGTTACTTGGTTTCTTATGCAAGAGTCCCAGACCCCAGCATCTGTCCACTACAGAATTGTTGAACATCCTCCGTGCTGCTTCTGGTTCGGTCCTCGGCAAGATCTCTAAAGCTTAATCACAGCAATGGTTGAACTTGGAGAAACCCTGTAATGAAACACTGCTAAATATAGAGGTATATTATTAATGATGGTTTGTATCAGAAGTTTACATTGACTTGATCTTGGACCACTTCAAGCTTCTTAGGATATGTATGAATTCAACACACTATTACATGGCTATACTGCATTTCACTGTTCCGGTTATAAATGTTACCTCAGGCACTCTCTATCAGTAAACAGGAGGCATGTGTTAATGTGGTTCCTCTTGCACACTTCATTTGCCTATTTAGCAACAATCCTTGGCTGATACCAGCCAGAACATCAGCATAATTTCACAGAAATGTTTACCCACAGCCTGCTTGCCTTCAAAAAGAAACACGCAATTGCCTGAATCCAGAATCCTATTGGAACAGCAATTCCTTCAAAGAGACTATTGCTTACTCGAATGTGTTTTATCGACCCAAAAGACATTTGCATTTCTAGACCAACTATAAAGATAAGTGAATTATGCATAAAACTCCCCTCTTATACTGTGGTCTTAATTTAGCTGAAATTATATTATTATTTTCACTGGCATTGCCAAATGTATGACTAGTGCAGGATTATTATCTAAAAATAATATTAAAATGCAGATATCATAACATGACTTGGAAGGCCAGTAATGTAACAGACGCAAGAATGTTTGGAGCCTGGAAGAAGGTCTCAGCCTTTCGCTAGTTGCAAGTTCATGGTATGATTACATTGGAAGGTTCGACATTGGGAGGGATACAGAGGGTGTAAGAATCTGGAAGCAGAATTTCACAGAATTTGAATACAATAAAATGGACCCCATGGTATAAGCCATTAAGAAACGCATTATGACTTTGGATTGTCACCAATGATCTCAATGACTCTTTGTCAAAGACATGAGTTTGATAATGTCAGCATGTACCACAGTAACATCTTTCAAGTGTCACTGTGGTGCATGTAGGAGAAATGAACACCATTGAGATCGTAATTGTGGCACTGAAGGACTGAAAGACATTTTTCATGGACAACTTCATATTTAAAAATAAAGTGTTGTTTTAATTGTGTTTTGAACAGCTTTTAAAATAGGATTTTCACATAGGGAAAAAAATACATTTTTCGCCCAACTATCCCAACATTGTCACTTCGATTTTTGAGATGTTTTACATGTGCCTGCAACTTATCAGGATTTGGTGCACTGAAAATGCTTTGGGAAAATCAAGTCGGCCAATTCTGAGATATTCAAGTTTTAAGATGTATCTATATGTCACACGTACACAGAACGAATGTGCATCTTCTAAACGAAGTTTACAGATACATATAGGAGCTGTACATTTTATGCATGTACATTACTATGTGTATAAAATCTCACATCAAAGTCAGGACTGATTTTGATGTCAGTTTTCATTTGTATATGAGACACATTCACATTAAGGTCGGGGGGTGCTGTTGAGCAGCCTGCAAAATGGCTGGTTCTTCCTGAGCTCTGTGACCCACTACCCTCCGAGCGCTGCCTCTGACTGGTAATTTCGGCCATCTGGCTTCTATAAATATACCCCGTTGGGCCAGACTCGGAGGAGCACACCCGTTCCCAGTTTGAGGGCTGCAGACCCCCAGTGGCTTGCTGCCTGCTTGTGCTGGCCTGGCAGATGTGGTTGGCTGTCCGGCGACCCAGGGAGACCATCCCTGCAACCTGAGATCAAGGAGGGTTTGTGGCAGAACCTGAGACCGGGATGGCACTGATGTTGGCATGGTGGACATTGATGCGCTGGAAGATACACAGGAGTCCTACCTGTCAGGCCTGTGACGAATACACTGCCAGAGCCTTGGATGCTGTGCTGCTGAGCTGGGGGAGAGGTTAGAGCGACCCTGGCCCCCGCAGCGACATTGGATGGGTGGGCGCGGCTGGCGGCGGCTCCATTGAAAGTAAGGACTCCCCCTCACTGCGAAACAGTTCCATCCATTGGCTTGGGTTTGCCTCTGGTGTTACTTCGGGAACCCTGAACTGTGGGGCTGTGTGGTGGTGTGGCGTTCCCTGAGATCTAGCAGGGCAGATACACATGGACTGTGACAAGAGGGTTTAATGAGAAAAGAGAGACTACCCCACCATCTTTTATTTGGCTGACACTTATTCTAGTTGACAGTGAAGAGAGAAGCCTGGCCGTCACATAATCATGTGGAGCCTGGTACTGGGGGACCGGCTGCATGTAATGGGGCGTTATGTTTGGGGGCGCCCCACCTGGCCATAGGCAATGCACATTGAGGAGTGTGAATCGGCATTGGGAGCTGGGCCTGGAGCTCCGGGGTGTCCCCCTATTGAGAAATCCTGTGAGGCGCGAGGCCGCCGCTCCTGTCAAGTTCTGAAGAATGTTGAATGGCAAAATGGAGCGGGAGAGCCCCAGAGTGACAGAGGCAGAGTCCCGTATTGGGACAGCTGAAGATGCCATAGTGGGGCTGAAAACCCAAGTATCCTCAATATCCAGGGACCCCAAGCATGCCCTGCAATGCTGTGATGATGTAGAGTCACGGTCGGTGCGCAACAACATCTGTGTGGTTGGCCTGCCAGAGGCAAGGGCCCTGTGGAGCCAGCGGTAGAAGCCCGGCTCAAGAAATTACTTGAAGACCCGTTCTCAACCTTTTTTGTGGTAGAAAGAGCCCACTGGTCACCAGCACTGAAACCCAAACCTGGAGCCCCATGGAGGCCAGTGATAGTACGCCTGTTTAATTACCTTGCCCATGATCTTGTCCTGCAGCTGGCCAGGGAGAAGGGCCCCTTTCGCTAGGAATCAGCCACTGTGCACTTATATCCAGACTTTTCCGCTGCAGTCCAGATGGAACGTAAATCGTTCATGGTAGTTAAAAAACACTACTGAGGGACAGGTCAGTGCAGTATGCAATGCTCTTCCTAGCACAACTACAATTACAGCAAGGGGGAAAGACCCTGTTTTTCACATTGCCTGTGGAGGCGGTAGTGTATCTTGAGGTGAACATTCTCCTCGCCCGTCCAAGCAATTGAAACAAGGGTGCAAGTGCGTCAAATGTCTGAAGCTACTCATAACTATCCTAGCCTTAACAGAGGGTTACATGTGTTTATAATGACAACAAAAATAACGACACATTTTTCAGTGACACCTAAATAATGAAAAAAGTCGTATTTTTTTTCTTTTTAAATTTGGGGGGTCCCCCAAATCCCGTTTCTACAGCTTTCCCCAACACTACCCCCACCCTTTTTAATCCCTTACCCCAACCCCCATATATACCTTTACTAAAAAAATCGACATTTATTTCGTTATTTAGGTGTCACTGAAAAGGTATGTTGTTATTTATTTTTTCATTATTAACACTGCATATCTTAACAGCGGGGCACAGAACTGTTTATGGTTCATGCTTTAGGGGAGGGGCCTGAGTAGGCCGGTCTATTTCCCTTCTTGAAGCTTGCTAGAAGGGTGCTGCAGTGTGTGACTATGTATAATTATTCTTGCAATTGGTGGAGGGCGTTGACAACACAAATGGGCAAGAGGTTCAGCAGCAGATCCCCCTTACAAAGTTGCTTTGTTGTATTTGTAAGTTTGGTTGGGGATCTACCAGATTCATGGTCAGATCTGTAATGTTGGGGATGGGAGGGTTGACATCACCCTTCTTGGGATGGGGATGAGGAAGAATGTAGAGGGGAGTGTTCAGGGGTGAAAAGTTATAAATATTGTCTTGGGGGGCAAGTGTTAATGAAAATGTTCATTGGTATAGAGAAATCACATGACAGATATGACATGCACCAGGCAATTCACATGTGTGTGGAATGATAACGCTTAATCTACTAATTTGAAATGTCAGGGGACTTGGTAACTATTTTAAAAGTCTGCCAAATAATGGCTTATGTCATCAGGCATAAGGTTAATATCCTGTTGCTTCAAGAAACGCACACTACAGTGACTGCTAACAAAATAGTGGCTGCATCGTGAGTAATAATAGGTTCTACACACCCTACTCAACTCAATCCAGTGTGATCCTGACTCTGACCCACAAAACGCTCAAATGTACACTGAAGGTACTCAAATTGACAGAGAGGTAGGGTATATGGTGGTACACTATTATTGAGGGGGTTGAAGTGCTGCTTGTTAATACGTATGGTCCAATGACATTTATGAGAACATTGTGAATATCATTGACTCATATGCATCAACTCGAGTCATTTGTGGGAGGTGACATGAACTGCATACTAGATCAGTGGGTTGATCGGACTGGGACAGCCTTGTGACTGCCATACAGAGCTGCTCATAGTTTGCAAAGTCAGAAGAATTGCGGGATATATGGAGAGTTTAGCACCCACACGACCAACAGCACACATTCTACTCTTCAGTACACAACACGTTGTCCCATATTGACCTTGAGTTGATCTCACAACAATTGGTAGGAAAAGTACAACTGATGTATATTCCCCTCCGTACGTTCTCAGACCACTCTCCAGTTACTATGCAGATAAAGATGGACAGGGGGACTCCTGGTCAGGCACTGTGATGGTTTAAAACCGAGGCACTACAGGACACGGCATTCAGGGCATTATAGAGGAGGATAGCCGGACCTACTTCCCACATAACACTCAAGAGAACACATCACACGGCATGGTGTGGCAGGCATTTAAAGCGTGTATTAGAGGAATGGCTATTTCGAGTTTGGAGTTCTGATTTGGAGGTTTGCGAAGTCCAGCTTAGAAAATGCTTATGCCACCACGCCAGACCCATTTGCTATGGCAGAAATACACACTACACTTGAGCAGTTTTGTGCCCATGCACAAAGAGAAACCAAATACATTGTGAAACCTGCAGCTGCATGACGCTATGTGGAAGAGGATTGACTGGGGAGGATGCTTGCTCAGCTGATAAGGGCCAAACATGGCCCTCCACAAAGAGATGGTTTACTGAATGAGCAGGCAGTGTACTCAGACTGGGAGATGCTTGAGGTGTTTGGGTATTTTTATGGATCTCTTTACCAGGCTATCCTGATTGAGGGGCTCCCTCTTGGAAGACATACCAATGCCCAGGTTATCTGCAAGAGCTGGGCACCCAATTAATATGCCATTCACCATTTAAAAGGTCATGGGAGTTATCAGAGATCTCCTCAGGGGGAAGGCACCTGGCCCGGATGGGCTTATTGCCAAATTCTATGTTGCATAGAGGGCAATACTGGCTCCCCACATGCTCCAAGTATGGGAAGAGGCATTAAATAATTCTGTCCTCCCTAAGTCACTCCATAAGACCACCATCATGATCCTGCTCAAGCCAGGCAAACCTGCCAATGACTGTGGGTCATACAGACCTTTATCGTTAAACACAGTAGACACCAACATTTTTGCTAAGATTGTAACAAACAGATTGTTCCACCTGAAGCCACACCTGGTCCATAGTGACCAGGAGTGATTTGTCCCGGTAAGATCTACTACACTGAATGTCCGCCGTTTATTAATGATTATTTTCTGCTTGTCCTCGGAGGCTACTTTCCATTGCAGTCACATTTGGCACAGAGAAGGCCTTTGATATTGTCTCATGGGAGTACCTGTTTGTAGAGAAATGCAGGCTTGGGTACAATATGATTCAGTGTATCAAGCACCGTTAGTCACATCCCACTGATAAGGTCTTAGTTAACTCACAATTGTCCGCTTCTGGCAGGGGGAATGTACCAGTGTTGCCCTTTGTCCCCATTATTATTTGCACTAGCCATTGTAGCCATGGCCAATATGATTAGGGAGTTTCACAAGAGGAGGGGAATCAGATTATTTTGTTTAGCTGAAATCATCTCCCTAAACACGGACGACATACTATTGTATGTTAGAGACCCACACATAAACCTAGGCCCAATAATGCAGGATATTATGGGGAATTGGAGTATTTTCAGTCTTCACAATTAACTAGACCAAGTCTGACAAATTTTCCCTGATGGATACCACGACCAGGCCAAGAGGAACATACCCTTTGAAGTGGACACCTGAGATTTTCAAATATTTGGGAGTACGGATATCGAGGGAAAAGTGTTCTCTTCTAACTTTGATCTATATGGCTCACGAGACATATGGTCCTGACAAATTACATAGATGGTGGAATGTTCTACTCTCACTGGCTGACAAACTAGCATTGGTGAAGATGATCCTGTTGCCTAAATTACTATATATGTTCACCAGTGTACCTATATGGCCTGGAGAGGATTTCTTGTTTCCTGTCGCAGTTCCTATGGCAGACGGTTGTAGTGCGAACAAAATGGGTTGATTTAGCACTACCATTTGACGGGGGAGGGGGGGTTTGCTGCAGCCAACTTTGAGAACTGATTGGCTAGCGCCTCAAGCACAATTCGCATCATTCTGGTATGGTGTCAATGGGTCCACCCCCACACATCCAACTCTTGTGCCTGGCCACTGACAAAACAGAAATCAGAACCCTTATCCTTGACACTACGCATACAGATGACTGCCCATTTCACCCAGTTCACACCACCATCTAGGCATGCCACATTTCGACAAACAGAAGTGGCTCACCCTTACTACAAATGGTGACCACTGTCCGAGGTTCCCTGGACTTGGCCCCACTTGGGATGGCTTGCTCCGTGTGTGTGGAAGAAACTAGGGTAGTGGGCACTAGTGAATTCCTCACTATGCAGACCTGAAAACAGGGACACACAGGCACAACAACAGAAATCCAGCAGTACTATAGGTTACAGGCCAAGGTGTCCAAATGGTGGGAGGCCTACCCTATCGAGCCCCAAATAACAAGTTCCTGACATATATAACCAACTCCTCCAGGTTTCACAGAACATTAGCAACTTTGTATGGGATGATTGCAGACAATGGGTGAATTAACTTTATTGTTGAACTCTAGATTCAAATTGATTCAGTACTAAATATTGAAAAGATTACACTATACCCCCACTTGGATTAAAACAATCTATCCAGCCATGGATGGCAGGTGCCCCCAATGCAATGGTGAGAGGGCTGATCAACTACATATACTGTGGAGCTGCCACAAGCTATATTGAGTTCTGGAAACATGTGATATACACTCTAAGAGAAATTGTCAGTCACACGTTGCCATACTCTCGCATGAGTGTTTTGTTTGGGTTGTGGGGGAATGTTCCGGAGCAAAGACTCAGATCCTTCCTCAATATTGGGTGCCTTATTGCTAAATATTGTGTATTAAAAAAGTGCAAAAATGTGAGTCCACCGTTGGGTAAGGAATGGATGTCTAATTTAACTTGGGCTGAGAATTGCGAGGATCTCTATGTGAGCACCCTGCCTGGTACGTCCAAACCAAAAGACATCTTGTGCGAATACTGGGTCTACCTACCACGGCTCCAAACCACCCAAAATGTTCTGTTAATGTGATGTCAAAGCACTGGTGCTCCAGCCTGAGTAATACATAAGAGCAAATCTGCTGCTCAAGGTGATTGTTATATGCTCAAATTACTGTATGGAGACTATTCCTAATGTATATTCCAATGAATGTAAAATATTGCTGTTTGATAACTGTTCAATTGTGTCTTCCAAGCAAAAATAAAGTTTAAAAATAAAAAACTAACATCAAGGTCAAACTTCCCTTTAACACAAAAGTTCATACATATAGAAGGCTAATAGGACATGTGCTCTTCATATGACTTTACAACTAACATTAATATGCTACTTATATACCATACACTCACGTGCTAGACACCTACACATCCAAATCACAGACCCCTTACACCCCACACCCACACACACTCACACCACACAATGTTACACCACACACTCTTATGCCACATACTTTAATACCCATACTCTTATCCTATGCCAAACGCTCTTATGCTATGTGCTTTTACACCATGTGCTCTTACGCCACACAACCTCACAGCAAATACTCTTATGACACACACTCTTACACCACTCACTCTTAAATGATACTCATATTCAAAATCACTTTAATGTGAGTTTTCATACATATGGGAGGCAAATATAACATGTGCAGAATTAATGTACATTTTCTACACAAACTGTACACATGTGTAGGAGATATACATCTGTACAGGTACACTACTATATTTATGAAAACTAACATACAAGTCAGTTTTCTTATGTAAAAGAGATTTATAGGAGATATACACTGCATACACATAGGAAATGTAAAGGTCTTGCATACCTTGTATGCTTAGAAACAGTCACATGAAAGTTAAACCTCAATTTAATGTGAGTTTTCATACATGAACATTTCATTTGACATTACACCAAATACTCATATGATACTTATATGCCATACGCTCACATGCCCCACATTTACATACCAAACATTCATACACGATTACACCACACATGCTTACGTCACACACACTTATGACACACAGCTATGACAGACACACTTATGACATACGCTCTTACAACACACAGCCTTATGTTACACAATCTTACACCACACACTCTTACACCACATGATCTTACACCAGGCAGACTGACACCACATACTCTTATACCACACATGCTTAAGGCACCCACTCTTATGGTACATTCTCTAATTCCACACACTCCCTTAACATACAATCAAACAACATACACTTAAGCCAGGCATTCATATGTCATGTGCCCTTATGTGACATGCTAGTAGGCCATACTTTTTACACTACTCACGTATGTCACAGCCATAAGATAAATATTCTGTTATGTCACATGCCCTTATGTCACATGTTCTTACACCGCACACACTTATGCCACACACTCTTATGCCACACAGTCTCATGACATTTACCCAAGCAACATCCACTCACACAACATAAATGACATGACATACACATATGTGCCATAGACACCTATGCCATACACCTAACACATATACACCATGCACTCGTATACCACATGCTCACATACCAAGCACTCATTTTCCATTCGTATACCATACATTACCATGCCATACAACATATGCCATAGTTATATACAATACTCATTCACTAATTACTCATTTGCCAAAGACACCTACACCATACTCACATGACATATACTCACACACCACACATGCATAACCATAAACTAGGATGCCATAATCCCATATGATGTAAATCTGATACTCCTACGTCACACACTAATATGCCAGATGCTTACACATCACATATCACATTAATGCATCACTCATACACCATAGACTCATATGCCACATACCATATAACATGCAGTCATACACCATACACTCAGAAGCCATACACTCATATGGCATACACACATATTACTTAAACACATATGACATAAACACATACAAGATACAGTAACATGGCATACACCGTACACTCATTCACCCATGCAATTCATTCATACACCATACACTCATAAACTATACACGCATACACCAAATATTCAAATGACAAACATACAGGGCATACGCTCAGATGCTAATACTTGTAATTGTAATATTTTATTTGTAAAGCGCTTAAAAACAGATGAACTGCTTCAAAGCGCTTCAAGGCGGGAAATGAACAAGGGAACACAGTGGTCATTCTTAGGCCTTGAAGTTTCCGATAGAGCTAACAAAAATAAATAGCATACTAGGCCTGAGGCATTTCTACTAGTGCAAGTGCAGGAGGGAAGGAGAAGGAAAGGGCATACAATCAATAAAGTGTCTTACTAGGCCTAACGGCTTGTTAGATAGTCCAAGTGCATGACAAGAGTTCTGAGAGAAGGAGGGGTGCAGGGGTGGGGGGAGGACATACAGAACAATAAACTATCCTACTCAGCCTGGCGACAATCAGGTTGATTGACGATTGGTCATCTCTAATGCACCTATGCACAAGTGTTTTGGGCGCAACCAAGCTAGGGGGGGGGCAAAGGGAGGACAGGGCAAGTGATCTTGCTAGGTCTAGTGCATTCAAGGTTGTGAAAGTGCGCAGACAGGAAGTGCGAGGGAGGAGGGGGAAAAAGTGTGCCCAGTCCACCAGGGGCCTGGGTAAAGTGCAGAGAGGTATCTCGTATCATGGAATGTATCCTGAGTGCAGTAGTGCCAGGCAGAGTGCAGAGGCCTGTAGGCAAGTGTAGGACTAGCAGGGGAGCCTGGGACCTGTGAAGCTCTGGAGATGCACCAGGGGACCAGTCAGCAAAACTGAGCAGAGTTGGGGAGGATAAAGGAAGAGGGAAGCAGGAGAGAAGAGAAAGGAGGTTAGCATGGTAGAGGGAGAGAGAAAGAGGAAGAGAAGAGGAAGGTCTTGAGGAGTTTTCATGACGGAGAGAGGCACACTTATATGGCAAACACTCATTCGCAATATGCCATACTCCCCATGGAAGATCACTCAAATAAAATAGAAAAAAAGACTTATTTTAAAGAGTTAAGGTTAGTCTAACAAAACGTATAAACAGTAGAAATAACAATGTTAAGGTACACACACTCACTCTATACCACCACAATTTCAACCATGAAACTAAAAGTATAAAACACTCACTCGATATCACTAACAATTCAACCTTAACAATCACTTAAAATATTTGGCAGGTTACATCAATACCATAGTTCCAGGGTTGCCTGTGATAAGACAAAAATGATCTGCCCACAAATAGACTCTCCAATACTCTGATAACCGACCAACTATCAATGTAGTCCTCTTTTCCCCCACCACCTCTTACCGTAATGTGAAAGCATACGCAAAAACACACATTTCCCTCCTCCAAATATTGTTTTGAGCCCCTTGAATGTTAGGCTTCTTGCTGAGTTACCGCAGGAACTACTCACATAGAGATAAAAACATTACAGTTTTTAATTTCTGAAAAGCCTCAGTGCCGTAATTCACAATGGAAAATATATTAATGTTTTTGGGCCCTGGGGTCACCCCCATCCAATTTGTTAAAAACTACTGGACATATTTAATCAAAAACACAAATGGAATAATTGAGATGCTTTTTTTCTTATCAACATTTTTTGTTTTTTTAATTTCTTTTGAACCGGTTTGAGGGAGAGCAAATGGGGGTGGACTGTGACAGATTTTTTGTGGAAACTGTCAACCAAATGTGTTCAGTGAGTTCAAAGTTATTAACAATAGTGTTTTGGAAAAAGAAAATGCAACATTATTTTATCATAACTATAAGATGGTGATCACTGCTCTATTATTTCCATAACAGAGCAAGAAAACATTGATGTATGAATACAAAAGACACTAAACTTGAAGAAAGTATAAACTGTGTAATCCTTGGTAATCATATTGCAATAAAAATTTACCATAAGCACAAATAAGGACTTCCTAAAAGTTTGTCAGAATGATAGGCTTTGCTGTAGAATTCACCATTCTCTAGGCCACCACAGAATATCCCTCCAAGAAAGATACACAGATCCTGTGGTAAGTGTGGGTTTCAAATTAAGTGCACATGAGTATTACGTGAGAGATCCAATTATTGCTTCAATTATTAAAAAAGGAAGTGAAGCTCCCGACCTGATCAAACATCCCTACAACAGATGTAAGTGTAAGCCACAAATCAAGGTCATCACATTCATTGAAAGGTCTATCAAGAGGGCCACACCTAGGCTATGAATGTATATGATGTGTTAATGAATTCTGTTATGTTATTTGGCATTTATATAGCGCTCTATATATCATTGGTATGACCTCAAAGCGCTAATGGGTTGAACGTCCTTGGAGACCGTAGTCCAGACCAGTCAAGAGAGTAAGGTGTATTAGTGACTTAATAGTCGCTTTCAGTGGCGTCATTGCTCAGTATCTCTTTGAAAGTTTGTCAGCAGGTTGCAAGGTCTCAGAAGCCTTAGATGGTCTTAATCGGCTTAATGGAAAGAGACAGGTTTGTAGAGCTTTGCAGAACACCATGTAGTCTTGGGTGTGGCGAATATGTGGGGGGAGTGAGTTCCACAGAGTTGGGGCCAAGGTTGAGAAGGCGGATCCTCCGATCCTTGTAGAATTGGAGGTTGAAATCACTAGAAAGAGGGAAGTGCTTGATCTTAGGGTCCGAGATGGGCGGTAGGATTTTATCTTCTCTTGGAAGTACATTGGGCCGGTCTTGTGCAATGCTCGGTGGGTAATGCATAGGGTTTATAAGGTGGCTCTTTGTCTGAAAGGGAGCCAGGGGAGGGTGCGTAGAGCGGGGAAGATGTGGTCTCTGTGTCACAGGGTGAGGAGGAGTTTGGCATCAGCATTTGGGGCTCTTTGGAGTTTATTAAATTGGTATGCCGTTGCTCTCAGGTATAAAGAGTTGACATAGTCCAGTCTCAACATAACAATGGACATAACAGCGGTGAGTCTGCTGGGATAGATGAGGTAAGGAAAAATGTGTCTAAGGAGTTTGAGGTGGTAGTGACAGGATTTTCAAACAATATTGATCTGACGGAAGAGGGTTAGGCCTGAGTCCATTGTGCAGCAAAGGTTTTTGACTATATTGGAAGGCATAGAGACGGGCCAAGGGAGAGCGGCCATGGGAGCAGTTGTGGGAGAAGGGCAGTATTGTGACACACCATGATTTCAGTTTTATCAGGGTTCAAACGGAGGTGGTTACTTGTCATTCATCAGTTAATATCACTGAGATAAGCTTCAATGTCGGGACGTGAGTTGGTACTTGTCTTGGGAATTCTTGCAATAATTTGGTTATCGTCAGCGTAGTTGTAACATGTGAGGTTGTGCGCACGGATGATTCCTGGTAGAGTGGTCAGATAGAGGTCAAAAAGGGGATCAGAAAGACAGGCGCCTTGGGGTAATCCAGTGTTCACAGCGCAAACAGTTGAGACAAAAGGGGAGGCGATTTGTTTCCTGTTGCCGAGGAAGGAGGCAATCCATTTGAGTGCCGAGCCACAGATTCCTAGGCAGTGGAGGCGGTCAAGGAGGATTGAATGGTTAACAATGTGAAAGGCTGCAGAGAGATTGAGGAGAATCAGCGCTGCGCAACCCTAAGAGTCTGCCGCAACCTTGAGATCATCCCAGATCGATATCAGAGTGGTTTCTGTTCCATGATGAGGTCTGAAGCTTGTTTGTGCAGGTTCGAGGAGTTTGTTGGATTCTATGAAGCCATTGAGCTGGGAGTATGCAGTCCGGTCTATGAGTTTTGTGATGAATCTGATGTTGGAGATCGGCCTGTAATTCTTAGGTTCAAGGGTGTCGAGGGATGCCTTTTTTAGAAGCGGTTTGGCATGCACTATTTTAAACGCTTCTGGAAAGGTGCCAGAGGTGAGGGAGTCGTTTAGTATGAATCGTGCATGTTCTCCTGCTCAGGTAGAGGAGAATGTTTCTTTCAGAAGAGAGGCAGTCAGGGATCAAGGGGGGATCCGGAGGGTCTGCTGCCTGATAGTAGGTGAAGGACCTCATCTCTGGAGATGGGTTTGAAAGAGTTGAAGGTTGGTATAGTGGGCATACTTTTGCATTACCAACATTGTGTGTGTGAAAGTGCTGACCCATGTATTGAAGCACTTCAGATCTCAAAACATGGGGCCTCCAAAGGACCCCCAAATGACACCTTCAAAATAAATGTAAACACATTTTTAAAAAAAACTTTAAAAGGTAATCATATATTAAAGGGAAATCGTCCAATGTAATACATTTAGGAAGAAAAACTTAATGAAGGAAATGGTGATTGTGTCAGGAGAGCAGGAGTCAAAGGGGTGGACCTGAGGCACACAGGTGTATAAAGATAGGAGTTGCAGAATATGACTATACATTATATATTATAAGGATGATATACTTTGTAGGTGTCAGGAATCTAGGTTTCACAACACTCCAAGAGGTACTCTCCTCTCCTCCCCAGTCAATGAGGCAGACCCATTGTCTCTGTCGTTTGTTGCTTAAATGCCTCTGCCAGCTGTATTAAGGTGACCACAGGGCCCAAGCGCATGAAAGCTCGAGGGGAGCCCTCATTTAAAGGCCCTGTTCCAACCAGTCACCCTCTCTCAGATTCTTTGGATCCCAGATTCTGCTAAACAAGAAGGATTCCGCAGTGGAAGTTGACCTCCTTTCTCACACAGTATCGAAAGTGGAAGCTGCTTCCTACTAGGAATAACATGGGTTGGGCTATAGAGAAAAAGATAATATGACTTTTCCGTTCCACTAACAAAGACTGCAACATGAGGGGAATTCTGCAGTTCTCTTTCATGGCAACCAATTGAGGATCCCTTTATATTGCCAATCTGGACTCGTCTCTCAATAGGACATCAAGACTCATGCCACAGATCACTGCCAGTGTCAGGACCCATCCTTTTGCGTCAAGTTTCCAGTATATTTTTGTAGTGACACAACATAAAAATGCATGCCCTGCTGCAGAACTGTGCATTGCTTAAGTCTTGGCTCTGAAACAGAAGTGGAGAAGCAGAGTGCACGGCTGAACTAGTGGTAGAGAGTGTGAAATGGAGATGGAGCATGCGCTTCTGATCTAAACTTTGCATTGCTAATCAGACTCAGGTGGCCCATTATAGACCAAAGTTAAGATGCAGGAATAAATAATACAAGTTGTTTTCTATGTTGATGCCATACTGTATCTGCATGCTCAAGAATGCTATTTTTCAGTGGAGAATTTCGTTTTCTGTGATTGTATCTCTGATTGTGAAGCAAAGAATCACAGAACGTTAACATGGTGAGGTGAGTGCCTGTGGTGCTGAGCAGAGCTGAAAGGGCAGTGGTAGGTAATGGGTGGTTACTGTCGATCAGCTGCCCTGTGACCCATACCGTGTTCATGCTGACCCAGTTAAAGTTTCAGCCAGGTGCTACTACAGCTATGTACGTGTGTGAGACACTTGTCAAATATTGCTTTTAAGAGCTTAATTTGATTCCATGTTATTTGATACGTTGATTTATTTTTCACAAGGGCATGATTCACAGAAGCGTTTTATAATGGTGAAATCCCATTGAAAAACGCTCTGTGAATCAGACTCCAAGTCTCCCAATCCATAAAGAAGATTTTATATGTGATGCAGAGAAGAGTGATGTTGTGGGATGTTTCAACCCACGCATCCAAGCCATACAACATCATTGTGCATTACTGACATGGGAAACATCATAATGGCTGCCGGAAAGCATGCTGCTGGCCAGAAATCACCAGGAAGTGCACAGCGAAAACCTGACGGAGAGCCCACCATCCACTTTTGCCTCTGTCAGTGTTAATACAGGAGACCATTGTCAGCCCCATCCTTTGGCTGCCCACAGAACAAAAGCAGACAAAGGAATACAGAGCTGTTCAACAATTCATTTCCTTGATTGTCAAAACTGCTCAAATCATGGGCATGAAACCACCAAAACAATCCAACTTCTGGTTGGCTGTTCTACATTACTCTACTGCAGAATCCACACAATACAATGTTAGCAAGGATCATATGCTATCAAGTAAAATCCCCTTTTTGAAATGTATTAATTTAAGGCAGCTGTCAAAAGTGGGTGCAATACTGGTGCCTGCCACTGACCGGCGCTAGCGATCTAAATTCTGACAGGAGACTTGCATTTCAGGAGCTAAACAGTGAACCTG
The DNA here is from genome assembly GCF_040938575.1 of Ambystoma mexicanum. NCBI lineage: Eukaryota > Metazoa > Chordata > Amphibia > Caudata > Ambystomatidae > Ambystoma > Ambystoma mexicanum. The sequence continues at coordinate 493,897,884 of NC_090930.1, read as the reverse complement.
AGTTAGCTGGGACTTCAAAGGCTTGCTTGTCCATGAGAAGTCTTCACACCTGGTCATCTCAGCAAGAAGGCAGGAAATCTTAAGGTTCTATTAATCAAATGGAGAGTGGCACCCTGGACTGATGCCCTGCTACAGGGACGTCATTTAGGGGTCACCAGAGGTCGCAACAGTGATCTCTGAGGTCTCCCTTGCGACCTCTGCGGTCTCCCTTGCGACCTCTAAAAAAAAGAAGACCATTTGTTTTTCTTTTTCTGTACTGCGAGCTCCTGGGCTGTGGCCAGCACCATGTGGCTCTTTACTTCTGGAGTGGCTGGCTTTCTTGTTCAGGCCTCTTAAAAAAAGAAGAAAAATAAGAACAGGAGTGCCACAAGTCTATCACTTTCAGCACTGACCCTAAATAAGAAAGAATGGGAATACCAAATAATGGAAATCTATACAATAATTGCTAGATTCATTAAAGGTTTATTTCAGGCACATTTCAGGGGGTGAGTCCCTGATTTAGTCTGTTCTTAAACACCTCAACTCAGCCTTTCATCCTTCTGAGGTCGATAAATGAGTACCAACACAGGTTGGGTGATATTGGGTGTATATTTTTTTTTATATAAAGCGCTTAAGCGTAAGTACCTCATAATAACACATCATTATAATTTGGTCATGGACGTCTGCTTGCATTCACAGTCATTTGGTAATATGGGCCTATACACACTGAGCTTAATGATACATATGGCAATCCATTCTTGTTTGAAATGTACATGACATTATAGTGATATCATAACCATATTTTTCGTAGTGTACAATTCTATGTGATGCCACTTCCTGTTTTGTCAATGGGTGAAAGGTCATGTTCCATCGCTTCCCGCGATATCACTTCGGGTGGGGTCAAATGACATCACTTCCTGTGATGTCATCAGGGATCAAGGGTTGTGTGATATCACTTCCGCTACTCCTGGCATTTTGGTGAAATGACGTCCCTGCCCTGCTAGCAGGAAAAACCAGACAAAGGATTCCTTCAGCTGAATAGGGTATGCTGATTTTGGGTGTGTACTGTCAACACTGCTCTGGGGGAAGGCAAGATCTGATCTTTGAGTCAGAGCCAAACTTCTAGCGGCGGGGACAAACCAATGGGTGTACTGCAGTGGAGGCAAATGTATGTTTTATTAAATTGCTTATAAAATATTGCATCAAGTTGACAGAAATGTACAATTTGGGGATTCTTAATATGAAAAATGCACCCACGATTTGAGACTAAGCTGGACGTTGTGGGATGTTCTGAGGCCAAGCCCTGTAATTATTAATATTGTAATGTCTGTGTTTATGCTAGAGACCTCAAAACTTACTGTATTATGCACAGAGAGGGTGTGTACCTCCGTGTCAGATTTGATGAAAAACCAATATGGCAAAACCCACTAAAGGCGCAAAATGTTGTCATTTCTGAACCCAAGATCGTAGAAGCATGTGACTTGAACCAAACTGTACCTTAAGCAATCTGTCATGCAATTTAGGTAATATTAACAAGTGGGTTATATTGTAATTATGTGTTTTATGAAAAAGAAGATATGCTGTACGGACACAAAGGGGAGTGTCCTTTCCTTGAGCCCTAAAGATGATACCGATGACTCATTCTGACTCGCAATTCCCTTCTCCAGTCAGGTCACAGTAAATCCTTTGAACTACCAGGATCCTCAGAGGGTTGGGCATAGAAAGTCAACCTTCCCACCCACTTTCAAAAGACATAAAAAGAACCACTGAACCACTGAGACCCAGATAGGGACATTCATTTTCCACTCTTCAATCAATTTCTGCGTAGCACGCTGCCCGACCATATCCAGAACTTAGACTCCAGCTAGACTCCAGAACTTGAAGCAGAGAGGCCTGAACCAAAAGCTGAATCCTTCTCAGCAGGCCTCAGAATCCAGCAACCTAACCAAACTATTCAACAGCCGGGCAAGCTGTTTTGATTCTGGCTAGAACCCTGTGCCAGAACCATATCCGGACCGCTGTGCCGTGCCGATAGCAGACCGAGACCAGATCGCTGTGCAGTGCCGATAGCAGACCCAGATCAGACTGCTGTGAGCAGAACCAGTGCCAGAGACTGGAGAGAGAACCGCAGCCCAAACCTGACCAGATCCGTGACAAGTTCGCATTCCTTCCAAAATTAGAACTGAGTATCCAGCCAGAACTGTACAGAACCAATCTCTTAGTCTAAAGTGATCCTATCCCATCCATTTCAACCTAATTAGAACTGCATAGAAATCGTGTGTCCATCCTGTGATTTCAAAGCTGTAAAAGTGTCATCTGTCATTCTGAAATCTTGACTTAATTTCTGAAAATCTACCTTCACAGAAACGTCCGTATCTTTTGAACCGTATGTCCTAGAAGCGAGATTTAACTGTCATTGTAAAGCTAAGAACCTAAGATTTCCAACAAACATCCTTATAGTTTTTCCGTAATCACGATCGACGCACTCGTAAAAAGTGCTGCGAATTGCAATTTGACTCAATTTCACCACTTGTAAAAATGGCTGCTTCTTGCTTTCCACTGCTGAAATTCGTTTTCACTCTGATAATCATTCCTGAATCATTGCTAGTGTTGACCTGAACTAATTCAAAGTAGCTATCACCTACCCTGAATCTCCTACAGGGAATTAAAATAATTTTTAGCACATTTTTCACTTCATTGCAATCACATTTAAAAGTATTTGGCCTGTGTTTTAAAATCATCTCTGTTTCTCTAAGCTTGCTGGGGGGAATGGGAACTGAACTGTTTCTGATGGTATTCCTGAAAACCTGTGTGCCCTCATTTCCATCTTTTCATATTGCGTAGGGGGGGAGTGAGTTGTCACAATGGAAAAGTGATCAGATTATCTCTTGTTGAAACCATATTCAGTTTATTTCTGTGCTGCATTCTTTCCATCATTGCTTTTCCTTGAAACCATATGAAGTATTCTCTGCTACCTTATCCTTTCTATACCAACTCCTAAGTAAGTAAGGAATTGTGCTACTGTAATATTATCCATTGTTGATCACTGTTCATACTCATAAGTGTGCTTTCAAATATTAATTTATTCATAAAAGGGTGATATATTTGTAGTTCTGGTTAAGTTGCTGTTTCCATAGGAAGAGCACTTTTTGGGCGGCTTATAACTTTGCTCTCCCTGGACGGATCCTCACCAAACTTTGAAAAAAAGTATATGGGTCACTCTGAATTGTTTTGCAAATTTTGGTGAGGATTCATCCAGGGGGAGCAAAGTTATAGGGGGGGGTCCCAAAACTTTTTTTTTCCCATAGACTGAATGGGAAAAAACTTTGTGCATGGCCACAGGCCAAACCGCTGGACGGATTTACACCAAATTTGCGGCAGGAGCGGGGGCTTGGTCCCAAAAGCGTGCTTTTGCCAGTTTGGTGTAAATCCGCCCAGTAGTTTTTTATAAAATGACCAAAACATATGCAAAAAAATTAGTGATATCTGTGTTCGCGTCGCGGACGGACTTCCCTGTTCGCTCCGTGGACAGCACCCCGATTGGCCCATGGCCTTGTGTCATGTCCGCGGACATGCGACGTGTTCGCTGATTGGACGGCGAGGGGCGTGGAGCGCGTCAGATTTTCTGTGGCGCCCGCCATCTTGTATTCGCCGTCGACCGCGTACAGCACAGTGAAACGTGGATAAAAAATTGTATTTAGTGCCGTGTGTTGGTGTGTAAGAGTGTTTGGGGAGGGTGGGGGAGTATGAGATAGGTTCAATGTTTTGTTTTTTTATGTGCTAGACGTTTTTGTTGCGTTCGATTTGTCCGCGGAGAACATGGCAGTTCTGACATTTTGTAAATAAACTAAATGGTGGGGTGTTTAGAGGACGGAGTGTGTGTCATTTTTGTTCGCTAGGAAGGTAAAAATGAGCTATGAACACTCGCGGTGTACTTAATTGTTTGTAAATACACAAACTGGGGGTGTCCTCAGGACGCTGTCCGTATTGTAATCTGTCTAGTTGAATGTGTTCTAAGTACACTCGCGGTGTCCCGAAATGGTTGCAATTACACAAAATGGGGGTGTTCTGAGAACGTTGTTTGTATTGTTCGTTGTCAGGGTGAAAGTGTTTTAAGACCACTCCTTTTGTCCGCTAATAGTACAATTTCCTATGGGCGTCAACTGACTTTTTGTCCACTAAAGAAATGATAAATCTGGCTGGTGCGCGCCGACATTATGTGATAATCCTATGACTGGCGTTTTTGACCTGGCTGACTTGCTTTTGCGACACTAAATCATATCTCCCGCCCCTAAGCCTGATATTATCAAAGCATTCATATTCCCCGCCTCTCTCTGTGACGTTACAGGGTGCGTCATCAAACGCGCCCAGTCCTCTGCAGTCCTAAGTGACTTTACACAGAACCCGGAAGAGAACACATATTATGTCACAACACAGCGCGCCACAATTCGGAATATGAAACAGTGATTTAAAAGCAAACAGCAAGATTGTAAATTTTGTAAAGTACATTTATTTGACATCAAATGATTAGAGAATGTTCAGCAATTTGCATTTGTCTTTGTTGTTGATCCGCAAAAGTTCATGTTGAGGCACGCGATGTTCCTTTGCGGTACAGAGGGTGTTAGATCAGCTTACCACTCAGTGCGCCACAATTCGGAATATGAAACTGTGGTTTAAAAGTAAACAGCAGGATTGTACATTTGGTAAAGTACATTTGTTTCACATGAAATGTTTAGTGAATATTCAGCGATTTGCTATTGTCTCTGCTGTCGATCAGCAAAAGTTTATTTTGAGCCACGCGTTGTTCCTTTGCGGTAGATAGGCTGTTGGTTTATGATAAAAGCAGTAAATGATCGCTCTGATAATCGGAAGGTTGCTCCAACAACGAGCCATTAGACCACCCTATTGGTTGGTATGTTGTTTGTAGCCGCTAGTACTGCGTAAGGGCATATTGGTCCTTGGTGATTGTCCCATAAAATGGTGAGGGTCACAAAGTTTCATATTTGGACCTGCACCTGGCAGTTGAAGACCCCATCCGCTGAAGTCTGTAAATCGTGACATAGGCAAAATGGGGCCACATACCTGTTTTAAAAAACATAAATTAGTCTCACCAGCCGATCTTCATTAAACATCATCATTTTATTTGTTAGGGCGTGAAACTATTTGCTATCAAAGTGCAATGGAGTATGTTAATAATAAAATAATAATATTTTCCCATTCATATAGCGCTAAGAACCGTGAGGTATCTAAGCGGTGCTTATTATTAACCATGGTGTGTGGTGCTCATTTATCGACCACGGAAGGATGAAAGGCTGAGTTTGGCCTTGCCGGGATTCGAACTTGCGTTAGCAAGGTGTGCACGGATGTCAAAGCGAGCGTTGTACTCGCTGTGCCACTTGACAGGCTACAGTGAAGTGGCACAGCGAGTAGAGCGCTTGACCGCCTATAGACCGGTTAAATTATTTCTATTAACCCACCCTGTGTCGTCTGCCTTTTTCAGAGCCCTCTAAACGACAGGGGATCAATTTGGTGGTGATAGTGCGCGGTAGAAAACATTACGCCACTTTCAACGAACAAGTTCAACTTGAGCGGTCTTTAATGCTACGCTATTGTAATTATATTTGGTATAAAATAATCTAAAGGGTTACTTACAGTACAATTGCAATTTCCATTGTCTACGAGTAGTGCAGTCCCAAAATACGACTCTGCGTGTGTGAAAGATCTTTCGCATAGTGATATAATATATAAAAGTGGTTTCATTTCAGAAATGTCATCCTTATCTTCTCTTACGTTTTAGCAACACTCCTTCAAGAGAAGTCTTTCATCACAATCTCTGTCTGTCAAGGTCAAAACACAATACAACCTTATAGTCCGCTTCGTGAGCCTCTCCGGGGCCCGAGAAAAAAATGGAAGCAGCTGACCTTCACTGTGAACGAGCATAAATTCTTACTTTGCAACATTCTGTGTAAAGCCATCTGTGAGAAGTTGGTTTTTGCACGCCATGTTTGTATATTGTTTGCGTGATATTAAAAAAAGTTTGTTTAAGGGACGTTATGGTTCTAAGTACAGCCGAAAGACCCCTGAAAATCACAAGTTATGGTAAGCTATGAAAAATAACTCGCGCCACCACCGTGCACTGCTAAGACTAACACCCAGGACATCAAAAAATTGATGAAATCACTGATGACATCACATGTGTATGTACTTTTCATGGAATTTGTGTACTAGGGATTTTTATTATAATGTTGTGAAAGAAGTGTCAAGGATATTGCAATAAATATACCGTTATTAGTGCTTTGAACGATGCATTGATATAAATAGCATTGTATTATGGGATTCTATCTAGTATACTGAGCTACTAATGGAGAAACATAGCATTGTGTGCAGAGTACAAGATGAAAGTATAATATTTGTAATGTTAATATGTTGAATAATGAAATGATAATTGTCCTGAAATGTTTCAAAATTCACAAAATGGGGATGTTCTGAGGACGTTATTCGTATTGTGTGATTGCTTAGCTGTATGCAATGAGGGAATGGCACAGAGAGTAAAGTGGACGCCGTTCGCGGACACCGCGGCTGTTCGTGGACAGGGCGTGCTACATCCAGGTTTTTCCAGGAAATCCAACATGGAAAGAAGACTGTACGGATCAGCCAATCAGATGTCGAGGTTGTGGATTTGTGTTGAAAGAGACTGTGTGTAGTGAAGATGGCAGAAGTGGAGAAAGTCAGGGTGTTGGTGCTCGGAGATATGTTTGTGCATGGTTTACAACAATACACTGAATGCAGGCATGTTGCAAAGAACTTTGATGTGAAAGGAGTGGAGGTGATGTGGAGCACTGTGCCTGATTGCAATGTACAGGGAATTGTACAAGTTTGTGAGGATATGGCCACGATGAACAGTCCGCATGTGGTAGTTTTGCACTATGGTGCTTTCCATTTGGGCAACGTCAGTGCCCCTACTTTGTTGGCTGATTTTGAACGCTTGGTTCAAGCTGTAATGAAGATCCTTCCAAATGCGAAAGTAATTTTTTCTGGATTACTACCTAGGGCAATATGGGACAATAGTTCAGTTTTTTGTCCTCAGCAAAACATTGCTAGGTGTGTCATCAACCGAGGCATGTGTGCCTTCATGCTTAGAGCTGGTATGTTCTTCTGTAATAATGAGAATATTGATGCCAGTAATGCTGTTAATTTTAAAGAAGATGGCATTTCTTTATCTTTTACGGGAAATGCCTTTCTATTGGAGGTAGTCATCCTTTAACGCCTGGTCAGACCAGGCGTTAAAGGAGGGACCCCCTAAGGGAACTCGTAGTAGGGCGGTAAGGGATTACTGGCACCGGTCTCCTTACTGGTGCCCGGTATCCCTTACCGCCCTACTCGTAATGAGGCCCATTATCACTAAAGTTCTTTTATTTTTGAACAATAGCATTTAATACAATACTACATTGCAGTGGATACATCTCTGCCTTATATTAAAGATGACAGGTTGCTTTTTCAAAATATATAACTAAATGGTGGACAATATATGGCATGTGCACCAGATGCAGCACTTCAGAGCAAAAAGGTGGTCTGCTTCTTGTTGTTTGGTCTCTAAAACTAAGTAAAAAAATAGAGCAAAAAGGAAATTAAGACATGTTGACACAACTCAATTCTCTATGTGTTTCTTTTCCTGCGTGAAAGAGGACCAACATGACCATGCCATAAAGTATAACACATGTCCTTAAAAGTAGGCAGTCCTTCAAATGTAGCATAAAGAAAGAACTACAGCTGTATGACTACGGCTTTAAGAGATACCAGCCATCTCCCTTACTAAAAAATAAATATTTAAAGCAGTTTGGAATGTTCTTTTTATGTGGTAGCTTTGATACTGCAAAACATATGGTAGGCATGAAACATGGCATTTGTTAAGTAGCACTGGAGTGCTATGCCTATTCAGATTTCACAACCATTTTGTTCAAGTAAATGTAAGATTTGGCGTTCCATTCAGAGCATAGCATGGCATGGCAGGTGCAATACAAGGATGGAGTCAGATTAGACTGGCTGTTCTTATCTGCAACAGGTGGAACCTTGTGATCTTTGGCAACACATATATTCTGAGATGTTGTATTTATGGGGAGGGAAGGGATGAAATCAGCCCTGGAAAGGAAGGCATTAATTGCAGTACAGCCTTGTGACCCTGGCCAAATACCACCTACACCTAGCTCCTGTGATTTATGAGAAAGAAAGGAAGTAAAAACCTACTGGGAGATGGAGAAACTCATGAGGGTGTATCTAATCTTTGTCAACAGGTATTTTGTAAGGTTTTCTGTTCTGTGAGGAGTAAAGAAAATCAGCCAGCCTTGTGTTCATAGTCAAGCAGTATATTATAATGTATTGGTTTCCATGTGGAAGAAAGCAAAGGAATCAATATATATAGGTGAAGAGACCCAATGCAGTGCTGTCTTGTGATCTTTGAAAAAGAGCTTATTCTGACCCCTTGTGTTCCTGCTGTGAGAAAGAAAGCAGTGAGCACAGAAGTTAATACGGGCCTGCCTTGGATCGGGCTGGCAGACCGTTAAATGCCATGTCCGCCCTCCTGGCAGGGCATGAAGCCATGTTCGACCGTCCAGACAATTTGGATATTTCCCACTGTAATCTCTACTCACTCAAACCACTTTTCAGTCCATTTTACTTGGAAATATAACACAATTTGCAGGACACGAGCACCAGTGTCCAGGGGAGTTGCTAGGTCTGGAAAAGACCCGGGGCTACGCTGATGTCGGAACTGTGGGGACTGGGGGCTAGCTAGTCTTTTGGCTGTAGCGCCTGAGATTCTATCCGGGGCTACACCAAAAGATCAGGGGCTATACCCCCTTAACCCCCCCTAGCAACGCCCCTGCCAGTGTCTAAGTTAAACGAACACCTGTTCCACATGCACATAGCATTGTTAGTCTTGCTACTTACCCAGTCACCAAGTACACTATCCCCCGCGGGTGTCCATGTGTCCTAGCAGGGCGCTGCTCTTCAGGACCGTGGCTTCATGAGTGGAACCTCGGAAATGGGCACAGTATTGGCCCACCATCAGATGGGCATCACACGTAATTGTCATGTTTATTGAATGGTACTGCTTCCTTTTCCTGTAGATTTGTTACTGTACGTGGTGTGTACTATTACTGTTACATCTGTGACATGTATAGAACATATTATAAAGAAAGAAACTCCAAAAGGAATTTAGAAACCCGTGTTTTACAGCAACACACAAATAGCAATAGCTACGTGTGAGTTTCATATTGTTGAGCGGTTTTGTAAGCATAATGTTCTGTTATAGTGTGTGAAACTGCATAGAGTTTAGAGTGATATGTATCAAGCACAAATGATGGATGGGATATTGAAGATTTATAATGCTAGGGGGCAGCCCTGTGCGTATGCGAAATGTGGGAGCATTGTGTGTTCTCGAACAGAAGTAATTGAAAATTAGTTATTTTATAAAGTCCTGGCTCTTGCTCCGAATGCCCCAACATATGGGTGTCATCACGAGCTAGGCATACCCATGCTAACATGAGTTGGGAAAACCACTTTACTTTCTAGATTGAAAGATGTAAGGCTTGAACAGTGTAGTGTAGCATATGTATTGATGATAAAGACAACACTTGCTATATGGGTCCTCATAGCATTTATAGAGGTGATTGTTTATCAAAGGAGAATTTTGTTCTATGCACATTTTACATGTGATAGATATGGTTTTATTTATACAGGGTACGTATATATTGTTATTTGTATGTTAGAATTATATGGTGTTTGGAGTCTATTATGTATTTCACAAATATATGTATGATATGTACTTTTATTAGATGAATAATGTTGAATTAACGCATTTGCGGGTGGTGTGTGTATCGTTAGAATACTAAGACCATGGGGGTCATTCCGAGTTGGGCGGTAGCCATGGTGCTGCCTCCCATACCCGGTCCAGGTCCGGTCTGGTTGAATGGGGATTCACCGGGTCATTCCGACCCTGGAGGACCCGGTAAGTCCCCATTCAACCAACCATAGGGCTCAATGGGAATGGGGAAGGCGCTAATAATGGGCCCGCGAATAGCAGTCCCGTTATTAGCGCCCTGGTCCCTTAGCGGGACCTGTAAGGAACGTGTGGTAAGACCACACGTCCTTTACGGTTCCCGCTAAGGGACCTCGGAATTGGACAGTAAGGGATTACCAGCACCGGTCTCCTTATCAGTGCCCGGTATCCCTTACCGCCCAACTCAGAATGACCCCCCCATATGTGTGCTTTATGTAGGCCTTTCAAAGACCAGACATTGGGCCTCATTACAAGTGAGGTGGAACGGGTTAACGGGACCCGCTAAAGGAGGCGGACCCGTTGAACCCGTTCCGCCTCATTACAAGCTCCCCTCGCGGGACCCGGTAAGTAACGCCTGGTCAAACCAGGAGTGCTTACCGGGTCCCGCGCGGGGAATAGGGAGCAAACAACGGGCCACTCGTATTCGGCCCGTTGTTTGCTCCCTCCCCCATTCCCATTCAGCCCTACGGGGGCTGAAATAGGAATGGGGAAGGTCCGTGCCCGGGTTCCTGGAAGGAGGAATTACCAGGCCCTCCGAACTCGGAATGGCCCGGTAATTCCCCATTCTGGGAACCCGGACCCGATTTTGGCGGCAGCCATGCCGCTAATAGCGGCATTGCTACCGCCAAAATCGTAATGAGGCCCATTGTATTAAAATCTGCATGACCCCCCCATATGTGTGCTTTATGTAGGCCTTTCAAAGACCAGACATTGGGCCTCATTACAAGTGAGGTGGAACGGGTTAACGGGACCCGCTAAAGGAGGCGGACCCGTTGAACCCGTTCCGCCTCATTACAAGCTCCCCTCGCGGGACCCGGTAAGTAACGCCTGGTCAAACCAGGAGTGCTTACCGGGTCCCGCGCGGGGAATAGGGAGCAAACAACGGGCCACTCGTATTCGGCCCGTTGTTTGCTCCCTCCCCCATTCCCATTCAGCCCTACGGGGGCTGAAATAGGAATGGGGAAGGTCCGGGCCCGGGTTCCTGGAAGGAGGAATTACCAGGCCCTCCGAACTCGGAATGGCCCGATAATTCCCCATTCTGGGAACCCGGACCCGATTTTGGCGGCAGCCATGCCGCTAATAGCGGCATTGCTACCGCCAAAATCGTAATGAGGCCCATTGTATTAAAATCTGCATGCTAAATTATGTCACTTGCCCCTATGTGAAGTGGCTTTTAGTTGTTTCAAAGTCATGCTGTCACATACCTCAGAAGCATTACCATAACAAACTGGCAATTTTCTGTACTTTTGGAATAGGTAGCAAACAAATCAGAGTTGGAGGAACAACACAACACGTTCTGTTCTGCATTGTTTAAAAGTAACTTGAAAGGTACTTTTTTGCTATTTTGTATAGATAAATACACAAATCATTCACTTGTCAAAGTGGCATGTCAGACATGGCTGCCATACTGTATGTATGTATGTAAATGTATGCAGGCTCTGTAATCTCAATGACATGTGTGCTTTCTTTCCCTTGAAATTGTATCGAATACAGGCGGATTTATTTTGGATATTCTGAGAGCTTATGGTGTGTTTAATAATTCCTGCTCATCTAAATATCTTTTGGCAGATACACTATGATGGCCATCATTATTTCTTGCTTCTGTACAGGAGATCAAGTGGACCAGATGGGTGTCCTTTGTAATGTCTTGTAAATTCTACACAGAGGTGACAACTGAAATAACACATTAACACGTGTGAGCAGTTGCATTCAAAGCCTGACAGTGCTTGCCATTCTATCGTGTTTTGCCTTTTTTAACAGCTTGGACAGAAACGGACTTTGCAATTTTATGTTTGGTAGCATCTGTACACTTTTGGGGCACTGTATACAGGTGCAAATGTGGAGTATACAAAGAACAAGGTATATTTTACTCCATAGAGGGAAGGATGTCAGCACTGACCCTGCTTCCTGAAAAACGTTGCAGCCTATATTCACAAGTACATGATGGATAGTGAGTCTTTGTGACTTGCAAATAGACGCTGCCTGTGCAAAAGAAAAAGAGAATCATTCTCTTATTTCATACATGCGTTTGAAGAAAAGGAAATATGTTGATGTGCGAACATTTTGTTTTGATTCCAGGCAGTTTGTCAAATTTGAAAATGACAAACTGAAAATCATCTTGATTGGGATATGGATGTAAGCTTACAATTATGCCCCTAGCCCCATTCACCAAATCATGCTTTATGTCCAGATGCATTGGGAAAAGACTCTGCAGTGAAGGCAAAGGAGCAGCACACTGTCCATACTGGCAGTGTTGGACACTGACATTTCATTTGTTGGAGGTTTACACTGTCTTGTTACCACCTCTGCAGTGTCATGATATGTTTTGCAATTGATGCAAATCTTTACTATGAACAATGGGATGTTTTTCATTATGAATCATGTTTTCATTAAAGTGTGCAGAGTCTGCCAATTTCGACATTAAGCAGACAGACAGGGTAATTCATAGAATTTCGCAGAAAAGTGTCGCAAGCGGCTGGCGCAGAGTGTCCGTGTGCGATTGACTGCGCCAGGCACGTGCGCTAAAACCGATTTCCGCGCACAGAGTATTCATGGATTTTAGGCTCCCAAACCAGCCGTGGCGCAGAGAATCGCAGCGACCCTGCAGCAGCGCCAGTAACGCCCCCAAGAACGCCCTCGCGCAAGGAAAAGCCATCAAAATCGCAAAGTCATCGCAAAGGGCTGCGCTAACCCTGGACCAGTTCACCGGGCTGGCAAACAGCAAACGCCAAGCGGGGAACGTGTATTTCAGGGGTGCGCGGGAAGTTCCCCACGCGATTGGCCCCGTGCAAGCAGGGTACGTGTATTTCAGGGGTGCGCGGGAAGTTCCACACGCGATTTCAGCAGGGTACGTGTATTTCAGGGGTGCGCGGGAAGTTCCACACGCGAATGGGCCAGTGCGAGCAGGGTATGTGTATTCCATGGGTGCGCGGGAAGTTCCACACGCGATTTCATCAGGGTACGTGTATTTCAGGGGTGCGCAGGAAGTTCCACACGCGATTGTCCCAGTGCGAGCAGGGTAAGTGTATTTCAGGGGTGCGTGGGAAGTTCCACACGCGATTGGCCCCGTGCAAGCAGGGTACGTGTATTTCTGGGGTGCGCGGGAAGTTCCACACGCGATTGGCCCCGTGCAAGCAGGGTACGTGCATTTCAGGGGTGCGCAGGAAGTTCCACACGCGATTTCAGCAGGGTACGTGTATTGCAGGGGTGTGCGGGAAGTTCCACACGCGATTTCAGCAGGGTACGTGTATTCCAGGGGTGCGCGGGAAGTTCCACACGCAAATTCAGCAGGGTACGTGTATTTCAGGGGTGCGCGGGAAGTTGCACACGCGATTTCAGCAGGGTATGTGTATTTCAGGGGTTCTGGGGAGTACTACACGTGAATTGGCCGTGTGGGTCCTCCCAGGTGTATGTTCCACAACCTCCACGGCCCCTGCAGGCAGCCCACACCACGGGGGACTACCCTGCACCCCTGCTCATGTCCCGCAGGCAGCCCATCCACCATGGGCATGCCCCCCAGCCAACCCACATGTCACCTTGCACTACTGATCAACTATGCATGTCTCCCACCACCCCCAGCCACCATGGGCACCCTCCACCAGGCCCCCACTCATGTCTCCCACCACCCCCACCCCCCAGCAACCATGGGCAGCCACCACCAGGCTCCCACCCAGGTCTCCCACCACCCCCACCCCCCAGCAGTGCAGGGGCAGCCTCCACCAGGCCCCCACTCATGTCTCCCACCACCACCACCCCCCAGCAGTGCAGGGGCACCCTCCACCAGGCCCCCACTCATGTCTCCCACGACCCCCACCCCCCAGCAACCATGGGCAGCCCCCAAAAGGCTCCCACCCATGTCTCCCACCACCCCCACCCCCCAGCAGTGCAGGGGCAGCCTCCACCAGGCCCCCACCCATGTCCCCCATCACCCCCACCCCCCAGCAGTGCAGGGGCAGCCTCCACCAGGCCCCCACTCATGTCTCCCATCACCCCCACCCCCCAGCAGTGCAGGGGCAGCCTCCACCAGGCCCACACTCATGTCTCCCACCCACCCCCACCCCCCAGCCACCATGGGCACCCTCCACCAGGCCCCCACTCATGTCTCCCACCACCCCCACCCCCCAGCAGTGCAGGGGCAGCCTCCACCAGGCCCCCACTCATGTCTCCCACCACCCCCACCCCCCAGCCACCAGGGGCACCCTCCACCAGGCCCCCACTCATGTCTCCCACCACCCCCACCCCCAGCCACCATGGCCAGCCCCCACCAGGCCCCCACTCATGTCTCCCACCACCCCCACCCCCCGGCAGTGCAGGGGCACCCTCCACCAGGCCCCCACTCATGTCTCCCACCACCCCACCCCCCAGCAGTGCAGGGGCAGCCTCCACCAGGCCCCCACCCATGTCTCCCACCACCCCCACCCCCCAGCCACCATGGTCAGCCCCCACCAGGCCCCCACTCATGTCTCCCACAACCCCCACCCCCCGGCAGTGCAGGGGCAGCCTCCACCAGGCCCCCACTCATGTCTCCCACCACCACCACCCCCCAGCAGTGCAGGGGCACCCTCCACCAGGCCCCCACTCATGTCTCCCACCACCCCCACCCCCCAGCAACCATGGGCAGCCCCCACCATGCTCCCACCCATGTCTCCCACCACCCCCACCCCCGAGCATCCAGGGGCAGCCTCCACCAGGCCCCCACTCATGTCTCCCACCCACCCCCACCCCCAGCCACCATGGGCACTCTCCACCAGGCCCCCACTCATGTCTCCCACCACCCCCACCCCCAGCAGTGCAGGGGCAGCCTCCACCAGGCCCCCACCCATGTCCCCTATCACCATCACCCCCCAGCAGTGCAGGGGCACCCTCCACCAGGCCCCCACCCATGTCCCCTATCACCACCACCCCCCAGCAGTGCAGGGGCACCCTCCACCAGGCCCCCACTCATGTCTCCCACCACCCCCACCCCCCAGCAACCATGGGCAGCCCCCACCAGGCTCCCACCCATGTCTCCCACCACCCCCACCCCCCAGCATCCAGGGGCAGCCTCCACCAGGCCCCCACTCATGTCTCCCACCACCCCCACCCCCCAGCAACCATGGGCAGCCCCCACCAGGCTCCCACCCATGTCTCCGACCACCCCCACCCCCCAGCATCCAGGGGCAGCCTCCACCAGGCCCCCACTCATGTCTCCCACCCACCCCCACCCCCCAGCCACCATGGGCAGCCCCCACCAGGCTCCCACCCATGTCTCCCACCACCCCCACCCCCCGCATCCAGGGGCAGCCTCCACCAGGCCCCCACTCATGTCTCCCACCCACCCCCACCCCCCAGCCACCATGGGCACCCTCCACCAGGCCCCCACTCATGTCTCCCACCACCCCCACCCCCCAGCAGTGCAGGGGCAGCCTCCACCAGGCCCCCACTCATGTCTCCCACCACCCCCACCCCCCAGCAGTGCAGGGGCAGCCTCCACCAGGCCCCCACCCATGTCCCCTATCACCCCCACCCCCCAGCAGTGCAGGGGCACCCTCCACCAGGCCCCCACTCATGTCTCCCACCTCCCCACCCCCCAGCAGTGCAGGGGCAGCCTCCACCAGGCCCCCACTCATGTCTCCCACCACCCCCACCCCCCAGCAACCATGGGCAGCCCCCACCAGGCTCCCACCCATGTCTCCCACCACCCCCACCCCCCAGCATCCAGGGGCAGCCTCCACCAGGCCCCCACTCATGTCTCCCACCACCCCCACCCCCCAGCAACCATGGGCAGCCCCCACCAGGCTCCCACCCATGTCTCCCACCACCCCCACCCCCCAGCATCCAGGGGCAGCCTCCACCAGGCCCCCACTCATGTCTCCCACCCACCCCCACCCCCCAGCCACCATGGGCAGCCCCCACCAGGCTCCCACCCATGTCTCCCACCACCCCCACCCCCCAGCATCCAGGGGCAGCCTCCACCAGGCCCCCACTCATGTCTCCCACCCACCCCCACCCCCCAGCCACCATGGGCACCCTCCACCAGGCCCCCACTCATGTCTCCCACCACCCCCACCCCCAGCAGTGCAGGGGTAGCCTCCACCAGGCCCCCACTCATGTCTCCCACCCCCCCCACCCCCCAGCCACCATGGGCACCCTCCACCAGGCCCCCACTCATGTCTCCCACCACCCCCACCCCCCAGCAGTGCAGGGGCAGCCTCCACCAGGCCCCCACTCATGTCTCCCACCCCCCCACCCGCCAGCAATGCAGGGGCAGCCTCCACCAGGTCCTCACAATCCCCAATCATGTGCGTCATGGTCAGCCTCCACAGCCAAAAAGCCCAACCAAGTAACCCATTCACCCACATGGAAAAGGAAATTACATGTTACACCCCCAATGTTCATAAAGCTAAGGAACCCATGTCCGTCACACACAATGGTTGCAATTGAATGGGAAAACAACCAACATGGCATGCATGAAAGCAATGAGATGATACCACACAGTGAAGTATGAAAACAAAATTGTATTAAAAAAATAAGAATGCAAATGAAATAAAACAAACTACAATGGGAATGAAAAAAAAATAAGCTGGATGTCTGATAAAAAAGTGAAAACACCAAATCCCAATCCAAAAAAATGTAGTCCAAAGTCAAATGAAAAATAAAATCAATCCCATGAAGAACTATGTACAAAACATCCAAGGGTCCATGAGCCTAACTGAAGAAAGGAAACCTACAAAAAACCCTAACTAAAATGCAACTATATACAAAAAGTGGAGCAGTGTCCGTCGACTCCAAATCATAAGAAAAAACAAAGGAAACCTACTACTAAAGAACTATATACAAAGGCGGCGGGCAAGTCCAGCGGCTCACTCCGTGGTGTTCCGGGCCAGGGCATCATCGAACTCCTGTTCGATGTCCCGGAGGTGGTCCAGTTCCATGGCCCCGAGGGTCCACAGGGACGACGCCGTGTCCTCCTCCAACCCCCTGCGGATTGCCTCGAGGCACTCGGCCCGCCTCAGGGCCCTCCGCATGGAGTTCTCCGCCCTGACCAAGGTGAGCCGCGCCTCTTCCGCCCGCCGCCGCTCCGCACCTATGGCGTGGCCCAACCGCTGCCACACGGAAGACACTCTCTGTCATGGGTCCTCCTGCCCTCCGGCCGATGCCTGCCCCTCCGATGTCGAAGGCCCCGAGCCTTCATGTCTCCCACCATGTTGCGGATGCTGCTCTGCCTCTGCCCGTACACTGCCTCCTGCTGCCTGGACATCCTCCGCCGGCTGGGGTGCAGTTGTTGATGTGGCCACCCCTCCTGGACCTCCGACTCCCGACTGTGGCAGGGATGCCTCCTCCACCAGCCTGGCCGCACCGTCAGAGGCAGCTCCACAGGGCACCCAGGTGACTGATGGGTGGGAAGATGGCACAGAGGACGACTGGCGCATAGGGGGTCCAGTTGAGGAGGGGGTCGGAGCAAGCCCCATCAGACGGAGGAATCCGGCCTGGGTGACCTGTCCCAGCAGGCTGACGTGGTCAACGAGCCATTCGAGATGACGTGCAGTCTCTCCATGAAAAGACTGCAGGTCACCTCGCATGGCCCGTTGACGCAACGCCACACCAGCCAGGACAGGCTCAACCCGGACCTGGATGGCCACGTCCGCAGGCAGAGGAAGGCCAGTTGACGTCAGCTCATCCCCTGCCTGAAAACGGGTCTGGACGTAGGCATCCCTGCTGGTGCAAGATGATGCAGGGACAGGATCGGGGACAGGATTGCACACAGGCACCTCCGCGGCGGCCTGTGCTGCCTCCTGTCCCTGGTCCTGCACTGCACCACTAGCACCAGTGGGATCCCCACCTCCAGACCCCGTCTCTGGTGATTGCACGGCCTCCTCCTCCACCAAACCCCCCACCAACCTGGATGACTCCGTGCCATCTTCCCCTGTTGGGCCCTGTGGGGTCCCAGCTGCCCCTTCTGCTGCAGAGGAGTCCAACTCCAACCTCCGCCTCTTGGACCTCCCCCCGGCAGCTGCGGCCTGGGACACGTCACCTGACTCCTCACTCCCCGACGAGATGACAACACGGGAGGGGAGCCGGGCCTTGCGTCTCCGGCTGGCGGTCGGATCCCCGCCGCTGTGCTCCACAGCACCTTCTCCGCCCTCTTCATCAGTTGACGCTGCAGACAGGGAGAAACAAAACACAGGCATCAGAGCACTGTACAATGGACACATACACACATGACAGTTGCACATGAGTGGCATTGGCAAACCTCAGACATGTCATCACAATCCCCAACACACATGTCATTACAACTCGCACACATGAGCCATACCACAGCCATATCGCAACTGCCACCACCATCCCTACACATACAACTGCATGAGCAGCCAAAGGGGAGCCAGACATCACATGCAACACAGGAAGTGCACCACACATGTACACACACCACCACACTTGCATGCATGTGTACATCTCTGCCAAGTGTCGCACTGTTCAGACGGGCATCCATGTCACATCTGCCAATCAGGCTTCCACATACCGCTGTCACATGCATCCATGTTGCATCACTGTTGCACCCTTGTCAAATACACACACAAGCACATGTACACAGTGCTCATACATGCAGCCGAAAACAACATACATGCGTGACATCACGGACATGTCTACTTCCATACACATTCATCCAAACATGTGTGCACGCACAACTGCATTTGGCATGCAAGCCTACACACACAAGCACCATCCATGTCTCACACATTACAGCCCTCGCATGTGTCAGCCCCACGGCCCTGTACACACCCACCCATACTCGACCCCATACAAACAGATGTGCAACCTGCACAATACCGATTAATCACCACACGCACTGCTCACAATCAGGATGCATGTACACTCACCGCTCGACTCCAGACGGGTCTGCTTCTCTAGGACCTGGACGTGGAGCGCTGGGGATATGCGTTCCAGGACCCTCATCTGTTCTTCCGATAAGTGGCCCCGGCGCCCCTTGGCATCCGCTGCCTTCAAGAGGCGCCGGGCCTTGTTCAGGGTCCTGGACCTGAAGTCCTCCCAGCGCTTCCTGACATGTTGTAAGTCCCGGACTGCCACCCCCTCCGCGTTGATGGCAGTCACGATGTCAGTCCAGATCCGAGTCCGTCCTTCCTTGTCAGCGCGGGAACTTCCAAAGAGGGCATCATACTGCCCCAGGACTTGCTCCACCAGGACACCAACTTCGGTGGCACTGAAGCTGGTGCCCCTCTGCCTCTCTGGCCGGGGGTTGTCAGTGGTCACAGATGGTGTTTGCCCCGACATGACAACCCCAGAGGCAGGAGTGGGTGGGCAACTGGGTCCTGGGGCTGGGCTGTGGAGCGATGGAATCCCAGTCGGGAGTCTTCAGTTCCAGCAGGGGTGGTCACAGCAACAGCACCCCTGGCTGATGTGCAGGCAGCAAATGGCAGTGCACGTGGGCAGCAGGCAGTCAGGCAGCAGCAGATGGCAGGTGGGAGACTGCTCGGGGCTCTGGGGGGCAGTAGTTCGGCCTTCTGGGCAGGAGCGTGGTCTTCCGTGTGCTTACGCATGGCCAGCTTGGTACGGAGTGATTTGGCACGTGAAAATCCTGTACGTCAGCGTGAAAATCGAGGAAAGGCCCTTAGCGCGTAAGCGCGTCAGCACGCATACGCGATTCTATTGGACCAAAGGCCCACAGCGCATAAGCGCGTCTGTGACGTGACCCGCACGGGTGTTTCCCACACAGCACGTGATGACAGAGCACACGTGGAAAGACTGCACGTCAGAGTGTCATCGCGTGTAATTGGACAGCACGTCAGAGTGTCATCGCGTGTAATTGGACAAAAGTGGCCTATGTACGTGTATATCAGGGGTGCGCGGGCACTTACACACGCAAGTACTTCAGCGCACCTGTATCCCGGGGTGCGCGGGAATTTCCACATGCTATTGGACTGGGTACTGGATTTCAGGGGTGCGCGGGTCACACGCTCGCCTACAACACGCGCAATGCATACATTTGCGCGCTAACTAAATAACAAGCTCAGAGCCAGGATGAACATACCGTTCCTAGCAGCAGTGGGCGTGGGCTACCAAAGGAGGAGGAGGAGGATAGTCAGGGCCAGAATATTCACACCCAGAACCAGCCTTTTCGGGATGCCTGATGACCAGGTGTATGGGAGGTACAGGTTTCCACCACACATAATACTGGACTTGGTGAGTGAGTGGGAGGATGACCTCACATCACCCACCCTGTGCTCCCAAGCACTCAGCCCCCTGGAGAAGGTCCTCAATGTACTGCACTTCTTAGCCACTGGATCATTTTAGCGGACAAGTGCCATAGTGGGTGGGGTATCACAGGCCACCCAGTCACGCTGCCTACACCAGGTCTTGAACATCATCACTGCACGCCCATCAGTCCGCAGGCACATATACCTGCCCAGAACACCTGCAGAAAGGCATGCTGCCGCCCTGGATTTTTACGGTGTGGCACGATTCCCCAAAGTGCTAGGTGCCATCCACTGCACCCATGTGACTCTACGTCCCCCCAGGGCATCAGAGCACATCTATAGGAACCGCAAGCACTGGCATTCCATCAACGTGCAGGTAGTATGTAATGCCAAGGGAATCACACCTCAGTATATGTCAACTGTCCCGGCTCCACCCACGACAGCTTCATTTACCGAATGTCCACCCTAAACTGGGACCTAGAAGCTGGGCAGCATGGCGATACATGGCTGCTTGGTGAGTATGAATGCCACTGCACATGCATGCATGTCAGATACTGAGCAAGGTCACAACCCCACCAATGATACCAATCACCACCTCCACAGGGGACAGTGCCTACCCTCTCAGCCCCCACATGATGACGCTAATTCGGAACCCCACCACGCCACCCCAGGTAAGATATAACACAGCCCACATTACAACACAGGGCATAGTGGAGCGCACATTCGGAGTGCTAAAGTCACGCTTTCGCTCCCTTGACCGTTCTGGCGGGCAGCTGTTGTACGCTCCCCCAGTAGTGTGCAGGATCATAGTGGCAGCATGTGTCCTGCACAACGTTGCAACACGCCGGGGCCTGGCCGTGGACATGGTGGTGGCCCCACATCCCCAACCACATGCACAGCCGCTGCGCATGGGAGGGAAAAGGGCACGGGGGAGGCAGCCCGTACACAGCTAGTGGCTAATTACTTCACATAGAAATCACACCCCTGTGGAGTGCACACTGCCCTGGCACATTCCATCTGACAATCAATGATGACTCAACCTGACAATGATCCTGAATGTCTGGAGAATCAACCGTGAAAACCATATCAGCCTGAGATTGTTCACCTGGCAGTGTTACAATGTGTGCATCCCTACCCACACAGACACCACCAATGCAGTTTTGTGAAGAAACACATCCAAGCAGCTAAAATGAATACCCACTTGCAAAATGCAACAAGAGGACAGTGCCATGTCAGCCAACCCATCCCCAGCACCGCCACACGACACACCGTGCCATGTCATGCCATTTGCAGGTAAACAAAGTAATCCCCACAACATGACACTAGTGTCACTATGTACAGTGTCCCTAATTTAAACTTGCAACACCTGAAATGCTCACAGTAATGCAGGACCAACAACAAACTTGAGCAGGTACTACCATTAACATGACATCACAAATGTAAGAAATTAGTAGTCTCACCACCTGGAAATGCCTGCACTCCCACCACTACCAACTGTGCAGTCTTGGCGCCATGTAGAGTAGTAGGTGCACTGCTGCCAACATGGACCCCATCTCCAAACTAGAGGGCCTTGTGTAGACATGAGGAAGGGACCTGCAAATTGGGAGGTAGACACAGATGATGAGTTACACATCAATGCAACATGCAGTGTACAACACAACAGCAATATGCACTAGGAATGTATACACAGTATTGACTAGACTACCCACACATGTAGTGGGAGACCAATGTCACCATGTACGTCAATGTCACTTGGGCACACCCTTTGCAAGCCCATGGAAACGGGAAGCAGGAGGGGTGTGTGTGACTCAAACCCAAGCATCTGAACCAAATACATGACAAGCCTGCATGTGCCCAGCCACAATGCAGCGTATGCCCACAGGAACCACGGAAGGCAACAAATTGTCCCAAAAAAATTGGGAAAAATAAAAATAAAAATAAAAATGAAAATAAAAATAAAAATAAAAATAAAAAATGGCCATTGATGGGCCCGGGGGGGTTTGGGAGGCTACCCAGGAGGTCCGAGGACAGGGTGCACACCAAGACCCACCTGTGTGGATCCTGGGAAAAAAAACACCTCCATGGGCTCATGGTCCGCATGGCTACCCTATTGTGGGAGTATCACTGCTGTCGCTATTATCACCCTGTGCAGCTGCATCCAGAGGTGGTTGCACTACGGGAGGCAGCCCACGCAAGGCCCTAGTCTGCTCCTCCATGGCTGCAAGCATGTGGGTGTGGTAGGTCTGGTTCTGGAGGATGAGTGTGCGGAGGTCCCCATGCAACAACTCACGGGATGCCCGGACCTCCGCCCTCGTTGCCTGCATCTCAGCTGAGAGCGTACGGGTGAGACGCTCCAGCTACTGTTCTGTCCTTTGGTGTGTTGAAGCCTCAAGCTCAACAAGAGTCGTCCTGAGGTGAAGGAGCTCCTGCCTCAGGGCTTCCCTGTGGCCCTGGGACTCTATGGAGATGACCTCCTGCAGAGTCGCCAGTGCCGCCCGCCTGTCCCTGTTGGACGCCAACATGTCCTCCCTGTGTGACTGGCAGATGGAGTCGGTTGCCTGCTGTAGTCGCTCCATCAGCCTTTCAGGGGGGACAATGGAAGTGGCCACCCTATCCATGGCCTGAGCCATCATCTCGGATGATGCTGCCTGTTGGGTTGCCATACCGTAAATGGATTGCTCCCATGCGGTATTGCCAGGTGGCGTACGGCCACCACGTCGGCGGGCACCACACCTGTCTGGGGCAAGGCGAACTGCGCCTTGCTGTGCCGGCACTGCCTGAGGCTGCAGGACTGCATTCCCCCTCTGATCTGCTGGCCAAGGAACAGGATCAGATGTCGCGGAGTGTGACCCTGCATCCGTAACCACCAAAGGCGTAGCTGCCAACACTGACATCCCCATTGAGGGTTCTGACCCTGGTGCAGGTGGGTGGGACAGAACAGAATCCCTCCCTGGAACACTCACCTGCGACGGCACGTAGGTCTCATCCTCCGAATCAACACCTGAGTACAGCTCGGGGGAGGTGCAGCCAGAGACACCCCTTGAGAGCACGACCTGCAGCACTTGTGGGTTCTCACCCACCACCACACCACGTCCCTCACTGGTGGTTGGTCGGCCCTCAGACCCCTCCTGGGTCTGCACCATCTCCACAACCCCAGCAGTATCAGGTGCGTCTTCCCCTGCAAAGACATAAAAACAAAGAAATGGAAACAGGCATTAGCACCATGGCACACAATGAGGGCTGAGAAGCAAGAGAACCAGTACTTGATTGACACATGTCCCACATGACTAAAACCCTCCCATGCATGCACCCTCACTGCATATGAAGGGCAGGCAAATGGCACACACTGATGACACCAAGATGGAAGATGAACACATTTTCTGCATGCTGCCTGGCAGTGGCATCACACATTGGCCTGTGATTGCCAGGTGAAACACACATGCCATCACACAGATGGCATGTACCATTGCTATTGAGTGAAGATGGAGAGGAGGGCAGCACCTATTCATTCAGTCCAGTTCCCGCATGTAATAGCTTTTCTAATTCAAACAGGTCAGATTTTTCACCTGGAGCTGCCAGTCCAAAATGGTCCAATTGCACAGGGACATGTGTGAACAAATGATATCCAGGTAACAAAGTCACTCCACCTTACCATAGCCATGTCAGACATGTGACTAGAGGACTGCAAAATGCCTAGTAAAAGTGGTGGAATGCAAACAATCTGCCTGAATGAACAGTGAAAAATAAGCAACAATGTTGTGGCAAGGTGACACTTCAAGGGCAACTGGCGTGCAGTTGGGCTGGATGTCTACTGTTGGCAGAAGGGATACTGCTATGGCCTAATGCAGCTGCGCAGGATGTGTTGCATGAAGCACATGGCTGACCCAAACGACTCAGGCGCCCACACTCTCACCTGGCACACAAACAGAAGCCCTCACACACACACCATGCACATGGATGACACACACATGCATGTGCACTCACCGGACAATCCCTCGTAATCAGGCAGATCTCCCACGCCTTGGATCTGTTCCTCCGTGACGTAGGTCCCAGCGACTGACTCATGTGGAGTGAGTTCCATGTCTACTACTGGAGACCCACCTCCAGTCACTAGAGTTGCGGCATGACTTGAGGCCAGCTTACTCTTTGCCCTGCGCTTTAGGTCATTCCAGCGCTTATAGCAATCATTGGCTGTGCGCCTCACGATTCCAAGGGCACTTACGATGTCCGCAACGGTCTGCCAGTGTGCCTGGCGTTGTGCAGGTGTGGTCTTGGATCCTGCAACAATGACCATCTCGTTATCATGTGCGGACACATACTCGACAAGTGCATTCAGTTCGTCATCCGTGAAGCTGGGCTTCCTGGACGGGCCGGACTGTGTAGCCGTGTCTGGGGCATCAGCCTGTGCCGGACGAGCACTCTTCCTCTTGGAAGGTGGTGGTGATCCTGAGTGTCCTGCGCCGCTCTGGACACTAGGGGCAGGAGCCCTGGTGGACTCTGTATCAGGAGTGTGGGATTGCACACTCAGCATGGGAGTTGGTGCAGGCATTGGCTCAAGTGTAATGGTGTCAGGGGGAATGTCAGCAGGATGGACTAGGACCGACACTGTCCTGGCTGGGTGTGTGAGAGCTGGGGTGGATGGAGCAGCAGCTGCCCCTGCAGCCTCTCCGCCCTGCCTACTTGGGGCAGCAGATGACCTTGCTGCCCCAGATGCACATGGCATGATGACATCAACGTGCACCAGTGCACGTGTCATAGGCCTGCTGACCTGGAAGTCAGCCATGGAGTCAGCCAGGTCTGGTGCCACAATGGGCTGTTCCAACAAGGGCTGAGCATGGATGGCGTCAGCCACATCAGCCTCAACGGGGGGGGGGGATTATGGGTGCCCTTGACTGGTCCTCCACACATGGGGGGACAGGCTCACCCTGCAAGTAACGACCACGTCCCCTACCGGATCCACCACGGCCACCACTTGTGGCTCTTCCACCTTTGCCACCCTTACGGAATCCTCGCCTCCCAGCCATGGCACTGATGTTAATGTGCGTATGGGAGTGGCTGTAAACTATTGTCCTGTGCAATTGGGGGTCAAAGGGGTTGGGTACCAGATGGTAATTGTACCCTAGTGCTCTAGCAAGGCTGAATGTAACCCCTGGGGAAAGATGACGGGTCACGCTACGCACAGGAGCCCCAAAAAAGGGAGATGAGGTGCACGCAACCCCTCCTAGACCACGTGTGCAGAAAGAAAAACCTGCACTACGCTGTGGCACCCAGTAACACAAGAATGAACGTATGCGTGTCACACGCAGCCTAGAATGACCTCTGAAGGGGTAGGCTAGACACGGGGCAAGCACAGATGTTAGATACGTGCGTGACTCACCGTCTGCCAGGTAAAAGAGCGTGAAAAAGGAGCGCGTTTGGTTGGCAACACCCCCGCCAAAAGAAGATTTGTACGCTGTCTGAGGAGACAGGACAACAGTAGAAGGGAACACTGTTTGAGGGAACAGGCCCAGGTAAACCAGTAAAAGAGAAAAAAGAGAAAAAGCTGTCAGAGGTAACAGGGAATACGAACTTGAAACGCCGTGAAGTAAATCGCGTGTGAAACGACAAGAAGTACAGAATTCACCCACTCGCTCTCCACGAAAAGCACGTACAAGGAAATGGTGTTCTACACGTACCTTTTATACAGGCCCACACATCCAGCGTCACTTACGCGGCGTGTACGCGCTAGGGCCATTTCCACCAATTACACGCTTTGTCACTTCTGCGTGTAGGGCCATTTCCACCAATTACACGCTTTGTCACTTCTGCGTGTAGGGCCATTTCCACCAATTACACGCTTTGTCACTGCCGCGTGTACGCGCTAGGCCCATTCCCACCAATTAAACGCTTTGACACTCGGACGTGTCTTTCATTTTTTTCACACGCAACATTTTCTAACGTGTGCCCAATTCAACGCGCACGTGACTTCATAGACGCGCATACGCTGGCGACGCGTTTACGCGCTGAGGCCCTTTGGTCCAATAGAATCGCGTATGCGTGCTGACGCGCTTACGTGCTAAGGGCCTTTCCTCGATTTTCACGCTGATGTGCAGGATTTTCACGTGCCAAATCACTCCGTACCAAGCTGGCCACGCGTAAGCACACGGAAGACCACGCTCCTGCCCAGAAGGCCGAACTACTGCCCCCCAGAGCCCCGAGCATGCTCCCACCTGCCATCTGCTGCTGCCTGACTGCCTGCTGCCCACGTGCACTGCCATTTGCTGCCTGCACATCAGCCAGGGGTGCTGTTGCTGTGACCACCCCTGCTGGAACTGAAGACTCCCGACTGGGATTCCATCGCTCCACAGCCCAGCCCCAGGACCCAGTTACCCACCCACTCCTGCCTCTGGGGTTGTCATGTCGGGGCAAACACCATCTGTGACCACTGACAACCCCCGGCCAGAGAGGCAGAGGGGCACCAGCTTCAGTGCCACCGAAGTTGGTGTCCTGGTGGAGCAAGTCCTGGGGCAGTATGATGCCCTCTTTGGAAGTTCCCGCGCCGACAAGGAAGGACGGACTCGGATCTGGACTGACATCGTGACTGCCATCAACGCGGAGGGGGTGGCAGTCCGGGACTTACAACATGTCAGGAAGCGCTGGGAGGACTTCAGGTCCAGGACCCTGATCAAGGCCCGGCGCCTCTTGAAGGCAGCGGATGCCAAGGGGCGCCGGGGCCACTTGTCGGAAGAACAGATGAGGGTCCTGGAACGCATATCCCCAGCGCTCCACGTCCAGGTCCTAGAGAAGCAGACCCGTCTGGAGTCGAGCGGTGAGTGTACATGCATCCTGATTGTGAGCAGTGCGTGTGGTGATTAATCGGTGTTGTGCAGGTTGCACATCTGTTTGTATGGGGTCGAGTATGGGTGGGTGTGTACAGGGCCGTGGGGCTGACACATGCGAGGGCTGTAATGTGTGAGACATGGATGGTGCTTGTGTGTGTAGGCTTGCATGCCAAATGCAGTTGTGCGTGCACACATGTTTGGATGAATGTGTATGTAAGTAGACATGTCCGTGATGTAACGCATGTATGTTGTTTTCGGCTGCATGTGTACATGTGCATGTGTGTGTATTTGACAAGCGTGCAACAGTGATGCAACATGGATGCATGTGACAGCGGTATGTGGCAGATGTGACATGGATGCCCGTCTGAACAGTGCGACACTTGGCAGAGGTGTACACATGCATGCAAGTGTGGTGGTGTGTGTACATGTGTGGTGCACTTCCTGTGTTGTATGTGATGTCTGGCTCCCCTTTGGCTGCTCATGCAGTTGTATGTGTAGTGATGGTGGTGGCAGTTACGATATGGCTGTGGTATGGCTCATGTGTGCGAGTTGTAATGACATGTGTGTTGGGGATTGTGATGACATGTCTGAGGTTTGCCAATGCCACTCATGTGCAACTGTCATGTGTGTATGTGTCCATTGTACAGTGCCCTGATGCCTGTGTTTTGTTTCTCCCTGTCTGCAGCGTCAACTGATGAAGAGGGCGGAGAAGGTGCTGTGGAGCACAGCGGCGGGGATCCGACCGCCAGCCGGAGACGCAAGGCCTGGCTCCCCTCCCGTGTTGTCATCTCGTCGGGGAGTGAGGAGTCCGGTGCCGCATCCCAGGCCGCAGCTGCCGGGGGGAGGTCCAAGAGGCGGAGGTTGGAGTTGGACTCCTCGGCAGCAGAAGGGGCAGCTGGGACCCCACAGGGCCCAACAGGGGAAGATGGCACGGAGTCATCCAGGTTGGTGGGGGGTTTGGTGGAGGAGGAGGCCGTGCAAGCACCAGAGGCGGGGTCTGGAGGTGGGGATCCCACTGGTGCTAGTGGTGCAGTGCAGGTCCAGGGACAGGAGGCAGCACAGGCCGCCGCGGAGGTGCCTGTGTGCAATCCTGTCCCCGATCCTGTCCCTGCATCATCTTGCACCAGCAGGGATGCCTACGTCCAGACCCGTTTTCAGGCAGGGGATGAGCTGACGTCAACTGGCCTTCCTCTGCCTGCGGACGTGGCCATCCAGGTCCGGGTTGAGCCTGTCCTGGCTGGTGTGGCGTTGCCTCAACGGGCCATGCGAGGTTACCTGCAGTCTTTTCATGGAGAGACTGCACGTCATCTCGAATGGCTCGTTGACCACGTCAGCCTGCTGGGACAGGTCACCCAGGCCGGATTCCTACGTCTGATGGGGCTTGCTCCGACCCCCTCCTCAACTGGACCCCCTACGCGCCAGTCGTCCTCTGTGCCATCTTCCCACCCATCAGTCACCTGGGTGCCCTGTGGAGCTGCCTCTGACGGTGCGGCCAGGCTGGTGGAGGAGGCATCCCTGCCACAGTCGGGAGTCGGAGGTCCAGCAGGGGTGGCCACATCAACAACTGCACCCCAGCCGGCGGAGGATGTGCAGGCAGCAGGAGGCAGTGCACGGGCAGAGGCAGAGCAGCAGCAGCAACATGGTGGGAGACATGAAGGCTCGGGGCCTTCGACATCGGAGGGGCAGGCATCGGCCGGAGAGCAGGAGGACCCAGGACAGAGAGTGTCTTCCGTGTGGCAGCGGTTGGGCCACGCCATAGGTGCGGAGCGGCGGCGGGCGGAAGAGGCGCGGCTCACAATGGTCAGGGCGGAGAACTCCATGCGGAGGGCGCTGAGGCGGGCCGAGTGCCTCGAGGCAATCCGCAGGGGGTTGGAGGAGGACACGGCGTCGTCCCTGCAGACCCTCGGGGCCATGGAACTGGACCGCCTCCGGGACATCGAACAGGAGTTCGATGATGCCCTGGCCCGGAACACCACGGAGTGAGCCGCTGGACTTGCCCGCCGCCTTTGTATATAGTTCTTTAGTTGTAGGTTTCCTTTGTTTTTTCTTATGATTTGGAGTCGACGG
This sequence comes from Ambystoma mexicanum, assembly GCF_040938575.1. NCBI lineage: Eukaryota > Metazoa > Chordata > Amphibia > Caudata > Ambystomatidae > Ambystoma > Ambystoma mexicanum. The sequence continues at coordinate 493,868,764 of NC_090930.1, read as the reverse complement.
ACACTGCTCCACTTTTTGTATATAGTTGCATTTTAGTTAGGGTTTTTTGTAGGTTTCCTTTCTTCAGTTGGGCTCATGGACCCTTGGATGTTTTGTACATAGTTCTTCATTGGATTGATTTTAATTTTCATTTGACTTTGGACTACATTTTTTTGGATTGGGATTTGGTGTTTTCATTTTTTTATCAGACATCCAGCTTATCTTTTTTTTCATTCCCATTGTAGTTTGTTTCATTTCATTTGCATTCTTATTTTTTTAATACAATTTTGTTTTCATACTTCACTGTGTGGTATCATCTCATTGCTTTCATGCATGTCATGTTGGGTGTTTTCCCACTCAATTGCAACTATTGTGTGTGACGGACATGGGTTCATTAGCTTTATGAACATTGGGGGTGTAACATGTAATTTCCTTTTCCATGTGGGTGAATGGGTTACTTGGTTGGGCTTTTTGGCTGTGGAGGCTGACCATGATGCACATGATTGGGGATTGTGAGGACCTGGTGGAGGCTGCCCCTGCACTGCTGGGGGGTGGGGTTGGTGGGAGACATGAGTGGGGGCCTGGTGGAGGCTGCTCCTGCACTGCTGGGGGTTGGGGGTGGTGGGAGACATGAGTGGGGGCCTGGTGGAGGGTGCCCATGGTGGCTGGGGGGTGGGGGCGGGTGGGAGACATGAGTGGGAGCCTGGTGGAGGCTGCCCCTGCACTGCTGGGGGATGGGGGTGGTGGGAGACATGGGTGGGAGCCTGGTGGGGGCTGCCCATGGTTGCTGGGGGGTGGGGGTGGTGGGAGACATGAGTGGGGGCCTGGTGGAGGCTGCCCCTGCACTGCTGGGGGGTGGGGTGGTGGGAGACATGGGTGGGAGCCTGGTGAAGGGTGCCCATGCTGGATGGGGGGTGGGGGTTGGGTGGGAGACATGAGTGGGGGCCTGGTGGAGGCTGCCCCTGCACTGCTGGGGGGTGGGGGTGGTGGGAGACATGAGTGGGGGCCTGGTGGAGGCTGCCCCTGCACTGCAGGGGGTGGGGGTGGTGGGAGACATGGGTGGGAGCCTGGTGGGGGCTGGCCATGGTGGCTGGGGGGTGGGGGTGGTGGGAGACATGAGTGGGGGCCTGGTGGAGGCTGCCCCTGGTGGCTGGGGGGTGGGGGTGGTGGGAGACATGGGTGGGGGAATGGTGGAGGGTGCCCCTGCACTGCTGGGTGGTGGGGGTGATAGGGGACATGGGTGGGGGCCTGGTGGAGGCTGCCCCTGCACTGCGGGGGGGTGTGGGTGGTGGGAGACATGAGTGGGGGCCTGGTGGAGGCTGCCCCTGCAATGCTGGGGGGTGGTGGTGGTGGGAGACATGAGTGGGGGCCTGGTGGAGTCTGCCCCTGCACTGCTGGGGGGTGGGGGTGGTGGGAGACATGGGTGGGAGCCTGGTGGGGGCTGGCCATGGTGGCTGGGGGGTGGGGGTGGTGGGAGACATGAGTGGGGGCCTGGTGGAGGCTGCCCCTGGTGGCTGGGGGGTGGGGGTGGTGGGAGACATGAGTGGGGGCCTGGTGGAGGCTGCCCCTGCATTGCTGGGGGGTGGGGGTGGTGGGAGACATGGGTGGGGGCCTGGTGGAGGGTGCCCCTGCACTGCTGGGGGGTGGGGGTGATAGGGGACATGGGTGGGGGCCTGGTGGAGGCTGCCCCTGCACTGCTGGGGGGTGGAGGTGGTGGGAGACATGAGTGGGGGCCTGGTGGAGGGTGCCCCTGCACTGCCGGGGGGTGGGGGTGGTGGGAGACATGAGTGGGGGCCTGGTGGGGGCTGCCCATGGTTGCTGGGGGGTGGGGGTGGTGGGAGATATGAGTGGGGGCCTGGTGGAGGGTGCCCCTGCACTGCTGGGGGGTGGTGGTGGTGGGAGACATGAGTGGGGGCCTGGTGGAGGCTGCCCCTGCACTGCTGGGGGGTGGGGGTGGTGGGAGACATGGGTGGGAGCCTGGTGGGGGCTGCCCATGGTTGCTGGGGGGTGGGGGTGGTGGGAGACATGAGTGGGGGCCTGGTGGAGGCTGCCCCTGCACTGCTGGGGGGTGGGGTGGTGGGAGACATGGGTGGGAGCCTGGTGAAGGGTGCCCATGCTGGCTGGGGGGTGGGGGTGGGTGGGAGACATGAGTGGGGGCCTGGTGGAGGCTGCCCCTGCACTGCTGGGGGGTGGGGGTGGTGGGAGACATGAGTGGGGGCCTGGTGGAGGCTGCCCCTGCACTGCAGGGGGTGGGGGTGGTGGGAGACATGGGTGGGAGCCTGGTGGGGGCTGGCCATGGTGGCTGGGGGGTGGGGGTGGTGGGAGACATGAGTGGGGGCCTGGTGGAGGCTGCCCCTGGTGGCTGGGGGGTGGGGGTGGTGGGAGACATGAGTGGGGGCCTGATGGAGGCTGCCCCTGCACTGCTGGGGGGGGGGGGTGGGAGACATGGGTGGGGGCCTGGTGGAGGGTGCCCCTGCACTGCTGGGGGTTGGGGGTGATAGGGGACATGGGTGGGGGCCTGGTGGAGGCTGCCCCTGCACTGCTGGGGGGTGGGGGGGTGGGAGACATGAGTGGGGGCCTGGTGGAGGCTGCCCCTGCACTGCTGGGGGGTGGTGGTGGTGGGAGACATGAGTGGGGGCCTGGTGGAGGCTGCCCCTGCATTGCTGGGGGGTGGGGGTGGTGGGAGACATGGGTGGGAGCCTGGTGGGGGCTGGCCATGGTGGCTGGGGGGTGGGGGTGGTGGGAGACATGAGTGGGGGCCTGGTGGAGGCTGCCCCTGGTGGCTGGGGGGTGGGGGTGGTGGGAGACATGAGTGGGGGCCTGGTGGAGGCTGCCGCTGAATTGCTGGGGGGTGGGGGTGGTGGGAGACATGGGTGGGGGCCTGGTGGAGGGTGCCCCTGCACTGCTGGGGGGTGGGGGTGATAGGGGACATGGGTGGGGGCCTGGTGCAGGCTGCCCCTGCACTGCTGGGGGGTGGAGGTGGTGGGAGACATGAGTGGGGGCCTGGTGGAGGGTGCCCCTGCACTGCCGGGGGATGGGGGTGGTGGGAGACATGAGTGGGGGCCTGGTGGGGGCTGCCCATGGTGGCTGGGGGGTGGGGGTGGTGGGAGACATGAGTGGGGGCCTGGTGGAGGGTGCCCCTGCACTGCTGGGGGGTGGGGGTGATAGGGGACATGGGTGGGGGCCTGGTGGAGGCTGCCCCTGCACTGCTGTGGGGTGGGGGTGGTGGGAGACATGAGTGGGGGCCTGGTGGAGGGTGCCCATGGTGGCTGGGGGCTGGGGGTGGGTGGGAGACATGAGTGGGGGCCTGGTGGAGGCTGCCCCTGGATGCTGGCGGGTGGGGGTGGTGGGAGACATGGGTGGGAGCCTGGTGGGGGCTGCCCATGGTTGCTGGGGGGTGGGGGTGGTGGGAGACATGAGCGGGGGCCTGGTGGAGGGTGCCCCTGCACTGCTGGGGGGAGGTGGTGGTGGGAGACATGAGTGGGGGCCTGGTGGAGACTGCCCCTGCACTGCTGGGGGGTAGGGGTGGTGGGAGACATGGGTGGGAGCCTGGTGGGGGCTGCCCATGGTTGCTGGGGGGTGGGGGTGGTGGGAGACATGGGTGGGAGCCTGGTGGGGGCTGGCCATGGTGGCTGGGGGGTGGGGGTGGTGGGAGACATGAGTGGGGGCCTGGTGGAGGCTGCCCCTGGTGGCTGGGGGGTGGGGGTGGTGGGAGACATGAGTGGGGGCCTGGTGGAGGCTGCCCCTGCACTGCTGGGGGGTGGGGGTGGTGGGAGACATGGGTGGGGGAATGGTGGAGGGTGCCCCTGCACTGCTGGGTGGTGGGGGTGATAGGGGACATGGGTGGGGGCCTGGTGGAGGCTGCCCCTGCACTGCGGGGGGGGTGGGTGGTGGGAGACATGAGTGGGGGCCTGGTGGAGGCTGCCCCTGCAATGCTGGGGGGTGGTGGTGGTGGGAGACATGAGTGGGGGCCTGGTGGAGTCTGCCCCTGCACTGCTGGGGGGTGGGGGTGGTGGGAGACATGGGTGGGAGCCTGGTGGGGGCTGGCCATGGTGGCTGGGGGGGTGGGGGTGGTGGGAGACATGAGTGGGGGCCTGGTGGAGGCTGCCCCTGGTGGCTGGGGGGTGGGGGTGGTGGGAGACATGAGTGGGGGCCTGGTGGAGGCTGCCCCTGCATTGCTGGGGGGTGGGGGTGGTGGGAGACATGGGTGGGGGCCTGGTGGAGGGTGCCCCTGCACTGCTGGGGGGTGGGGGTGACAGGGGACATGGGTGGGGGCCTGGTGGAGGCTGCCCCTGCACTGCTGGGGGGTGGAGGTGGTGGGAGACATGAGTGGGGGCCTGGTGGAGGGTGCCCCTGCACTGCCGGGGGGTGGGGGTGGTGGGAGACATGAGTGGGGGCCTGGTGGGGGCTGCCCATGGTTGCTGGGGGGTGGGGGTGGTGGGAGATATGAGTGGGGGCCTGGTGGAGGGTGCCCCTGCACTGCTGGGGGGTGGTGGTGGTGGGAGACATGAGTGGGGGCCTGGTGGAGGCTGCCCCTGCACTGCTGGGGGGTGGGGGTGGTGGGAGACATGGGTGGGAGCCTGGTGGGGGCTGCCCATGGTTGCTGGGGGGTGGGGGTGGTGGGAGACATGAGTGGGGGCCTGGTGGAGGCTGCCCCTGCACTGCTGGGGGGTGGGGTGGTGGGAGACATGGGTGGGAGCCTGGTGAAGGGTGCCCATGCTGGCTGGGGGGTGGGTGGGAGACATGAGTGGGGGCCTGGTGGAGGCTGCCCCTGCACTGCTGGGGGGTGGGGGTGGTGGGAGACATGAGTGGGGGCCTGGTGGAGGCTGCCCCTGCACTGCAGGGGGTGGGGGTGGTGGGAGACATGGGTGGGAGCCTGGTGGGGGCTGGCCATGGTGGCTGGGGGGTGGGGGTGGTGGGAGACATGAGTGGGGGCCTGGTGGAGGCTGCCCCTGGTGGCTGGGGGGTGGGGGTGGTGGGAGACATGAGTGGGGGCCTGGTGGAGGCTGCCCCTGCACTGCTGGGGGGTGGGGTGGTGGGAGACATGGGTGGGAGCCTGGTGAAGGGTGCCCATGCTGGCTGGGGGGTGGGGGTGGGTGGGAGACATGAGTGGGGGCCTGGTGGAGGCTGCCCCTGCACTGCTGGGGGGTGGGGGTGGTGGGAGACATGAGTGGGGGCCTGGTGGAGGCTGCCCCTGCACTGCAGGGGGTGGGGGTGGTGGGAGACATGGGTGGGAGCCTGGTGGGGGCTGGCCATGGTGGCTGGGGGGTGGGGGTGGTGGGAGACATGAGTGGGGGCCTGGTGGAGGCTGCCCCTGGTGGCTGGGGGGTGGGGTGGTGGGAGACATGAGTGGGGGCCTGGTGGAGGCTGCCCCTGCACTGCTGGGGGGGGGGTGGTGGGAGACATGGGTGGGGGCCTGGTGGAGTCTGCCCCTGCACTGCTGGGGGGTGGGGGTGGTGGGAGACATGGGTGGGAGCCTGGTGGGGGCTGGCCATGGTGGCTGGGGGGGTGGGGGTGGTGGGAGACATGAGTGGGGGCCTGGTGGAGGCTGCCCCTGGTGGCTGGGGGGTGGGGGTGGTGGGAGACATGAGTGGGGGCCTGGTGGAGGCTGCCCCTGCATTGCTGGGGGGTGGGGCTGGTGGGAGACATGGGTGGGGGCCTGGTGGAGGGTGCCCCTGCACTGCTGGGGGGTGGGGGTGACAGGGGACATGGGTGGGGGCCTGGTGGAGGCTGCCCCTGCACTGCCGGGGGGTGGGGGTGGTGGGAGACATGAGTGGGGGCCTGGTGGGGGCTGCCCATGGTTGCTGGGGGGTGGGGGTGGTGGGAGATATGAGTGGGGGCCTGGTGGAGGGTGCCCCTGCACTGCTGGGGGGTGGTGGTGGTGGGAGACATGAGTGGGGGCCTGGTGGAGGCTGCCCCTGCACTGCTGGGGGGTGGGGGTGGTGGGAGACATGGGTGGGAGCCTGGTGGGGGCTGCCCATGGTTGCTGGGGGGTGGGGGTGGTGGGAGACATGAGTGGGGGCCTGGTGGAGGCTGCCCCTGCACTGCTGGGGGGTGGGGGTGGTGGGAGACATGAGTGGGGGCCTGGTGGGGGCTGCCCATGGTTGCTGGGGGGTGGGGGTGGTGGGAGATATGAGTGGGGGCCTGGTGGAGGGTGCCCCTGCACTGCTGGGGGGTGGTGGTGGTGGGAGACATGAGTGGGGGCCTGGTGGAGGCTGCCCCTGCACTGCTGGGGGGTGGGGGTGGTGGGAGACATGGGTGGGAGCCTGGTGGGGGCTGCCCATGGTTGCTGGGGGGTGGGGGTGGTGGGAGACATGAGTGGGGGCCTGGTGGAGGCTGCCCCTGCACTGCCGGGGGGTGGGGGTGGTGGGAGACATGAGTGGGGGCCTGGTGGGGGCTGCCCATGGTTGCTGGGGGGTGGGGGTGGTGGGAGATATGAGTGGGGGCCTGGTGGAGGGTGCCCCTGCACTGCTGGGGGGTGGTGGTGGTGGGAGACATGAGTGGGGGCCTGGTGGAGGCTGCCCCTGCACTGCTGGGGGGTGGGGGTGGTGGGAGACATGGGTGGGAGCCTGGTGGGGGCTGCCCATGGTTGCTGGGGGGTGGGGGTGGTGGGAGACATGAGTGGGGGCCTGGTGGAGGCTGCCCCTGCACTGCTGGGGGGTGGTGGGAGACATGGGTGGGAGCCTGGTGAAGGGTGCCCATGCTGGCTGGGGGGTGGGGGTGGGTGGGAGACATGAGTGGGGGCCTGGTGGAGGCTGCCCCTGCACTGCAGGGGGTGGGGGTGGTGGGAGACATGGGTGGGAGCCTGGTGGGGGCTGGCCATGGTGGCTGGGGGGTGGGGGTGGTGGGAGACATGAGTGGGGGCCTGGTGGAGGCTGCCCCTGGTGGCTGGGGGGTGGGGGTGGTGGGAGACATGAGTGGGGGCCTGGTGGAGGCTGCCCCTGCACTGCTGGGGGGGGGGGTGGTGGGAGACATGGGTGGGGGCCTGGTGGAGGGTGCCCCTGCACTGCTGGGGGGTGGGGGTGATAGGGGACATGGGTGGGGGCCTGGTGGAGGCTGCCCCTGCACTGCTGGGGGGTGGGGGGGGTGGGAGACATGAGTGGGGGCCTGGTGGAGGCTGCCCCTGCACTGCTGGGGGGTGGTGGTGGTGGGAGACATGAGTGGGGGCCTGGTGGAGGCTGCCCCTGCACTGCTGGGGGGTGGGGGTGGTGGGAGACATGGGTGGGAGCCTGGTGGGGGCTGGCCATGGTGGCTGGGGGGTGGGGGTGGTGGGAGACATGAGTGGGGGCCTGGTGGAGGCTGCCCCTGGTGGCTGGGGGGTGGGGGTGGTGGGAGACATGAGTGGGGGCCTGGTGGAGGCTGCCGCTGAATTGCTGGGGGGTGGGGGTGGTGGGAGACATGGGTGGGGGCCTGGTGGAGGGTGCCCCTGCACTGCTGGGGGGTGGGGGTGATAGGGGACATGGGTGGGGGCCTGGTGCAGGCTGCCCCTGCACTGCTGGGGGGTGGAGGTGGTGGGAGACATGAGTGGGGGCCTGGTGGAGGGTGCCCCTGCACTGCCGGGGGGTGGGGGTGGTGGGAGACATGAGTGGGGGCCTGGTGGGGGCTGCCCATGGTGGCTGGGGGGTGGGGGTGGTGGGAGACATGAGTGGGGGCCTGGTGGAGGGTGCCCCTGCACTGCTGGGGGGTGGGGGTGATAGGGGACATGGGTGGGGGCCTGGTGGAGGCTGCCCCTGCACTGCTGTGGGGTGGGGGTGGTGGGAGACATGAGTGGGGGCCTGGTGGAGGGTGCCCATGGTGGCTGGGGGCTGGGGGTGGGTGGGAGACATGAGTGGGGGCCTGGTGGAGGCTGCCCCTGGATGCTGGCGGGTGGGGGTGGTGGGAGACATGGGTGGGAGCCTGGTGGGGGCTGCCCATGGTTGCTGGGGGGTGGGGGTGGTGGGAGACATGAGCGGGGGCCTGGTGGAGGGTGCCCCTGCACTGCTGGGGGGAGGTGGTGGTGGGAGACATGAGTGGGGGCCTGGTGGAGACTGCCCCTGCACTGCTGGGGGGTAGGGGTGGTGGGAGACATGGGTGGGAGCCTGGTGGGGGCTGCCCATGGTTGCTGGGGGGTGGGGGTGGTGGGAGACATGAGTGGGGGCCTGGTGGAGGGTGCCCTTGCACTGCTGGGGGGTGGGGGTGATAGGGGACATGGGTGGGGCCCTTGCGGAGGCTGCCCCTGCACTGCTGGGGGGTGGGGGTGGTGGGAGACATGAGTGGGGTGCCTGGTGGAGGGTGCCCATGGTGGCTGGGGGGTGGGGGTGGGTGGGAGACATGAGTGGGGGCCTGGTGGAGGCTGCCCCTGGATGCTGGGGGGTGGGGGTGGTGGGAGACATGGGTGGGAGCCTGGTGGAGGCTGCCCCTGCACTGCTGGGGGGTGGGGGTGGTGGGAGACATGAGTGGGGGCCTGGTGGAGGCTGCCCCTGAACTGCTGGGAGGTGGTGGTGGTGGGGGACATGAGTGGGCGTCTGGTGGAGGCTGCCCCTGCACTGCTGGGGGGTGGGGGTGGTGGGAGACATGGGTGGGAGCCTGGTGGGGGCTGCCCATGGTTGCTGGTGGGTGGGGGTGGTGGGAGACATGAGTGGGGGCCTGGTGGAGGGTGCCCCTGCACTGCTGGGGGGTGGGGGTGATAGGGGACATGGGTGGGGGCCTGGTGGAGGCTGCCCCTGCACTGCTGGGGGGTGGGGGTGGTGGGAGATATGAGTGGGGGCCTGGTGGAGGCTGCCCCTGCACTGCTGGGGGTGGGGGTGGTGGGAGACATGCATGAGTGGGGGCCTGGTGGAGGCTGCCCCTGCACTGCTGGGGGGTGGGGGTGGTGGGAGACATGGGTGGGAGCCTGGTGGGGGCTGCCCATGGTTGCTGGAGGGTGGGGGTGGTGGGAGACATTAGTGGGGGCCTGGTGGAGGGTGCCCCTGCACTGCTGGGGGGTGGGGGTGATAGGGGACATGAGTGGGGGCCTGGTGGAGGCTGACCCTGGATGCTGGGGGTTGGGGGTGGTGGGAGACATGGGTGGGAGCCTGGTGGGGGCTGCCCATGGTTGCTGGGGGGTGGGGTGGTGGGAGACATGAGTGGGGGCCTGGTGGAGGGTGCCCCTGCACTGCTGGGGGGTGGTGGTGGTGGGAGACATGAGTGGGGGCCTGGTGGAGGCTGCCCCTGCACTGGTGGGGGTTGGGGGTGGTGGGAGACATGAGTGGGGGCCTGGTGGGGGCTGCCCATGGTGGCTGGGGGGTGGGGGTGGTGGGAGACATAAGTGGGGGCCTGGTGGAGGGTGCCCCTGCACTGCTGGGGGGTGGGGGTGATAGGGGACATGGGTGGGGGCCTGGTGGAGGCTGCCCCTGCACTGCTGGGGGGTGGGGGTGGTGGGAGACATGAGTGGGAGCCTGGTGGAGGGTGCCCATGGTGGCTGGGGGTGGGTGGGAGACATGAGTGGGGGTCTGGTGGAGGCTGCCACTGGATGCTGGGGGGTGGGGGTGGTGGGAGACATGGGTGGGAGCCTGGTGGGGGCTGCCCATGGTTGCTGGGGGGTGGGGGTGGTGGGAGACATGAGTGGGGGCCTGGTGGAGGGTGCCCCTGCACTGCTGGGGGATGGTGGTGGTGGGAGACATGAGTGGGGGCCTGGTGGAGGCTGCCCCTGCACTGCCGGGGGGTGAGGGGGTGGGAGACATGGGTGGGAGCCTGGTAGGGGCTGCCCATGGTTGCTGGGGGGTGGGGTTGGTGGGAGACATGAGTGGGGGCCTGGTGGAGGGTGCCCCTGCACTGCTGGGGGGTGGGGGTGATAGGGGACATGGGTGGGGGCCTGGTGGAGGCTGCCCCTGCACTGCTGGGGGGTGGGGGTGGTGGGAGACATGAGTGGGGGCTTTGTGGAGGGTGCCCATGGTGGCTGGGGGGTGGGGGTGGGTGGGAGACATGAGTGGGGGCCTGGTGGAGGTTGCCTCTGGATGCTGGGGGATGGGGGTGGTGGGAGACATGGGTGGGAGCCTGGTGGGGGCTGCCCATGGTTGCTGGGGGTGGGTGTGGTGGGAGATATGAGTGGGGGCCTGGTGGAGGGTGCCCCTGCACTGCTGGTGGGTGGTGGTGGTGGGAGACATGAGTGGGGGCCTGGTGGAGGCTGCCCCTGCACTGCTGGGGGGTGGGGGTGGTGGGAGACATGGGTGGGAGCCTGGTGGGGGCTGCCCATGGTTGCTGGGGGGTGGGGGTGGTGGGAGACATGAGTGGGGGCCTGGTGGAGGGTGCCCCTGCACTGCTGGGGGGTGGGGGTGATAGGGGACTTGGGTGGGGGCCTGGTGGAGGCTGCCCCTGCACTGCTGGGGGGTGGGGGTGGTGGGAGACATGAGTGGGGGCCTGGTGGAGGGTGCCCATGGTGGCTGGGGGGTGGGGGTGGGTGGGAGACATGAGTGGGGGCCTGGTGGAGGCTGCCCCTGGATGCTGGGGGGTGGTGGTGGTGGGAGACATGAGTGGGGGCCTGGTGGAGGCTGCCCCTGCACTGCCGGGGGTTGGGGGTGGTGGGAGACATGAGTGGGGGCCTGGTGGGGGCTGCCCATGGTGGCTGGGGGGTGGGGGTGGTGGGAGACATGAGTGGGGGCCTGGTGGAGGGTGCCCCTGCACTGCTGGGGGGTGGGGGTGATAGGGGACATGGGTGGGGGCCTGGTGGAGGCTGCCCCTGCACTGCTGGGGGGTGTGGGTGGTGGGAGACATGAGTGGGGGCCTGGTGGAGGGTGCCCATGGTGGCTGGGGGGTGTGGGTGGGTGGGAGACATGAGTCGGGGCCTGGTGGAGGCTGCCCCTGGATGCTGGGGGGTGGGGGTGGTGGGAGACATGGGTGGGAGCCTGGTGGGGGCTGCCCATGGTTGCTGGGGGGTGGGGGTGGTGGGAGACATGAGTGGGGGCCTGGTGGAGGGTGCCCCTGCACTGCTGGGGGGTGGTGGTGGTGGGAGACATGAGTGGGGGCCTGGTGGAGGCTGCCCCTGCACTGCTGGTGGGTGGGGGTGGTGGGAGACATGGGTGGGAGCCTGGTGGGGGCTGCCCATGGTTGCTGGGGGGTGGGGGTGGTGGGAGACATGAGTGGGGGCCTGGTGGAGGGTGCCCCTGCACTGCTGGGGGGTGGGGGTGATAGGGGACATGGGTGGGGGCCTGGTGGAGGCTGCCCCTGCACTGCTGGGGCGTGGGGGTGGTGGGAGACATGAGTGGGGGCCTGGTGGAGGGTGCCCATGGTGGCTGGGGGGTGGGGGTGGGTTGCAGACATGGGTGGGAGCCTGGTGGGGGCTGCCCATGGTTGCTGGGGTGTGGGGGTAGTGGGAGACATGAGTGGGGGCCTGGTGGAGGGTGCCCCCGCACTGCTGGGGGGTGGGGGTGATAGGGGACTTGGGTGGGGGCCTGGTGGAGGCTGCCCCTGCACTGCTGGGGGGTGGGGGTGGTGGGAGACATGAGTGGGGGCCTGGTGGAGGGTGCCCATGGTTGCTGGGGGGTGGGGGTGGGTGGGAGACATGAGTGGGGGCCTGGTGGAGGCTGCCCCTGCACTGCCGGGGGTTGGGGGTGGTGGGAGACATGAGTGGGGGCCTGGTGGGGGCTGCCCATAGTGGCTGGGGGGTGGGGGTAGTGGGAGACATGAGTGGGGGCCTGGTGGAGGGTGCCCCTGCACTGCTGGGTGGTGGGGGTGATAGGGGACATGGGTGGGGGCCTGGTGGAGGCTGCCCCTGCACTGCTGGGGGGTGGGGGTGGTGGGAGACATGGGTGGGAGCCTGGTGGGGGCTGCCCATGGTTGCTGGGGGGTGGGGGTGGTGGGAGACATGAGTGGGGGCCTGGTGGCGGGTGCCCCTGCACTGCTGGGGGGTGGGGGTGATAGGGGACATGGGTGGGGGCCTGGTGGAGGCTGCCCCTGCACTGCTGGGGGGTGGGGGTGGTGGGAGACATGAGTGGGGGCCTGGTGGAGGGTGCCCATGGTGGCTGGGGGGTGGGGGTGGGTGGGAGACATGAGTGGGGGCCTGTTGGAGGCTGCCCCTGGATGCTGGGGGGTGGGGGTGGTGGGAGACATGGGTGGGAGCCTGGTGGGGGCTGCCCATGGTTGCTGGGGGGTGGGGGTGGTGGGAGACATGGGTGGGAACCTGGTGGGGGCTGCCCATGGTTGCTGGGGGGTGGGGGTGGAGGGAGACATGAGTGGGGGCCTGGTGGAGGGTGCCCCTGCACTGCTGGGGGGTGGGGGTGATAGGGGACATGGGTGGGGGCCTGGTGTAGGCTGCCCCTGCACTGCTGGGGGGTGGGGGTGGTGGGAGACATGAGTGGGGGCCTGGTGGAGGGTGCCCATGGTGGCTGGGGGGTGGGGGTGGGTGGGAGACATGAGTGGGGGCCTGGTGGAGGCTGCCCCTGGATGCTGGGGGGTGGGGGTGGTGGGAGACATGGGTGGGAGCCTGGCGGGGGCTGCCCATGGTTGCTGGGGGGGGGGGGTGGGAGACATGAGTGGGGGCCTGGTGGAGGGTGCCCCTGCACTGCTGGGGGGTGGTGATGGTGGGAGACATGAGTGGGGGCCTGGTGGAGGCTGCCCCTGCACTGCTGGGGGGTGGGGGTGGTGGGAGACATGGGTGGGAGCCTGGTTGGGGCTGCCCATGGTTGCTGGGGGGTGGGGGTGGTGGGAGACATGAGTGGGGGCCTGGTGGAGGGTGCCCCTGCACTGCTGGGGGGTGGGGGTGATAGGGGACTTGGGTGGGGGCCTGGTGGAGGCTGCCCCTGCACTGCTGGGGGGTGGGGGTGGTGGGAGACATGAGTGGGGGCCTGGTGGAGGGTGCCCATGGTGGCTGGGGGGTGGGGGTAGGTGGGAGACATGAGTGGGGGCCTGGTGGAGGCTGACCCTGGATGCTGGGGGGTGGGGGTGGTGGGAGACATGAGTGGGGGCCTGGTGGAGGGTGCCCCCGCACTGCTGGGGGGTGGTGGTGGTGGGAGACATGAGTGGGGGCCTGGTGGAGGCTGCCCCTGCACTGCTGGGGGGTGGGGGTGGTGGGAGACATGGGTGGGAGCCTGGTGGGGGCTGCCCATGGTTGCTGGGGGTTGGGGGTGGTGGGAGACATGAGTGGGGGCCTGGTGGAGAGTGCCCCTGCACTGCTGGGGGGTGGGGGTGATAGGGGACTTGGGTGGGGGCCTGGTGGAGGCTGCCCCTGCACTGCTGGGCGGTGGGGGTGGTGGGAGACATGAGTGGGAGCCTGGTGGAGGGTGCCCATGGTGGCTGGGGGGTGGGGGTGGGTGGGAGTCATGAGTGGGGGCCTGGTGGAGGCTGACCCTGGATGCTGGGGGGTGGGGGTGGTGGGAGACATGGGTGGGAGCCTAGTGGGGGCTGCCCATGGTTGCTGGGGGGTGGGGGTGGTAGGAGACATGAGTGGGGGCCTGGTGGAGGGTGCCCCTGCACTGCTGGGGGGTGGTGGTGGTGGGAGACATGAGTGGGGGCCTGGTGGAGGCTGCCCCTGCACTGCTGGGGGGTGGGGGTGATAGGGGACATGGGTGGGGGCCTGCTGGAGGCTGCCCCTGCACTGCTGGGGGGTGGGGGTGGTGGGAGACATGAGTGGGGGCCTGGTGGAGGGTGCCCCTGCACTGCTGGGGGGTGGTGGTGGTGGGAGACATGAGTGGGGGCCTGGTGGAGGCTGCCCCTGCACTGCTGGGGGGGTGGGGGTGGTGGGAGACATGGGTGGGAGCCTGGTGGGGGCTGCCCATGGTTGCTGGGGGGTGGGGGTGGTGGGAGACATGAGTGGTGGCCTGGTGGAGGGTGCCCCTGCACTGCTGGGGGTGGGGGTAATAGGGGACATGGGTGGGGGCCTGGTGGAGGCTGCCCCTGCACTGCTGGGGGGTGGGGGTGGTGGTCGACATGAGTGGGGGCCTGGTGGAGGGTGCCCATGGTGGCTGGGGGGTGGGGGTGGGTGGGAGACATGAGTGGGGGCCTGGTGGAGGCTGCCCCTGGATGCTGGGGGTTGGGGGTATTGGGAGACATGGGTGGGAGCCTGGTGGGGGCTGCCCATGGTTGCTGGGGGATGGGGGTGGTGGGAGACATGAGTGGGGGCCTGGTGGAGGGTGCCCCTGCACTGCTGGGGGGTGGTGGTGGTGGGAGACATGAGTGGGGGCCTGGTTGGGGCTGCCCATGGTGGCTGGGGGGTGGGGGTGGTGGGAGACATGAGTGGGGGCCTGGTGGAGGGTGCCCCTGCACTGCTGGGGGGTGGTGGCGATAGGGGACATGGGTGGGGGCCTGGTGGAGGCTGCCCATGCACTGCTGGGGGGTGGGGGTGGTGGGAGACATGAGTGGGGGCCTGGTGGGGGCTGGCCATGGTGGCTGGGGGGTGGGGGGGATGGGAGACATGAGTGGGGGCCTGGTGGAGGCTGCCCCTGGTGGCTGGGGGGTGGGGGTGCTGGGAGACATGAGTGGGGGCCTGGTGGAGGCTGCCCCTGCACTGCTGGGGGGTGGTGGTGATAGGGGACATGAGTGGGGGCCTGGTGGAGGCTGACCATGCACTGCTGGGGGGTGGGGGTGGTGGGAGACATGAGTGGGGGCCTGGTGGAGGCTTCCCCTGCACTGCTGGGGGGTGGGGTGGTGGGAGACATGAGTGGGGGCCTGGTGGAGGCTGCCCCTGCACTGCTGGGGGGTGGGGGTGGTGGGAGACATGGGTGGGAGCCTGGTGGAGGGTGCCCATGGTGGCTGGGGTGGGTGGGAGACATGAGTGGGGGCCTGGTGGAGGCTGCCCCTGCACTGCTGGGGGGTGGGGGTGGTGGGAGACATGAGTGGGGGCCTGGTGGAGGCTGCCCCTGCACTGCTGGGGAGTGGGGGTGGTGGGAGACATGGGTGGGAGCCTTGTGGGGGCTGGCCATGGTGGCTGGGGGGTGGGGGTGGTGGGAGACATGAGTGGGGGCCTGGTGGAGGCTGCCCCTGGTGGCTGGGGGGTGGGGTGGTGGGAGACATGAGTGGGGGCCTAGTGGAGGCTGCCCCTGCACTGCTGGGGGGTGGGGGTGGTGGGAGACATGGGTGGGGGCCTGGTGGGGGCTGCCCATGGTGGCTGGGGGTGGGGGTGGTGGGAGACATGAGTGGGGGCCTGGTGCAGGCTGCCCCTGCACTGCTGGGGGGTGGTGGTGATAGGGGACATGGGTGGTGGCCTGGTGGAGGCTGCCCATGCACTGCTGGGGGGTGGGGGTGGTGGGAGACATGAGTGTGGGCCTGGTGGAGGGTGCCCCTGCTGGCTGGGGGGTGGGGGTGCTGGGTGACATGAGCAGGTGTGCAGGGTAGTCCCCTGTGTTGTGTGCTGCCTGCAGGGGCCGTGGATGGTGTACTGGGAATACCTGGGAGCACACAGCCAAATCGCGTGTAGATTTTCCTGCATACCCCTGTCATACACGTGCCCAGCCAAATCGCGTGTGGAACTTCCCGCGCACCCCTGAAATCCACGTACACTGCCAATTCGCGTGTGGAACTTCCCGCGCACCCCTGAAATCCACGTACCCGGCCAAATCGCGTGTGGAACTTCCCGCGCTCCCCTGAAATCCACGTACCCGGCATCCACGTACCCGGCCAAATCGCGTGTGGAACTTCCCGCGCACCCCTGAAATCCACATACCCGGCCAAATCGCGTGTGGAAATTCCTGCGCACCCCTGAAATCCACGTACACGGCCAAATCGCATGTGACACTTCCCGCGCACCCCGGTATACACGCACACGTACTGTTTCCAGTGGGTGTTTGTGGGTACCCCTTTGCACGTCATTTGTCCTGGAGGGCCACAGTATGGGACATTCATGGCAGTATATAGGTGCTATTTGTTGGCGCACCTTTTGGCGCACATTTCTTACAGGCGCAGAGACGCTACCGCCTGCTTTGTTGTGGCGGTCGTGTTTGTGCCTGTGCGCTGGTTTGAGCGTGCGCTTTTTTGCCCTATTCTATTCCATGAATACGTGTTGTAGGCGAGCGTGTGAGCGTTCCGCGCATTTGTGCCCTGTACTTCCCCCGTGACGCCCACATTTTGGCAAGTTGTTCCCCATTCCGAGTGTTACGCCCCGTGTTCCGCCTACTTTTGTTGCGTGCGCCGCGCTATGTGCGTTTTTCGCTGTGGCCTGTGCGATTTTCGCTGTGACCTGGCGCACGCAGTTAGATGGCCTGTGCGCCAACATGCGCCACGCACTTTTTTATCGCACATCCGATGGTTTTCTCGCGCACGGCCTTCCATGAATCGATGTGCGCTGCTTTTCGTGCGATTTTCGCACTTGCACTGCGATTTTCGCAATTCCACTGCGATTCGCACGTTTTTTGGCCACTTGCGCCGCGCTAAATATTCCATGAATCGGCTTCAGAGTATTTGTTTAGCAGTGTCAACTCGTCCATTGCTTGAGGACCAGTTTTTTTTTCTTCCATACAGCATGCTGAAAAATGTATTCTCATAAAGTACACCAGTGTTGATGTTTTGAATGACCAGAGCATAGTTGGAGTGTGTGGTGTGACTCATATTTTGAAGAAAATCTATATACTGGAAGTTAAGCCAGAGATTAACATGTCCTTGCCTCCTATGGTTCTTCAACATTCCATGTTTGTTAACATTTTGAAAATTGGATGAGACGTGACTGGTGTCAAGTGAAGGAGGTGTGCAAATACAAAGTTGTCACAAGAAATGATCAGGGTGAGGATTAAATAGACCCAAAAGGTTATTGTGTTCTTACAGAACCTACATGTTTAAAAACAAACACATTTTATCTGTCTATCTTCTTCATATAAAAACTCAAAAAACATTCATACACAAATATTGCACATTATTCTGAACATGTACGACAACCGTACTCCGGGACATGCAGGGCACTTTTACATACAAAAAGCATTAGATATGAGACACACATATGTCGAATTTTGACACATTGACCTACACAGGAATTCTTGAACAGGTATCACTATAGTCAGCTAGCATACAGATTATATCACATTGTTGTAGGGAAACCAAATTGCCGTTCCCTAACATCCTCCTTAAAGTTGGGGTGCACCAAAACCTAGAACCAAAAAATTACCTATTAAACAATATGTGTACGGGAAGTGCTCTCTCTCTTAATGCTGTGGTCTTCATTAGGACTAAAGTTAATTGAAGAGTCCCATTAGTGGATTCCTTTGATCACAGTTGTCTCTACAAATCAACAGAATAAAATCTATTGTGACTCAGTCTCCAAATGGGTTAATCTAATACAAATCATTGTTACTTGTTCTTGTCTGCTTGTTAGGCGCTTATCCAGCAAATAAATTCGGTTTCAAAGTGCCCACAGGGCAACAGGGAAGGAACATGGGATTTCAGTACAATTAAAATATACAAAAAATATAGTGGGGAGAGGGGCAGCCAAACCTAGTATGCCTTGTGAGTGTTCAGAACCTGCAAGTGCAGCAAGGACGAGGGCAGTAGGGTAGGTGCTGGGGTGTCTGTGCTTGAGGGTGAGCCACAGATGAAGTGCAAGGTATGGTAAGTGATGTGCGGCCAGGAGCCACGTTGGGTGGAAATGTGCGAGTTTCCAGTTCGGAGGGTGTGCCGAGGCAAGTGTTGAAGGAGGTAGACAGAAGCTGGAGAGATTGGATGTGAGTGGTCAGGGGCCCTGAGGATGCATAAGGGTCCAAGACACCAATCACAGCAACTGTGAGATTAGCAGAGGAGAGAAGAAGGGAAGGAGGAAAAGAGGAAAGACTTGAGGTGCTTTTGGAACTTAAGAAGGTCCTGCTCAAGAATCAGAGGGAGAGGGAGGCTGTTCCATAGGAGGGATCCAGCTGAGGAAAGGGAATGACCTCCTCCTCTCTGTTTAAT
Source organism: Ambystoma mexicanum (assembly GCF_040938575.1). NCBI lineage: Eukaryota > Metazoa > Chordata > Amphibia > Caudata > Ambystomatidae > Ambystoma > Ambystoma mexicanum. The sequence goes on along the minus strand of NC_090930.1, from coordinate 493,850,965 downwards.
GAAACGCTTTACACACCGGGAGTTGGTGCCAGAGTATTGCAGAGGTCTAGAAGGAGCCTACTTTATAAGAGAGTGTTGCAGGTAGTGTGGTGCCCAGCCCCAGACAGCCTTGTGGATGATGCAGAGGGATTTGAATATGATTCGTGCAGCAACCGGGAGCCAGTGGAGAATTTTTAGAACACGATAGAAGTGTTCCCTGGGCTTAAGGCCAAGGATAAGTCTCGCTGCTCTATTCTGGATTAGCTGAAGAGGTCGCAGGGTGGAAGAAGGTAGATTGAGGAGGAGGCTGTTGCAATAGTCAAGCCTAGAGAGAACCAGGGCTCAGAAAACATTGAGCTTCTGGGAGAAAGTGAGAAAATGGAGAATACCTTTAAGAAGGAAGAGGTGAAAGTGGGACTTCTTAGTGATGTCCTGAGTGTGAGGAAGGAAGGAGAGAGAGGAGTCAAAGATGACTCCAAGGTTTCCAGTTTCAGAATAAGGAGCAGGGCAGAGCCCAGGGTGGGAGACCAGACAGAAGGGAAGAAGGAGGGAGCAGGGGGCCCAATCAGAAGGTTCTCAGTTTTCCTGACATTGAGTCAGAGATCGTCAGGAGTGCCCCAGGCCTGGATGGCAGATAGGCAGTCATGGATGAAGAACGGTGCGAGTGTGTCAGCAGGAAGTCTGAAAAAGAGTTGAGCGTCATCTGCATAACAATGGAAGTTGGGGGAGAAGGAGGAGATGAGGAGTGCCGGCTTAACAAGGTAGATGTTAAAGAGCCAGGGGGAGAGGATAGATCCCTGGGGTACCACATGCGGAGAAAGAAGTAGGATAGGAGAAGGTGCTCAAGATGACTTGAAAATAGCGGTCAGTTAGGAAAGAGGACAGCCATTCCAGTGCCCGTCATGAGATACCAAGGGTATTGTGAAGCATTTGTATGGGGATGGAATGGTTGTCACTGTGAAAGGCAGAGGAGAGATCAAGTAGGATGAGGACAGCTGGAGAGTTGGAGTCCAGGGATGCAAGCAATTCTTCACGGGTGATAAGAAGAGCAGTTTCTGTGCCTCTGGATGCTCTGCAAATGGGTTACTCTAATACAAATCATTGAATAATTAATACACTGCAGTATTTTATAACATCATTGGTATAGCATGACCCATTACCTGTAGGCATGGTAGTGCTGGGCAACTCCTATGTCGACATCCTCACAGATTTGTATATTTTTCAGCTACATATGAAAGCACAAACATAACATTTTCATTTGTATCATGGCCTTCCATGGAACCAACTCTCATTCCATTTCCATGCTGTTCACCTCATCTGTTCATGGGATGAACATGTCCTAAAACAAAATTGAAAAGGAGTGTGGAAGCCCCCTTACTGAGAACGTACATGGGTCAAAAAATCTGTTCTTTGGAATATCTTCCACTCAGGAGGATCTACAGCCACATTTTAGCTCACTGCACCTTCCACATTGGAGAAATATCCATTTGCATATCAGTCTTTGTCTCACCCACAAGGGCAGTCCAGCACCGAAAGGCTAGGCAACTCCCCTCTGAACACGAGTACTATCAGCAACCCAAGACATGTGATTCAACCTTGTTGGGCCTCCTGAGTGAGGTGAACCTGATCCTCTCTAAGGCACAGTGATCAAGGGGTCCACGTCTGGATTACCCTCGGTTACTTAGGGTGAACCCCCATGTTTTAAAAAAATTGAAAAGGTGCCTGGGAACCCCTTTACTGAGAACAAATATGGGTCACATACCCTGTTCTATAGAATTTCTTCCACTCAGGAGGATCTACAGCCACATTTTAGCTACTGCAGCCTTCACAGAGGAGAAATATCCATTTGCATGTCAGTCTTTGTCCCACCCACAAGAACAGCCTGGCAGCGAAATGCTAGGCAATTCTCCTCTGAACAAGAGTACAATCAGCAACCCCAGACACATGCTTCAGCCTTGTCGGGCCTCTTCAGTGAGGCCTCCTAAGTCAGATTGAGCAAGGGGTCCACGCCTGGATTACCCTTGTTTACTTATAGTGAAACCCCAGGTTTTACAAAAAATTTAAAAGGAGTGTGGGAATCCTTCCAATCATATGTTCATGGCTTCTGGTTTCGAAAACTTCAAAATACAAGAAAGCCTGACTCCATTACTATGGTAGATGCCAAATAGCCACCAAATTAATATGCATACGTGTATGTGAAACATATGTCTCTGTGTCTACAGTATTTAATTTACTTTACTTTACTTTACTTTACTTTACAACATTTGTTAAGCGCTTTGTGGACCCTCGGGCATAAAGGTGCTAACCGTTAAGCAAACATATAACATAGAAAGGTTGAGCCACAAAGGCCAGAGGGTTGGCAATTGTCCAACGAGTTGGCTTTTTAACGCTTTCTTAAAGACGCGTAAAGACCCAAGGAGACTTAATTCTTTAGGTAACTTGTTCCAAAGTTTAGGAGCAGCTGAGAAAAAAGTCCCCTTCTCAGCTTTGATTGTTCTACATCTAGGCTGCAAGAGCTCATTTTGGCCGTTAGACCTGAAATCCCTACTAATTGGTTTATTGAAAATGGAGGTCGGTATGTAAAGTGGCATGTTACCCATCCTACACTTGAAGGTTATGATAAGTACTCTAAAAACTATACAAGCTTCTATTGGGTGCCAGTGCAAGGATTGTCGGGCGCCCGTAACATGGTCTCTTCTAGAAAGACCCAAGACAGCTCTGACTAATCTGTTCTGTATTATTTGTAGTCTGTTTATTTTGTGTTTGTTGATACCCACTAGTAGACTACCGCGATAATCTATCTTTGCGACAATTATGGCTCTGGCGATTATCTCTGCTCACTGTTGGTTAATGAGTGGCTTTAGATGGTGTAGGGGTTTAATATAATAAGTGGAGGAGGCTGTTATACTTGACACATGAGATTCCATAGTCAATGATTGATCTAGGGTAACTTCTAAGATTTTAAGTTTCTTTACAGGGGCAATCATGTTGGTTCCGAGTATAAACAGACCATAATTGCTATCTAATTTTTTTATAGCTGCGGAGCGCCCCACAATCATGAACTCCGTTTTACTTTTGTTAAGGGCTAAGTTATTATTAAGCATCCATTTCTAAATGATGCTGAATATTCTGTTAAGTTCTTGTTCATCCTGCGTGTGGCTACCGGAAGGAGGAATGACACATTGTGTGTCGTCAGCATGGTTACAGAACATTATGCCCCCCTCTTCCAGTTCCGAGAAGAACAGTGTCATAAACAAATTATAAATGCAAGAAGAGGTACTGGCACCGTGTGGTACTCCAAAGAGAAATGGTATTGGTAAAGCTTCTGCTACGTCAGAACAGACTCTACTAATTCTATTTTCTAGGAAGGAAATAATCAAGGAGGCCGCCAAGGGAGAGAAGTTGGCAAAATCTGTGAGTCTGTGCTTCAAAATTGAATGATCGACTAACTCAAACGCAGCCGATTGATCCAGCGAGACTAACAGAGATAATGAACCTTTGTCCAGTCTCTTAAGCAGGTTCGATTTAAGTTCAAGAAGTGAGGTTTTGGTTCTGAAGCCGCTTCTAAAGCCTGACTGGTGTTCATTCAGGATGGGGTATAACTTTAAATGTTCTGAGATATGTCTATATGCAAATCTTTAAAAGAAAAGGGGTGTTTGAAATTGGGCGATAGTTCAAGGGGTTATTACTGTCTAATCCTGTTTTCTTAATGATGGGTGTAACCATGGTTTGTTTCATGTTATCGGGTACTAACCCTTTGTCTAAAGATTCATTAACGAATTTAAAGATGGCTTTAATAATTGAGGGGGCATGTTTTTATGATCACCGAGGCACAGGCATCACCTTTGCAGTGAGACGGTTTCATTTTCTTAATGACTACTTGTATCGCCTCCTCTGTTACAGGGTTATAGTATGAGGAAAGTAAGACAACAATGAATCTTGAAACTCCGCACTGCCTGTAACCATTCCTAGGCAATTGTGCACCATGTGACAATGAGCTTTCTTGCAAACCGTGAGCAAAAACGGCAACATCCACACACTGTTCCCGGCGAGAATTTATCCTTGAATGTACACATCTGGCAATGTATGAAAATGGCTTTCTCTTTAAGAAGCAAGTATACAAGCAAACTAAGGGAATAAGCCTGCTAACCACGTTTTCCCTTGATGTAGCCAATCTATATATGGCACACCTTGAGAACACTTTCATCTATTAAGTTACTAATCCACACAAAGAGTATGTTGTCATATGAAAGCGGTGTGTAGATGATGTGTTCATGAAATGGAAAGGAAACCAGTCTGAGCTGGAAGATTCTTTACATTGTCTCAATCAATGTGATTCTAATATCAGGATTACCATAGCTTGGTATCAGATATCAGTTAGTTTCCTGGGTCTATTGATTTATAAGGAAGGTCAGTGTCTAAAAACAGATGTATATATAAAACAACTGTTCATAATAGTTTACTACACTTTAGTAGCACACATAGAGATTGTTGCCTGTCCATTGGTGTAAGTATGTACAGATGTACTTGAATTAGAAAACTCCTGCTGGAACCAGACTTGCAACTTATGTACAGTAGAAGTGTTCAGGAGTCAATGCATATGCATTCTTTGTTATCGAGGCATGATCCATGCTGTTCACTGGTTTAATGATACATGCTGATCTTTTCCTAATCCAATTGAGGGACATGATCTGCCAATTCTTCCTCTGCCTGTTAGGCTTGTAGTACATTTGACTTCATTTATTGCAATACAGCTTAAACATGTAAACCTTTTGCAATACAATTTAAACAATCAAATTATATTTGTTTTAAAACAATATCTAAAAAATGTAATACATCTATACTTAATTCAGTTTTTTGAGAGTTTAAAATATAGTGCCAAAATAGTGTGCTGCATAACACAATCCTAACTTGTTAAATGTGTTAAAGATAGTTGTCTTCTCAACGAAAGAAGCACAAAAAATGACTAGATGCTTTAGTGTCTCCACCTCAGCCTGGCAAAATGTACATAGTCTCTCAGCTCTTAGAACCCACATTTTTACACCAATTAATTCATTTGTTAAATATAAGTTTAAATAAAATCTTAAAAACCCTATTCTAAAAGTATGAGACGGGTGGCTAATTAAATAAGTGGGTAAAATGTTAAAAGCTCTAATACCATAAATAAAATGACTGAACAAGTTATAATTAGATATCCTCCTACGGTTTTCTGTCCAGTCTAACTCTAGCAATTTCTGTTTAACCTTTACTGGAAAGCTGATTAGGTCTTCCAAACTAATTTCGTTTTTTAATAGAAAGTTTTTGCAAACCTCATCCCACTCTGTTAACACTTAACAAGATTTTAAATTGATTCGGACAATACTATATATATCGGATTAATAGTTGGTGTCAACATTTTAACATATAACTGTAATGTTTGCCAGGTGACACGCGTTGCCATTGGGATCAGGCCGAGCTTGTGTCTAGTGATACTGACTGGGACTCCCTGCGTAAAGGACAAAGGACAAAGTCTTCCTCCAAAGAACAGCCCCCCCTTTGTCCCAGTCAGTATTTCGGTCTATTGACTAGGTGCCATATATACATTTCGGACCATTTTTTGCTGGTACATTTGTACTAACGGTTTGATTGCTTTTGTAGCTTAATTCCAAACAAGTGGTTCTATGAGTATTTTTTGGATTCCTCCAAGGGACGGCTCATTCCATTTGGGTGGATTCTTGAGCTGTATTGGCAGATGTGTGTTTTTACGGGTGAAAATCCTTTTCTATCATTTGTTTGTAAAATGTAACCATTTCACAGTGGATGCTTTCTTCAGTTCTCTCAAAAGCAGCCGGAAATGTATTCTGCTCTGCTCACAACTTTGGTTCAGTTCACCAAGGTTTACTGTGTGAAGAGCCAGGAGATAGAACTCTTTATGTGCCTGCTGTTTGGCACAACAATTTGAAATGGTTAGTAACACTGGTTTTTGAGTGTTTGACTAAACAGCCCTCACAATTCACAATGCAATATCTAACAACCAATTCATCTTGAGAGTCCTTTCTATATGTTCATTGCTGAGCTATCTTGTTCCAAACCAGTAATTCTATTTGTATACTGTGTGCCGATGCAGTTGTATTGGGGATGTTCTGCCTTGGGGATCTTGTAAACCCATACATTCACTTTTCTAATCATCTTATTTATTACTGTTTTATTTATTTTTAATTGTTCTTATTTTTATTATACATATATCCAGTTAAGGATTTGTATATATACAACCACAACATACATAAAAATCAAACATTGAAATCCAGATCCATCCCAGCACATGAATTAAAAGTACAGTGTATCAAATGATAGTTCCCTGAAAATGTCAATAACATAGCCATACAATTTCATCATATAAACAATGAGATCGGCATCATTCCCTTCAAATAAGCGTTTCCACATAGCACTGGTGTCATTTTTATCAAAGTTACAACCAAAATCACATTTGCTTGTTAGCCATGTCTCTTGCAGAGCTACAATGCTGAAGCGATCAAAGTTTGCAAATAAGACGTCTTCATCAGTGAAGTGGAAGTATCCTCTGGTGTTCCAAGAGCAAACAATGTTGTAGCTACCGACTATTGTTCACAAAATGCGATTTAAAAGCTTTTGGTAGCCATTGCCAATAGCTGTCGGTGTCAACCTGGGGAGCTCGGGCACAGCCTATTTGAATTAATTCCGTAGCTGTTGTGCAACTCAGTGCTTTTTCACTTGTGATAGCCAGGGTGGTTCGTAGGTTATTCGGTTGGATAAATTCTGTTTTAGACACTGGGGGTTTTTGGTTCGACGTAGTATTTGATAGTGCTCATTGAAGTGTTTATACAGCAATAGCCCAGTTTAAAGAGGTTGTCTTCATGATGTATAGTCAATTGTACATTCAGAAGTGAACAATAGGTTAGACATGACCGTTTTGTGATCTTCGAGGTGATCAACTACCACAATGTCTTCAGAATTAATTGTACGAAGAGGTACCAGTTTATGCAGGATTGCCAAAACTGCAGCTCTAATTAACAGTGGTTGTAAATCAATGCTTTGTATTGATCTTAGTTGTAGAACCCTAATCCTTTCAGTGGCTTCTTTGGGTTTATTCACCTGCTCTAAGTTGTCCTTCACAATGCTGATTGCATTATAGGTCAAGCTTTGTGTTCGAGAGCAGCATTTACTTTGCTGGAATCACCATTTATGCCTGTGTCATTGCCAACTGCTCTCTCCATTGGTGTGTTTGTGGCAGTGGCAGAGTCTTTATCATTCCGATAGTGGTGTTAGTTTCAAATATACAGTACACTGCCTCCAGGACACAATCCCGGACCCCAGGTTTTGGTTTACGTTTGGTTTTCTTATTTGTCTTCAGCCCGCTAAGGTCAATTGTAACTCGTTTTTTCGCATTGGCTTCTGTAGGGATGTCACTTAGGTATTGTTGACTTTCGGTTGCTTTCAACATGATATTGCTTTTAGGTAATGCAGTTTCACTAGTAGGTTTTCCAACTGTACACACAGCCTTTGGATAGTTGTCAAGTGGATTGATTGCGTTTATAGATAGATCGATTAGGTTCCACTTCATGGCTGACGAGCCAGGTTTTTTTGCCTGTTGCTTTCTAGATTTGTACATTACAGCTTGAGAAATATTTTTTTTTTCTTTTTTCTGTTTCTTTGTAATCCCACAAATGTTACACTTAGGTGGTTTGGCATTAATACCACTATTCTTATCAGGGCTTATAGGTGTTACCATGCTCGCTATGCAAGCGGTTGTGAGGATGTTGTCATCAGCTGCGGCCTTCTTTTGGGTGTTGTTCAGCATCACAATTACAGTCCGAACATGTTTGTGTGACTCCAACATTGGATTCAATCACTCATTCATATTATTATCCTTAAGATAGGTCGTATTTATTTCAGTATTGAACTCACAATCTCTGTAGGTTTTCCTCTGACGATTCACGCATTTATGTAATAGCAGTGACTGTACATCCAATTTCCTTTCAAGTCGCTCACAGTTATTAATGATGATAGTTAACAGATTCTCACAAATCTCAAACGAGGCTGTGGAAGATAAGCTCGAATTACTGTTGTTGTTACTACGAATAGGTATATCGAGATTGTCGTGATCATTATCTTCACAGATGGAATTGTTATTTATGCCGTCAGTCTGCAGGCAATTAAGGGATCTAGGGAGTTCCTTCCCTGTCATGATTGTGCAAATTTAGTTGTATTACATTTGAAGAACTTGGGTGACTTTCTTCAAGCGCTATGTTAGAGGTGCTGCAATAGGCTGAGAGGCAGCTGTAGTTGGTAGAGGAGACATCGTTATACTTGTGTCTTTAAAGTTGTATCACATTTCGTAGCAGTGGTGTCAATAGATACTTGGTTGCTAGTTATTGAGGGTGTACTGAGAATATTAAATACACCCTCATTTATTTCATTTCTTGCTATTGCACCATTCCTGATAGAATTAGCGTCAATGTTTGCACAATTATCTTAAGGTGAGCAGATGCAATTTTGTTTATTTTCACTCTCATGGTTTAGCAGACAATTATTAAATATTTTTTTGCCTAAAGTGTCATTGATTGTAGCGTCATAATTTGTCGGTATGACGCACTCAATGTGGTTCTGTGATTGGGTAATTACTGTTTTATTAAAAGAAATTGGACTAAGACAAAGCCAAAGGATGTTCTCTGATCTACGATAAAATTATATTAATGGTAAATGTGCGAGAGTATGTTTATATCGAAAATGTCACATTTTTGTGGAAGAGTCTTCTCAGAAAAAATGTAATTCCACAGATCATACAATTATCTCTTTTCAGCTTAGGTATGGCAGACAGGAACACAGCTCGCTACTTTTTTGTTGAATTACCAGCAACATATTGAGCATCCATGTTGTCATTCCATAGGGAAGTAATTAATGGGGTGTCATCACTTATGTACTTAGAGTCCTCATTGCATTTGCTATTGTATTCCATATTATATGTATTTTGGGAGAACTGCCAGTAATAATGTGGCTCACAGCACTCATGAATCTACTCACATGACCTTTTGTGCATAGAAGCCTGAGCTTACCAAAATGACGACTGCTCTAATATTTTCTGATGCTTCTGGCACCTACAAAATTTGACACAATTATGTCTTTGGAAACGTAGCACCTGAGCACAGGTTTTGTATGTTCCCGGGGAATGACACGTGATCTGTTTTTTAGTACACTTCTATTTAGTGTCAACGGTGTCATTGCCAAATTTGGTAGCAGTCTTGATCCACAGCAACATGTCAATATGTGGAACTCCTTTGGATTGGCATAGTTTCCCCCAAAAGAAATGTCCGGCTCCAAGTGGAGGGCAATCATTATTACAGATAAAATGCAACATGGCAATGAAGTGTTGATGCAAGTAATGAGAAACATTCACTGGATTCATAGAAAATAGTTCACTGGCCGCTGCCAAGTCGATAGTTTCAGTATTCAGGTTTTCGGGTTTTTGGTGCATCTGACATCACGTAACCCACCCCACACCTACTCTGCGGAACTGAGAGAGACAGACTGAGTAGGGCATCCAACATTCCTCCGCGCACAGTGAACATCAGCATGACACTAGAGCCATCACTCCTTTGGGACCTGCATATTTTCCAACACAAATTTGTAGTTTTATTTTGGACAAGTTTCCTTACGGATATAGTTACAAAGTAAGAGGCAGTTTTCAGTGTATGGGCAACACATTAGGTGGCCAGTACGTTTTCAAACAGGAAAGTAAAAATTAACTCAATATTTTCTCAAAACCTGCGATCGTCAGAGTATATGCTTAGATCACAGTAATTCTGAATCACTCATCTGCCAACACTCTTATCATATCTTCCTCCTTTACCTGAAGGACACATAGTGGAAAACAACACGCTTCCAGGCCTTGTTCCCATGCATGCATCAGGCATCCCTTTTCCTGACATATTACTATGTTATCAAAATGACGCCCGTGATGTTTCAAAAATGTAATGGGTGGATTTTGTTATAATTGCCCATGCCATCCACAGCCTCAGGATTGACATTTTCAAATATACCAGTTTGCATAATATCGTCATATTTTATGCTTTTGTCAACATTCAACATTCAAGACAGGTTCAATTGATAGCCTACTCCCAAAGTTCCAACATTTTCCCTCAGAATGACTGGTAACTATGCAACCTAGCCATGGATACCGATGAATACTACAAGAGTAATTCGCCAGTTTTTAGTTATAAACAAAATATGACCTGGAAAGAGTATATCATTTAAATTATGATTTTCTCAAATGCATTTAATATTTGGAGAGCTTGGCGAAGAGGATATATTTCTAAATTGTTACTGACAACGTGAGAGAGTAAGTAGTTCTCCTTCAGATTATTTTAACAATAAGTGCAAATCGATCATAGTTGTGTCAAGGCACATGTGACTTCCTCTGCAATATACCAATCAAACGGAAGCCACTCAGATTCTTCATTGTCTTCTCTTTGTGGAGGCATGTCAACCGTTTGTGTACTTGCTCTGTAGCATATTCTACAACAGAAGACACACATGTGATTCATTTTAGTGGAACTGGCTGCAAACCTAGCTGTGTATTTCTGCTATAGGATGCTCAGAAAGTTCTTGCTATTTGCAAATGGATGTGCTCCATCTTTAAGAGTGGTTTTGTTTGGCTTATTTATTTATTTGTTTATTTATTCACATTTGTTGAGCGCACAGCAGACCGAAGGCATCGTGACGCTTGTTGCAGTGTTTCTTAAACTTGGTTACATACAAATACTGCCCGTGGTTACATTGGACAATGATTGTGCTTTAATGATATACATACATTGAGCACGAGAGAGGTCCGGTGAACATGTTAGTTGAAGAGGGCTGTTTTAAGTTGTTTGCGGAAGGAGAGTGGTGATGTTTCGGCTCTGAGGGTTGTGGGTAGCGTGTTCCAGAGCTTCGGTGCAAGGTAGAGGAAGCCTACACCTCCAGCCTTGGTTCTATTGATGCGTGGTATGGTAAGTAGGTTGGTGTATGTGTATCTGTTAGGTCTTGTAGATTGCTATCTATACAGGGTTTCGGATAGGTAGGAAGGTGCTGTGTAGTTAATGCATTTATGCGTGGTGGTGAGAATTTTGAAGGCGATCCTGTATTTGACTGGGAGCCAGTGGACTGCCTTCCTAGCTTGAGTGATGTGCTCTCTTTTTGGTATGCTGAGGGCTGCTCTGAGAGCGTTGTTTTGAGTGGTTTGGAGCCTGGAAAGGTTATTCTTGGAGGTGCCTGCTAGGAGAGCATTACAGTAATCCAGTTTAGCTCCTATGGTGGCTCTCGCGATGGACAGGCAGTTATCTTTCGTTAGGAAGAGTTTTATTGCATTGATGAGTTTAGTGCTTAGTGCCGAAGCTGAGACTATGGCGCTAACTTGTTTATCCATGGATAGGGTGGCGTCTATGTGTACTCCTAGTGTTTTGACTGAGGATAAGACTGGGATGATGCAGTTATGTTAAAGTTGATATATAGTGGGTCGAGGTTGAAGAGGGTGGGTTTCTGACCTAGGATGAGGATTTCGGTTTTGTCCCCATTCAAGCAAAGGCCGTTGGTGGCCATCCAGGCTTGAATGGTGGAGTAGATTAGTTGAAGGGCAGCGGAGTCTTGATGGTAGTTTCCTGTCAAGGGAAGAAGTATCTGCGTGTCGTCGGCGTAATTAGTGTAGGTGATCCCCATGGTGTCTAGCTTGTCAAATAGCGGCTTGGTAAAAAGGTCATATAGAGTGGGGGCAGTACAGGAGCCTTGTGGGACCCCACAGTGGATGATGGAAGGTGCTGCATGAGCTGTGTTGGAGAACACGTTCATTGCTCTGCCTTGTAGGAAGGAGGTTACCCAGGATGCAGCATCCTTGGAGAAGTGTGCTGCATGCGTCAGGTGGCTAGTGAGTGTGGCGTGACCTACTAGATAAAATGCCGCTGAGAGGTCGAGGAGAAGGAGGAGTGCGGGCTTACCTTTGTCCAAGATGTTTGTGATTTCGTTCTTAAGATCTAGAAGGGCGGTTTCAGTTCTGTGTCCCTTACGGAACCCAGATTGTCTTTTACCTAAGATTGTGTTTGATTCAAGGTAGATTTGGTTCTGTATGTGGGCGGCCTTGTCGAGTAATTTTAGAAGGAAAGGGACTGTGGTTATGGGTCGGTAGTTGTTGGGGGTTAGCAGGGTCTAGTGTGGGCTTTTTTAGGAGGGGGCGCACCCAAGCCTCTTTGAGGCTGTCTGGGACTATGCCTGACTTGAATGAAGCATTGATGAATGCTGTGAGGAGAGGGGCGAGCTGCTCTGCACAATCTTTGACGATTTTTGGGGGGCATACATTACCCTTACATTGTGAGGGTTTGAGATGTCTGAGGATGTTAATGACCTCGGTTTCGGAAATTTCAGAGAAGGTGAATCAGGGTCGGTTGCTATGTTTCATCTGGGCGTGTGTATTCTGCTTGGGTAGAGTGTTGTAGTGGTGTGATATCTTTTTTTGGAGGAGGTTAATTTTTTCTAGCATGGCTGATTGTATGGCTGTGCACCATGCCTCGTCTTTGATGATCTCATCAGGGCACGTTGGTTGTACGGTTAGTTCTTTAAAGATACTGAAGAGTTCTTTAGATTGGGAGTTAGCAGCGGTGATGCAGTGGTTGTAGGCTTCGGATTTTGCAAGGAAGATGGCATCTTTGTATTTTTTGGTTATGGCTTTGAATATCTCTTTTGTGTTATCACAGGGTTTATGTTGCCAATTTTTGAGTGCTTGGCGTTTGTCTGTACGCAGAGATTGGAGATCCTCTGTGAACCAGGAGTTAGAGTGGAAGGATTTTTTCTCTTTTTTGTTTTCTAAGGGGGCAGCGGTGTTGACGGCCCTTGTGATGGAGTCCTTGAATATTTCAGCGAGGATGTTAGGGTCTGATGAGAACGGAGGTTTTAGGCAGGGCACATTGAGGAGTGCGCTGATATTGGCTGCTGTGAGTTTTTTGGCGCTTGTAGCTAGGGTAGCTGCAGCTATGGTGGGCACTTTAGAGCTCATGGTGACAGGGATATTGAATAGGATGAGGTTGTGGTCTGTCCATGGGAGGCTATTGTTGGCGGTGATTGCTATGTTGCAATTGTGGTCTGTAATCCAGTCTAGGGTGCGTCCTTTGGCGTGTGTGGGCGCTGTGACTTTTTGAGAGAAGGCTAGGTTATGGAGGTCTTTGGCTAGGGATATAGCAGCTTTGTCCTTGGGGTTGTTGAGTCCTAGGTTAAGATCTCTTATAAGGAGTGATTTAGTGGATTTTTTAATATTGTTTCCTAGGAGGTGATTAACTTGACCTTGGAAGTTCGTGGAGGGGCCAGGTGGACGGTATATTGTGTGAATATTTATGATGCTGTTAGGCGAGAGAGCTAGCTTAATAGATAGAATGTCAACATCTCATTCCTCTTGGTGGGGTAGGGTTCTGATAGATAAGGTTTCTTTATGGATGAGGGCAACCCCCCCTCCTGTTTTAGCAATCCTGTCTTGTCTGATGATAGCGTACCCTGGGGGTAGGGCTAGTGTGATGGCTGGGCCGGACGCTTCGTGAAGTCATGTCTCGGTAATGGCTAGTATGTCTAGGTCATGTGTGGTTTGTAAGTCATGTACTTCTATGGCGTGGGCATTGAGGGATCTTACATTGATAAGTGTGCACTTGTATAGAGTAAGGCAGGAGTTCTTTGGGCCTAAGGTATGAGAGTTTAGTTTGGGTGTAGCGGTGCAGGGAGAGCAGGGGTTGATGCTCGGTGTGGTATATGTGGGCTTGCTGCTCTGGCACGAGGTAATGTTCTTTCGATGGTGGGTGCATGAGCTAAGTCTGAAATTTCTGTGTGGTGTGTGTAGCGTGGTGGCCTGGTATTGAATGGGAGCGGTGCAGGCTCTGAGTCTATCTAGTCTGAGGCTAGGGTTGGGGGTAAGTGTGGTGATTTCTAGTGCATGTGAAGGGGTAAGCAAGAGGTCCATTGTAGATGGGTGACTTGGTAGTGGAGGTGAGGCTGTTGGTTGTCGATGAGCGGTGTGTTTATGAGTGTTAGTATCACACTTAATAGGCAGGTGAGGAGGAGCGGGGAGAACATACTGGACTGGAGTTAGTTGGGCTATGACAAGACTGTCCCAAGTGGTGCTATGCAAGTTAACACAAGACTGGCCCAAGTGGTGCTAAGCAAGTTAACACAAGACTGGCCCAAGGGCCGCTATGCAGTGGTTATAGTGGGTATCTAAGCAATTTAATCCGGTGTTGCCTTATGGGGCACAAGGGGCTTGCATGTGCCGTGAGTCTTTAACATTTAGCTGAACTGCTATGCAAGGTCGGGGTCATATGTTAGACCTAGTTCATAGGCGGGCGTGACTTACTGTCATTGTAGTCACTGGGAGCGTCTGTTTGCGGGCATCTTGGGTAGCGGGAGTCCTCTGGTCAGGCGCAGTTGTCGACCGTGAGTGTCCCTTAGATCCGGTGTCAGCACGATAGATGCGGGCTCTCCTAGATCTGTGATAGTGATAAGGATGATTTATCAAGGCATGGGGGCCTGGGGGAACACAGAGCAGCGTCCCGCTAGGCAACCGACGTGGACGCTTCGTGATCGTCCATCATGGCGGCCATCTTAGGGCAGCGCGGCTCTATGGAAGCCGTTGTTCAAGGAGCGGGGATAAAAATGCACGAAGGTTCTAGCACAGCGGTGCGGGCACAATGAGGTAGGTATTTCAGCAAAGAAGACTGGATGTGCTGAAAGATGATCGGGCAGGCGGTCGGGCGGGCTGGCGGCTACAGTTGGGTTCTGCGCTTCGCTGTAGACTGCTCCTGCAGCTTACACTTCAGCACCAGACAGTTTATGTATTGTCTAACACATGCACTCAGGTGTTGCTGGATCCCTGCATGCAATTAAAAACACTCCGAAATCAGAGTATAAAAATAAAGAGTCAATGAAGGCAAAATCGCTTTTAATCTTCACTTTTACACTCCGCTTTGGAGAAATAAAACACTGTCTAAAAACACTAGTTGGAAGCAGTATTTTATCATAGATTCCAATGGAATCTGCCTGCTCATTATTAGGTGATAATGGGAAGCGTATTCTATTGGAATCCTTTGGCTTTACTCCTGTATGATAATCCAACGCAGGCGTAAAACAAATGCTCACCAGATATG
Source organism: Ambystoma mexicanum (assembly GCF_040938575.1). Classification (NCBI taxonomy): domain Eukaryota; kingdom Metazoa; phylum Chordata; class Amphibia; order Caudata; family Ambystomatidae; genus Ambystoma; species Ambystoma mexicanum. The sequence continues at coordinate 493,835,822 of NC_090930.1, read as the reverse complement.
GAGGAGGAAAGTAAATTGAAGATGCTATATCCGCTTTTCTGCCCTCCTATGCCTCAGCACAGCTGTAAAATGTAGAAGAGCACAAAAGGAAATAGTAAACTGCTTTTCGGTTTTCCTTTTACACTCCCATGCAGTAAAAAATAACCCCCTTCATTTAAAAGGTTGAACAAGATTTACGGGTAAGAACATAAAAAGTGATCTGATTACTTTTTTGAATCAGGAGATAAGTGGTTTCAAAAAGAGGTGGCTGGATGTTTAAGTTTATGAAGGAAGTGCATTTTTTTGAAAAAGCGGCACGTGGCTAGCTTGTTTGTGCATGCTGGCAAGGTTTCACTTTTACAGTTTGGAAGGAGGCAGTTTACTGTATGAAATATATTTTTTCGTGAAAGAAGCAGTTTTTTATATAGTGGGCTATTTGTCTAGAAATTATTTTTTAGTATGTTATTGTTTATCTATATAGCCCTTATACACAGGTGAAGTGCTTCAAATTGCTTCAAGGCTGGAAGGTAACAAGGGAATACAGTAATCAGTTTTAGGCCTTGAAGATTCCGAAGGATCTAAACAGAAAACTAGCATACTAGGCCTGACAACATTTCTCCTAGTGCAGGTGCATGAGTAGCACAGTTGAGTCCAAGCTCGGGAGGGCGGGTGGAGAAATGGTGGAGGGACAGGACAGACTAACTGGTTCGAGTACCTTTAGGTCAAGCATACATACATACATACAGACAGAGATGCAGAGAAGGGGGTGGGGGGTCAAAGAGTCCGGTCAAGCAGGGCACTGTGTTAATTTCAGAGAGGTTGCCCTGCTCAAGGAACGTAAACTGAAAGTACAGTAATGTTGAACAGGGTGCCGCAGTCCGGAGGCAAGTGCATAAGACTGGCAGGGGAGTCTGGGACCTGTAGGCTCTGGAGGTGAACCAGGCAAACAGTCAGCAAAAACTGAACAGAGTTAGGGAGGAGAAGGAGGGTGGAGAGAAAAGAAAGGAGGTTCGCAGGGGAGAGGGAGAGAGAAGGAGGAAGAGAAAAGGAAGGTCTTGGGGAGTTTCCGGAACTGAAGGTGCTCCGGCTGAAGATGGAGAGGGGCAGGGAGACTATTCCAGAGGGAAGCACCTGCAGAGGATAAAGATCTATCCCCAAATCTCTGTTTGTGAAAGCGGTTTACCCGCAGAGGGTTGGAGGAGGACAAGCAGAGGAAACTAGAGGGAGAGTATTTAGGAAGAGAGTGTTATTGATAGTGCAGGCCCCGGCCCCAGAAAGCCTTGTGGATAATGCAGAGGGTGTTGAAATTCATCCTTGCAGCCATGGGGAGCCAGTGGAGGGATTTCAGCAATGGAGAGATGCGGTTCCAGGGCTAAAGGCCAAGGATAAGTCTTGCGGTTCTGTTCTGGTGAGTTGTAGAGAACGGAGAGTAGAAGTAGGACGAGTGAGACTGAGGCTGTTGCAATAGTCCACCCTAGAGAGAACCAGGTCTCTCGAGGTGACAAGCTTCTGGAGGAAAGTGAGAAAAAGTAGAATACTTCAGAGGAGGTGCAGTTGTTAGTTGGACTTTTTGGAGATGTCTGAGATGTGCAAAGAGAAGGAGAGAGTGGAGTCGGAGATGCAGGCGCTGGGTCAAGGTAGGCAGGCCAGTGGGAAAGTGGGAAAGCAGGAGCAGGTGTGCAAATGAGTACAATCTCTGTCTTACTGGCATTCAGGCATAGAGAGCAGCACACCAAGCCTGGGTTCCGGGTAGACAGTCAGTGATGAGCGAGGAGGAGGAGGAGGAAGCAGAGGGTAGCCTGAAAGAGAGCTGCGTGTCATCCGCATAACACTGAAAGTTAGAGGTAAAGGTAGAGATGCTGTAGGGCAAGGGGCCATGTAGATTTTGAAAAAACAGGGGGAAAGGTTAGATCCATGGGTGACACCACAAGTAGAGAGAGTGGTAGAGGAGAGAAAGGGCCTGAGTTCCACCTGGGAGGGCCGGTCAGAGAGAAAGGAGGCGAGCCACACCAGGACCTGATCTGTGATGCCCAGGGTATCACGGAGACAGGTGATCAGGATGTTGTGGTTTACCACATCGAAAGCAGAAGAGAGGTCGGGAAGAATGAGAACAGCGGGAGAGTTAGAGTCAAGATTTGAGAACAGGTCTTCACGGGTGTTCAGAAGAGTAGTTTCCGTGCCTCTGGATGCTCTAAAGCCAGACTGCGACAACCAACAGATTCAGTATGGAGGGTAAGTTGAGTGATAGCCAACTTCTCCGGGAGGTTTCCCAGGAAAGGGGTGATTGAGATCGGGTGATAGTTTGCTGGAATGGACCGGACGGCAGAGGTTTTTCTGAGCAGAGTGTGCACAAAGGAGTGCTTGAGGGGAGAGGGGAAAACACCAGTGGTGAAAGAGGTGTTGCAGAGGTCAACGAAGGCCGGAGTGAGAGTGTCAATATTGTCTTTGATGATTTTGGAGGGGCAGGGGTCTACCTGTTTAGAGGAGGCTTTCATAGACTAGACTTGTCTAGAGACCTCATCGGATCTGGGATGTATACTAATTCACCTTTTCACAATTGACCTCAGGAGAATTGACCTCAGGAAAATTGACCTAATTGAAAAGGTCAATTAGTACATATATGCAGGGGGATTTCCCCTGCAACCCCTCAACCAATCCAAAAAAAAACACAACCCCCACCCAATTGCCTTATATTATTTATAATCAAAAACCAACCCAACACATATATAAAATAACTAAAATAATATAAAGATCAATTGTGCAGAAGGTCAATTAGGACCACGATAATTAGGTTAATTAGGACAAAAGGTCACTTGCAAAAGGTCAATTTGGGTAATACCCCGGTGTGACAGTGGAGAGGGAGGAGAGAAGAGGGCATGGTGGGGATGGCTGAGGGGGGCCCAAGAGATGTTGGAGAATGGGGCTGGGAGCAGAAGAGAGAGAGGACAGGATGTCCTGTGTTTTGGTGGTGAAGTGTGCGACCAGGGCCGAGCAAAGGGCCCGGATAGGTGTAGTAGAGGATGCGGCTGTGGTAGGGTTGGCCAGTGCCTTGCAGACTTTGAAGAGTTTGGCCGTGTTATTCGATGCAGCAGAGATGCAGGCTTGAAAGTAGACTCTTTTCTTGGAGTGGATACAGAGCCTTTATTGGCTTTGAAGAAGGTGGCATGACAGTTTGTCAGAGGGTGCATCTGAAGATCCCCATTTCCGCTCCGCTGCTCAGCACTTGCCTTTAAGGGCAGCCAGATCAGAGTCATACCAAGATTTGCACTTTTGGGCAGCGTTCGTTCGGACCCTCATAACGGGGGAAAGAATGTCAAGAGTGTTGGAGATGGAACGATGAAAGTTGGAGAGGGGAGAGTTACTGTAAAATGCCACATGTATACTTTTCACTTGTGCACTAGGAGAAAACAGAATGAATTTGATGAAAACAGCTTTCGTTCACAGTTATTAAGATGGGGTTTGCATGCATTCTTTGGCTTTAGCTGGGAACACAACTGACGCCGATCACAACACAAACCCATTTTACTATTCATTTGTTCATACTTATGAATGGATCTATGTGATCTCTTTGGAAAAAATATACTGAAGCCCAAAATGTGATTACCTTTTGTTTGAATCCATTTCACCACATATATACAGACCCACTGCTGCATCCCCATTGACTGCCACATGTATTATCAGCCTCACCCACCCCCCACACATACATATGCGTGAAATGCAGCATTTTAAATTTGGAATTTTGGGCTTTGGCATTTTTGGCCGTGCAGTAATGGGCTGATATCCTTATGAACCAATGCATTATTAGCTTTTCAACAAAGGACATAATTTGAAATATATCCCATTCATAGGGTTTTGCCTGTGAACGTGTTTGTTGGTGGTATGTCTCTCCAAGCCTCTGTGTGTTGGTACACATATGGAACTGTCATCAATGTATGAGATAAGATAAGATATTTGTGCAAAACAAATTGAATTGCTCACTACAAAGATTGTATAGATTGACAGTAATATTACTGAGTGCTGCTAGATCCAAAGCTAAAGGCCCTCATTATGAATCTTTAGGTAATACGGCATAGACTTATCGTTACTTCCGTGGTGTCTGGCGCAATCACCGCTGTATTACAACTTGGGGGGAGCACACACTCACCATTGGCGGTAACGGTCATTTATTCTGGCGGTATTACCAACAGTGATTCTGCACATATTCCAAGAAATTACTGTTACAGCTATGCAATCAGCGCTAATCCGGCTGGCAGAATTACTGCCGGTGAAAAAAAGTGTTATCTCTGGAATGGGAAACACAGAGCCATTTTCAAAAACTCAATCCACCCTAAATCCACCACTTTCTGTTTTCTTCCAGACTCACAAGGGAGGGAAATCATGTCCCAATAAAAAGACAAAGGGAAAGTGCCTGATCTGATGCTAAGGAAGCAGTTCAGTGGGGCAGAGCGGCAGGTCCTCACTGACGAGGTGGTGGCCCATGCTGTGGTATTATATGGCTCCAGGCAACGCAAAACATCAGGGCAAACAACGGCATAAATCTGGTCAGGAATATGTGACAAGGTGACGGCTGTGGGCACAGTCCCATGGGACGGTGATGACTGCAGAAAGTGGTGGAATGACCAGAAGTGCAGGGTCCGGAGCCTCCGATGGGAGACTTCAGCCACCGGAGGAGCCACTGTGGACCCCCTTGTCCTAACCCATGGGAGGAGAAGGCCAGCTCCTTCCTGCACATGGATGGGATCTAGGGATTTGGGAGTGCCGAGGTTGGAGCCAGCAGCCAAGGCCAATCTGGTGGGTTTGAATGTCCCGCCCTTCCACCGACAATGCACTGGCCAAATAACCACACCAAAGAGTGTCCCTCAGCATAGATGGGACCAATGGAAAGGGTAAGGTGCCAACACATGGCAATGCACCCAAAGGCATTGCACCCAATGTGTATCCAAGCAAAGCCGGGTTTAGGCATGGGCGATCAAGGCAGTCACCCGGGGTGCCACATCAGCCTCCCTGACACGCCAGAGTCTTTCAATTGATCCCCCGAGCTGGCATGGTGAAGGCTTTCTATTGAAATGGGAAGCACCTTGTGCCATAGTGGGGTGTCAATAATTTCAACAGAGCAATGCTGCCATAGCAGCGACCTGTGTCACTGAAGTTAGTTTGGAGGTGCATACATTTACATAGATCAAATTAATTATGACAATCTGTTACTTACATTGCATTTAAAGAGTTGCAAACTGCACATGTATGCAATAAATGCAAATTGGCACATTTTCACATACCTTTCAGGATCTGGAGTAGATGTCGTGGTTGCAGTTGCTGGACCCCTGATCCTCTAACAAGTGTTGCAATGTATCTGAGTCATAGTGTAAATGCTCTCTTTAAGGTGAAAGATGCATATTCCCTATGGATCTAAGATTGCTAGGTCAGATCAAATGTGTCTTAATTTGATTGGTAGGTGATGTGGCGGCTGTATAAAAAAAAAGCCAATTACAGGCAAGTGAAAAGATTTTTTCAGAAAGAGAAGGGAAAGAATGTATATAGCAAGTATGGTTCACAGACTGATTTGCTGTTTAGAGACACAGAGGACCATCCTCAATGGTGTGCTATTTAGCTAAACACATTGAATTCATTACAATGGTTTCTGTACTGGTCTGCAAAGTCATAAAGCATATTAGCGATCTAGCATTTTGAGCAGCCCTGCATAAACACCACAACAGATCGCCAATCAGGTACTTTGTATTTAAAGGGAGAGTTGAACAAAAACTAAATTACACACCACTTGACAGATCTAAGTAACTGCACTTGGCAATAGATGGAGCTCAACAGTTCCAGGGTGTGGATTATTCATGATTCATGGGTGTGTTGGTTTATACCAAGCATCTTGACATTTCACATATGATGTGCTTTCAACATTTGGAAGTATCTTGATATGAAATTTGTGGAAGGAAGTAAATCCAGGTGCTATCAATGTGCCAGGGCATGGTAGATAGCAAACACCCATACGTGGTAATTGTGGCTGTCACAGTGAACTATTTGAATGGGATAGCTTTGCAATTTGCCATGAAAGACACATTTGCAGCCCTGACAGCAATTTTGCCGCATTCCACATTTGTCTAAAATGAAGATTGCACAAAGACAAAAAGGGGAGACGGTCTAAAGAGTTTGTCCACAAGTAAATAAAGCCAAGCATAATATGAACAAAGTGAAATCAACATTCCATGGTGTATATCTCGCCAACCATGGAAATAAGCACTTCCTCTCTAATATGCAAAAGCAGTTTGGCTCTTTTTCTAAGAGGAGAAAACAAAATGGCTACTGGTTAAAAAAGAGTCCCAAGTCTTGAACCCCATACAATAGCCCTGAGAACAATATGTTCATTTAATAACTATGAGTAAGTCAAGGCTCTCTAGATACTGGGCCTCATTACGAGGTGGGCGCAAAGGGATACTGGGCACCGTTAAGGACATCGGTGCCGGTAATCCCTTTGCGCCCTATTCCGAGGTCCCGTAGCGGGAGCCGCAAAGGGACCAGGGAGCAAATAACAGTACTGCAAATTGCAGTACCGTTATTAGCTCCCTCCTCATTCCCATTGAGCCCTATAGGGGCTCAAATGGGAATGGGGACTGCCTTTTTCAATGGGGATTTACCGGTCCCTTCAAGCTTGGAATGGACTGGTAAGAGCACATTGAACCAGGGAGGGCTCGTTACCGGTATGGGAGGTAGTCATGGCGTAAACAGCGCCATGATTACCTCCATACTCGAAATAACCCACTGTGTGCAATCACCTGTGCTAAAATGATAATTTTGAGACTTTGGAAATCACAAGCAAGGCCAAACATCGAAATGTTAGTTGCGTATTTAGCCCAAACTAGAGGGTTTTGAGAAAAGATTATCAATCTAGGAAGTAACTGAAGAAAGTCATTATTTGATTAAACCATACAGATGTATATAGAGGAATACTGTTCTTGTACTGGGTGGATAGCTGGTAGGTATATACACCAGTGATCCAACCTGGATTCCACCATCATTCCTCTCGCTCGCACCTCTCTCCTATCCACCCTGCCCATCCCTCCTAATACACTTCTCTCCACCGCTGGTCCTCCCATACCTCACCTGTGGTAATTTCCACTACACCTGTCAATACAATCGCTCATAGCTCTTTTTCCCAGTTAGATTGATGTGTATACTCTTGCTAGATCAAAGGTCATTAACAATTTATGAATTTATGTAGATTTAAATGTGCCTGTTTAAGTAGTATTTCTTTTTATGAGTGGTTTGTACATCAGATAAGTGAAGTGGGTCAGAGGGTAATATCACAGGCAAGCAATACATCTGTTTCCCTTTAAGTTAAGTCATGCTTGCTTGAGCAGTCAGCATCCTCCCTTTTGCATGAAGAGCAATCCAGGGACTTGGTATGTAGAGGAGAGAGAAGATCTTGCCTGGTTGAAAAGTTTTTGTGTCACAAAGTTCAGAACTTTAATGAGGGGAGCATAAGTGTAGCAGTGAAGACCAAGGAGTAGACTTGTGCAGTAGTCAATTTTCTTACGCAAATCAGGTTTATAGTAAAGTTGTGAGTGAGGTGTTAGCGCTTTTTGTAATGTTTAGAAGGTTGGCTTGGCTGCTGTGGTAGTGGCCATTATGAACTGAAAGAGGTTCTGGTCTCTACAAAAAGTAAACCAAGATTTTGAGCTATGAGTGATGGGGTGAGTCTGAATGGGGCTAGAGGCAGGGTGATAGATGACCACTATCCTAGAGGAGTGGTGCATGTGGCAGAGTAGAGCCATCCAGTAACAGTTGGAATTTTGGCGTGGCTTTTACATTCTGACATTGCAGATGGAATGGGAAGAATGACTGGTATCAACAGCAAAAATAATAAGATGGCTGCAGTGAAGATCGGTAGGGTTGATTGCAGTAGAACGATTAGTAGAATGGTGATGGAAGAGTGGTGAAAGTAACCATTAGCGGTTTGGAGCAGAAGCTCCTTTGAAGGTGCCCCTAGCCAAATGAGAACATTTTTAGGACTAACAGAAACTGCAGACACTGTATATTAGGATACACAGAATAATATAAGCCACTAGAACAACTAACCAAATAGAACATTGCAGAGCCTTTACAATGGACAGAAGATAGAGAAAGACTTACCAAATATTCAATGTTGCTGGTGACTCCTCACACATAACACTAACATGTTTCCCAGTATTAACCCCAGCCTCGCTAGCACCCACTCTCCTTGATGGTCAACAACATGTCTGTGTTGCCATCACAGACAAACTTCTTCAACACAGACGGTGCTTGTTTGACACTCAACTACAAAACCCTGAATTGCTATATTTTGTTAATGGTTCTTGATGGATCAGAAATGACAGAGGCCAATTGGGGGTCAGATGTGCAGTTTTTCACCTATGAAATTAGTAGAGAGCCGTAGACTACCCAGTATATACTCAACACAAGTAGCAGAACGAACTGTGTGGGCTGACACATGCATGAAAGCTTGCTGAATGCAGAGTCTCAATATTTGCTCAGACACCTGGTATGATTTATGTGTTGCGCAAACATTTGGGCAGTTGTGGAAGCATAGTCAATTTCTTACATCTTTAGATTCCCTGATCAAACACTGTAGCTATGTAGCAGCCCTTTTAGATGCAATTGTGTTACCTAGTCAGTCAGCAAATAGTAAGTGTCCAGCACACCAGCTGGTTAATGAGATTATGCCTGGGAACATGTTAGCAGATGCTGCTGCTAAACAGGCAGCATTTCAGTCTCTCAGGTTGAATATGTTTTAAGGATAAAAAACAAGAGACAATGTCTCTATCCACGACACTAGAAGAACTAGCGAATATCCAAGATGAAGCCCTGGAATCAGAAAGAGGCTTGGCCATGCAAAAGTTGTCAATCACACTCTTATACCCTTTGGCAAGGCGAACATGGTCACCTAGTCACACCTAAGGTAATGTTATCCTACTTTGCTCAGGGGAATATGATTGCCACCTTGAGACAAGACAGTATACACACGATTGTTCTGCAATATCACAAGCCTACATAAGACAATGACTTATCTTCCAGCAAAACAAGATACAAAAGTTGTACAGACAACACCAGGAGCACATCCACAACCTTACAGATCATTTGAAAACATATACATCAATTTCATCCAGCTCAGAGAGTGCAACAAATCATCAATATGTTTTAGTCATCATCATGTCTCTTAAACCGCCTCGATGCCTTGGTGATACCTGCCCAGCCCCAATCATTAAAGAAGCTGCAAATGAACTAGCCCCTTTCATCACTTCATTCATCAACTCATCATTCAAATCATGCTCTGTGCCAACTAACCTTAAAGATGCCTCGATATTACCTCTCTTAAAAAAGGTAAACCTGGACCCCAATGTCCCTACGAACTAAAGGCCCATAACAACTGTCCCGTTCCTCCTCAAAATCTTAGATAAAGCTGCATATCTACAGATCCAATCATACTTGGAGATTAATAATCTACTAGGAACAAGACAATCAGGATTTAGACCGATACATGGAACCAAAATGGCTCTCCTTGATCTTAAAAACCATCTAGATGAATGTAAAGATAGAGGAAATATCTCGATTCTTCTACTCCTAGACCTATCAGCTGCCTTCGACCTGGTAGATCACAAGGTACTTTGTAAGCACCTCAAATCGGCGGCCAACTTCACAACAAAAGCCATGGCGTGGAATAACTCATTTTTGGACCAGAGAACCATAAGAGTCTTCTCACCTACATCAGCAGTGGATCCAGTCCCCATCACCTGTGGAGTCCCTCAAGGGTCATGTGTTTCCCCCACTTTGTACAATATTTTTACAAAACCTCTCTTTGATATATTGGACAAACTAGGAGTCTCATATACCAACTACGCTGATGATACCCAGATCCTTATCCTAATCCAGGGGGACTATGAAAAGGACACTAGCTTCATGAATAAAATCTACCAAATAATCCAAACCTGGATGGCCACACATGGCCTATGTCTTAACTACGACAAGACCGAGCTATTAATCATCAGTTCCACCAGCAAACTAAACAAATTACCCTATTTGTACAACTCCATCACGATTGATGGCATTAAAATCAAGGTAGCCAAGGAAGTTAAAACCTTAGGTTTCTACCTAGACTCAGCTCTCACCCTCGACAAGCAAGTAAATGCCACAGCTTCAGCAACCAGCTACACCTGCAAACTTATTCACAAATGCAAACCATACCTTTCCACAGACAGTTGCACCACCATAGCGCGAGCCCTCATCCTCTCCAAATTAGACTACTGTAATGCACTGTACCTAGGCACCAGTAAACATAACATCAACAAACTCCAAACCCTGCAGAACAATGCCCTTAGAACAGCCCTAGCTATTCCCAAAGGGCAACACATATCTGTCCATAGACGAACTGTCAACTTGCTGGCCATCAATGACCGCATCAAATTTAAAACTCTGAACATTACACACAACTGTCTGAACAACAAAGCACCTGCATACCTCACAGAAAAATTCACAAAGTACACGTCCGAACGACCCATTAGAAAGGCCCTCTCAAACAGCATCAAAATCCCCAACTTTAAACTGAAAAGAACTGGTGGGTCCAGCTTCCCAGTTCTAGCAGCCCAGCTCTGGAACTCCATCCCAGATGCACTCAGAGCCACCCCTTCCTTCCAGGCATTCAAAGCTAACGTCAAACTCTGGCTTCACACTAACGACTGCTAAATGCCTCAATTGTGCCTAATACTCTGCACATTTACTGTAAATTTCCCTGAAACTGTTACATATCTGTACATGTACTGTAAATTTCCTGAAACTGTTACATATCTTGTAAAGTCAAGAAACTGCGTGATATATGATCCTGCAACATAAGGAACTGCGTGATATATGATCCTGTAACATAAGAAATGTAACATATTTATGTACCTGTAACCCAAGTTTTTATTTCTGCAAGCGCCCAGTTGCCTAACGGCCATGTGCGCTCTATAAATAAATAAACAATACAATACAATACAATCAATATGTTTTAGTTGTGGTGGACACTTTCTCTGGCTGGATTGAGGCATATCCATGCCATCGGGAAGACATTGTATCTGTTGCAAAGTCTCTAATAAAAGATATTGGGCCTCATTCCGAGTATGGCGGTAAGGGATAGCGGCCACCGGTAACGAGACCGGTGGCGGTAATCCCTTACCGCCATACTCCGAGTTCCCTCTGCGCCCTCGCCCTTAACGCCTGCTTTGAGCAGGTGTTAAAGTCGAGGGCGCAAAGGGGCCTCCAAGCCAATAACGGTGACCGTAATGAACGGTCACCGTTATTTGCATCTTCCCCATTCCCATTGAGCCCTATGGGGGCTCATTTGGGAATGGGGAAGAGCCTTGGTGAATGGGGAATTACCGCCCCGCCAACCTTGGAATGGGGCGGTGATTCCGCCATCCACCAAGGCGCTGCCGTTCCGGGTACGGCGTCAACCAAGGCGTTAATAGCGCCATTGGTTAGCGCCATACTCGGAATGAGGCCCATTGTGCCACGATCATGGTCCCTGTCGGTATAAAGAGATAGGTCTACCAACTTCAACAGTTTGTAAACTTATTTTGTTCTGCATTACAAATCTATATATATATATATATATATATAAAAGTGAAAATGTGTTCGTGCCAGGATTTGTGGTGAAGATTTGTTCGATAAACAATTCCACACAGTTTCACCAAGCTGCGCCACATGTTGCATAGTTTCCTGTTAGGACCCTCTGGACATTACTGGCTACATGACATTTGGGCATTCTACCCCTTTCCCCGCATTTTAACAAAAGTCAAAATGTGTTTGTGGGTTTGTGGTAAAACGTTGTTCCTTACACAATTCAACACCATTTCACCAATATGCACCTCATTTTGCATAGTTACCTGCTTGGACCATCCAGACATTACTGGCTACATGCCATTTGGACTCCCCATCCCGTTCCCCAGATTTCAGCACAAGTCAACATTTCTTTGTGGGATTGTGTCTTGGTGAAGCGTTGTTCCTTATACAATTCCACACAGGTTCACCAATCTGCACCATATTTTGCATAGTTACCTGTTAGGACCCTCCAGACATTACTAGCTACATGACATTTGGACACCCCACCCCTTTCCCTGGATGTTAGCACCTTCGCCCAAGAGACGGTTGCCTGAAATCAGCAAAGCATCCATGTGGTCGTAGAAGGACCGGTCCCCGCACAAGGAACAAAACTCGAGGTCCATGCCCTAGGATCAGATTCAGGATATGCTTCCGGGCACAGTTACTGAGTACAACTCAATTGATACAGTGGTGGATGCCGACGAAGCCGTAAACTATCCGACAAAATTCCTCAACTCACTCGACCCGCCTGGAATGCCACCACATCAGCTTTGACTGAAAGTTGGGTCAACCATCATGCTGCTTTGCATTCTCGTCCCACCTATGCTGTGTAATGGTACAAGGCTATGCGTTAAAAAATTGCTGCCCAACGTAATTGAAGCCACACTGTTCACTGCGAAGGGAAACAAAAAATGTTGTTTATAAACAAGTCTTACTATGAAGATGTACTTTAATAATATTGAACTTCAGGTCCATGGTTGTCATGTCATCTATCATGCTGCTCAGAAATCTCCATGTTGTTCTCAGGTACAGTTATATGTTTCAGAATGACTTTTTAAGAACAATACTTTGTGTTGTGTAGTCTTTATAAGAAAAATGTTTTAAAAGGAGAAACAATTGAACAATGTTGTGAATTTTTCTTTTCACCTTTCTTATGCAGCCTTTCCGAAAAGCATAAAACTACCTCAAGGTATTTCAAACAAACAGTACCAATAATAACATAAAATCCTGGGAAACGCTGGGTTTATCAGCTAGTACAATATAAACTGCATTCTCCAGACCAACTCCGCTCTACCTGGAAAGTGAAGAGGCAGAATGGGGTCATGAAGAAGACATTGGCCAAGCTGTGTTCAGAGATTGGTTTGAAGTGGCTGGGGACCCTTCCCTGGATACTGCTCAGCATGCACTACACGTCTAACAAAATAACACAACCAAGCCCTCATGAAGTGTTGATGGGCCTTCCTGTGCACCTCCCCCCATTGACACCTGTCAGTAGCATTTTCTCTCGTAATCACCTTACAGATGATGTGATGCTGAATTACTGATGGAAACTTATATCTACTATTATGTCTTTGCACACACAGGTATGAAAAGTACTGCCGAAGGGACCAGGAGAACACTATCCTTCCATCCATTCATGGGATTTCATGGTTATTAAAATCAACCAGGTGGAGGGGTTGTGGGGACTTGCAGGTGCTCCTTGTTACACTGCTGTTAAGGTTAAAGAGGCAGCCTCTGAAATTCACCACACACTGCAAGTGCAGTGTGGCACCGGAGAACAGATGGCAGGCTGTTGGTAGTTAGCCTATAATCGGAACTCTTTTACTTTGTAAACTCCCCTTAATGAGAAGGAACAATAGGATAATCAGGCCATGTTATAACATTGCATTAGGAATCATGCAAACAAGGAATTTGCGTAATGCTATAATTTGTAGCTGGCCTTGATATAAAAGAGGAACAATCATGTTTTGTCAAGGGGAAAACTGTGCTTCTGGTGGGTAGTAACAGTGTTATTCTGACATACAGAGGTATGTAGATAAATACAATGGTTCCTTCTGTTACATTATAGAGGAGCTAGTGGATGCATATACCCTAACTCCCACCCACACATGGCTGTCATACTGGAACGGCAGGAGAAGAGCTGTGTGTGGTACCCCATGTGTTGTCCGTATATCGCATTGAGTGTGCGAGAGACAATATGCACTCAGGCAACCATAGCAAAGGTATCCTTGCACTGAAAGAGTGGACGGATGTCTGCACGCACCATTGGATATCATGTAGTGCTAAGGGACAGCTAAGTGATGTCATGGAGAAGATATATGAGAATATATTGAAACAATATGAAAATGTTTAAGAGTGACAATGTAACAGAAACAACAAGAGAAACATTTATGAAATGATAAATTAATCATGTATGCAAAAGAAGATAAAGTAACTTGCTGAAAAATAAGTGTAAATACACAGTAATTTAAGGTAGATGAGACATATAGAAGCTTGCTATAGAGGAAAATATAACAAGGCAAGGACGGCCATAATAGGAAAATGGACGTCGACTTGTGTAAAGACTTATTTCAGCTACCTCAGAAACAGATCAGGGGTGCAGAGTCAGGAGACGTTGGAAAACAGCTTTGTGTGCAGAGTAAAGAAGAGTTTAGGTTGGCCTTGGATCAAGGATGCTATTTCAAGGAATAGCTGCAAAGCACAATGGGAGCAAGGCTGATGAGCCATGATCATGAGTCATATTTCTCTTAGATTAAAAGAAGAAGAAAACATTTACAAGAGCCAATTATTTGACAATTAACAATGTATAAGGCTCCTACAAGATGGAGTGAGCAAGTCTCTAGAGACCAGAAGGAGCAATAACACCCAGCATAATTGAAACAAATAGCAGTAAATAGGAGGTCGAAATGGACAAAGTTGCAGTCTCCTCACATTTGATGCAGAAGTCGAAAACAAGGGTTATTCATTAAGCTTCGGTTGAAGATAGTGATGTGCTCATACTCCCTTGAATGTCCCAGAACAGAGAGAAGACTACAATGTCAAAGTAAGCTATTAAGAATACCTGACAAGTTTTTGTTCAGACCACAAATACCTATGGACGATGAAGAAGGGCAGATTATACCCTTGGAGTTAGAAGCAGCAGTGGTCAGAGAGGAAAGGGTAGTTCTTCATGGGACAGATGATGAGGTAAGAGGATGAGAACAGTGATAACTCTCAGTGAAGGATGCAAGTTGAGAGATTTGACAGATGAGCTGTTTAAGGATGAGTACTCAGATGATGAGTTAGTATTTTTCATAAATCTCACTTACTGGATTAATAGAATAGAATAGAGAAATACAGCAGAGATTGCTTCTGGTAAAAAAGACAACGTCATTTCTCCAGGAAGATTTACAGAAAGTACCAAATGTTTTATGGACCACAAGTCCATATAATGTGGGTCTATTAAAAGGAGTAGGAACAGTTAAAATCAAGCTTAAACCAGGAGCTCTTTTGCTACAAGCAAAGCAATACCCCATTTCCAGACAGGCCGATGAAGGTATATTTGAGACCAATTCCAACTTAATGAAGCAAGAAATATTGATACCATCTGATTCTCCATGTACAATAGCTGTGTACCCAGTGAGAAAATCAACAGGGGGGGTCCTGGAGATTCATACAGGATCTTTGCCCCTAAACAATATAGTCGAAGCTGAGTTTTCTTTAGTTCCAAATTCTGCAACAATATTGTGTAACATCACATCTAATGCCAAGTATTTCACAGTCATAGGGGGTCATTACAACCCTGGTGGTAGGGGGTTAACGGGGCCAGTAGAGCTGCCGGTCCCGTTAACCCCCATACCGCCTCATTACCAGGTCTCCTCGTGGGACCCGCTAAGGATGCCTGGTTTTACCAGGCGTCCTTAGCGGGTCCCGCGATTAGACCAGGATGCAAACAACGGGCCTGTCATTAACTGGCCCGTTGTTTGCATCCTCCCCATTCCCATTGAGCCGTATGGGAATGGGAATGTACAGGGTCTGGGTTCCTGGAATGGGGAAATACCGGTCCCTCCAAGGTTGGAATGGCCCGGTATTTCCCCATTCCAGGAACCCAGACCCAGTACCAGGAATGGGAGTAGCCATGCCGCAAATAGTGGCATGGCTACCTCCAGGGTCGTAATGACCCCCATAGCCTTAAAAAATAATTCTTTTCAATTCCCCTTCATGAAAACTCACAAGACTTGACTTCCTTTTTGTATAGAAATATTCGCCTGAAACATACTTGTTTGCCCCAGGGGTACTGTGAGTCCCCTTCAATCTTTAACAGAGTTCTTCAGATGGACCTGGGTAGTGTCCAGCTCAAAGGTACAATAGTTCAATACGTGGATGACATTTTGGTGTGTAGCAAGACAGAAGAAAGATGCCGAGAAGATTAATTTAAGCTTATGTCTGTACTCTCAGAGAGAGGATATAAAATGGACAAAGAGAAGCTACAATACTGTCAGAAAGAGGTCTTCTAAATAGGATAGTGTATTTCTTACGAGGAGAAGAAAGTGACACCTGAGAGAGCGGAAGCAATTAAGAACCTAAAACAGTGAAGGAAATGCAAAAATCTTTAGGCCTTTGTAACTATTGTAGGCCCTGGGTTATTTTCTACAGTTCATATATTCAACCACTTTTAAAAGGACTTAAAAAAGCACAGGTGGGCAAAAGTAAAAAACATGGACAGTTGAGATGATGGAAAGGATTTCAAGAATGAATTAAAAAAGGCAATCAGTACAGCCCCTGTGTTGGAAATTCCAGATTATCATGAAGAGTTTTACTTATATTTTCATTCAAATGGAGAAGTCATGACATGGACACAAACAATTGGCCTATTATAGGGTGAATTGAGATCTAGTTATGAAAGGGCATTACCCCTGTGAGCAGTCCTTAGCTGCTGCTGCATTCATGATTGAAAAAAACTTCCAGTATAACAATGGGGTGTTCAGTAACATTATTTGTGTAGCATGCATTATTTGAGATTTTAGAGAAGCCCAAAAGTGCATTGGCCACTCAAAGAGCATTAGGATACCAGGTAATTATATAGAATCCTGCGATTAAAATTGTTAGATGCAAGACAGTGAACCCAGCAACGTTCATAGCAGAACCTGTAGGGGAGGATGATTAGGTACATGATTGCACAACATACACTGAACACTGTGGGGTCTTTCCCCAAGCCAAAGAGAATGCTATTGTGAGGGGGGGAGTTCTTTCTATTGATGGTTCTTCAAAATTTGACCAAATAACTGGTGAAAGGCATACTGAGTTGGCAGTAGTGAAGGAGAACCAGGAGGGTGAATTTAAGGTTGGAACAAGCATGAGATTGTCTTTGCATTACTCAGCACAGGCTGCAGAATTAGTGGTGTTATCGTCACACTCCAAAGATTTGAAGATTATGAAGTGATAGTGTACTCTGACTCTGCCTATGTGATGTCACATCTACACGTGGGTTTGTCAGGCTGGAGGAGATGCCTCCGCGCAGATGGCACGCCAGTGCAACATGCATCCCTATTGGATAAGCTTATTGAAGCACTAGGACTCCCATTGATGCTCACAGTTGTAAAATGTGCAACCGACACTAAAAGAGAAGAAGTAATTTCGTGTGGAATCGAAGCCGCAGACTTCGAAGGAAACAAGGCAGACCTTTTCCCAACCATTTCTAATTTTGAAATAGAATGTGTTAAACAGATGCCAGGGCGATGCATGTTGGTAAAGGAGGGCTTTAAAATTCTGTCTATTGTCCAGTTAATTGAGATACAAGGACAAGCACCTCAAGAAGAGCAGGATCTCTGGAAGAAGTGGCAGTGTTCTTTATCCCTCATAGAGGCATTTTGGAGACAGTATAGCATTGCAAAGCCAGTTATGCCTCAGGCATTATTGAGGGTAGAGCTGGAACAGATTCACTATCCTGAGCATAGGACTCGAAAGAGTCTTGCTGCTACAATTGCAGAAGAGTGGTTCTCGCCAAATTTGGTAGACCATGTGGCACAGTTTATTGCAAATTGCATTGTGTGCCAGAAATTTGCGAACAGTGAGAGGAGCAATTGCTAGACCCTATGGCCAATTTCAGCAACCTACATATAGATTATGTAGATATGCTGCAGACCTGGAATAGTTACAGATATATGCTGGTCGTGGTATGTCCTATTTCTAGATGGATCAAGACAGACCCATGCACACACCCTGATGCCATGTGCGTTGCCAAGTTCTTTGTGCGTTAACTGTTTCCAAGATGGGGTGTATGCAAGGTTTTGCAGTCTGATAATGGACCCCATTTTGTAAATGAACTTTTCAAACAAATAATTCTCCTATTAGGTATTAAGCATAGATTTTCCTCAGCTTATCACCCACAGGCGAATGGCGTCTGTGAATGATTAAATGAATTACTAAAGGAAAGGATTGCAAAAATGAAGATGACCTTAAAGAAGGAATGGCTACCTTGCCTGCCCATTGCATTATACACCCTATGAAACCAGCCTGGCTCAGATCACCATCCAACTTAACATGAGTTGGTGACTGGACGCCGGATGAGATACCCCCTTGCTCCTCCAACTAGGATAAAAACTGATGCCCATAGTGTAGCGAAGGTTCTAGGTGATGAGATGCATGATTGCTTAAGAACAATGACTTCAAGTGTTTCTTTCATGTCTGAACAGGTAAAAACCAAAGGGAGGAGTCAAAGAGAAGTGGCAAAGATGAGTAACCTATTGAGGAAGAAGATTTGTTAAAACTACCCAGCCTATACCCACGGGACCAGGTGCTAGTATGAAAGTTTGTACACACTTGGAGTATGGCCCACTTTAAAGGACCTTATGAGGTGGAAGAAGTTACCTCTATCTCTGCAAAGTTAAAAGGAAGAAGAGCTGGTCAGATTGCACAGTGAGTAGAGCGCTCGCTTTGACATCCGTGCAGAGCCTGCCCACGCAGGTTCAAATCCCGGCAGGGCCAAAATCAGCCTTTCATCCTTCTGAGGTTGATAAATGTGCACCACACACTTTGGGTAACAAGCAGCGGTCATAGTTCTGAGGGTTTGTAGAGCTAAACAAACGCAAAGCATAAAAAAGAGCTTGCGTGCCTATGCACGGCATCAAAACATATAAACGAGAACCCTCAACTTCTCCTGCAACTACCGACAGTGAAGCAAGAGAAGAAGTTTAGCGCATGCAGCCTTGTTCAATGGCTAAGAGTAAAGACAAGGAAAATGAAGCACACAGCAGCACTTTAAAATAGAGACCAATATCTTTCAATATTCGATAAGGAATAAATAAACTTGCAGTCATCCTGGAAATTTTAGATAGGCTAAAGGAACAATGGGCCTCATTACGAGTTTGCCGGTGCGGATACAATGGTACCGGTAAGCTTACCGGCACCGTTGTATCTGCACCGGCAAACTCTGATTTGTGCTTGCGGGTGTCTTTCATTCCACTAGGTCAGACCTGCATATCGATGCACAGGCACCGTTGATAACGGTGCCTGTGCATCCGGCTTCGCCATGCCCGTTGAGCCCTATGGGGCTCAAATGGGAATGCGGAAGAATTTCTTCCGGCACCCAGGAATGGGCAAATACCGGGTCCGGCAAGGCTGTAATGACCCGGTAACTGCACATTTCTGGGTGCCGGAAAAAATGCAACTCTGGCGGCAGCCATGCCTGTTTTACAGGCACGGCTATCGCCAGGGTTGTGATGAGGCCCAATGTGTCTAACGTATCGGAGCTGAAAGAAGAGAAGCACATTTCATCTTATGATACCCATTATAATAATGATAAGCAAATTCTTATTTGCTGTTTTTACATATATATTACAGTCTTACCCAGCTTTAGTAAGAAGATATGTGAATATAGTAAACATTTTGGTAATCCAAAAAATAATGATATTATTTTCATAATAATTATAGCAATCATCTTTCAGTTCGTGATCTAAATGTGTGACCCGTAAAGAATTACATAGTTACATATTCAGAATTAAAACAAGATGATGACGCTTCAGAATATAAGAGGCTCATTGCCATCAAGAACTTCAATGAGCTTTCATGGAATAATAATTTTGATATAATTCTGTGTTATGATTTGCATTTTCCTGCTCATAATTATGTCATTTAGACATGCCACATAAAACAATGCAGACATGGTGGGTAACAATGAAACTGTTACCATTGTCCCTGAAGAAAGCATGAACCATATCCTGTATAATCTTGCTAGGCATCTATTTCGGTTAAAAAGGGATGTTGGGAATGATCATGAAGATATAAACACATATCTTTATAATTCGGCTCATTTAAAAAGTAACCTATGGTATCAGCACATCAAGGAGGTAGAAGAGAGAGCATAAGATGGAAGCTGCTATGTCTGTTCCTTAATACCATATGCCATGAATACAGCAAGGACCTTCATTGCCAAAGAGATGCACATGATGCAATATATCTCAGTCATTTAACAGCATGTACAAGCTGAGGGAAATACAAAGGAAAATGGGGACATTTGCAATGGCGATCAAGAGGAACATTTCCATATGAAGATACTTATGTGAAGAGAAAAAAGATGGAAAGTGGGATGGGCTGGACAAGCAAAAAAATGTATACATACATTCCACATAGGAGAATGATTAAAAACAGTTGAGATGAAGAGGATAGACTGCTCAGATATGACTGAACGAGCAGGAGAACCAGGATGCTGAGAGAGACCTCAGCTTTTGGTCTATGGGTGTGTCGCCACCAGTACGGGATGGGATGAAGGACTATTATCTTGCCCTGCACACTTATTGAAGAAAGAACCAGTAGGCATAGTACAAATAGTAAATGACAGATGCCTAGAATCATGGGCCATGTATTCAAAGTTACTAACATGGGTCGACATCAAAGCAGGACCAGTTTCGATAATATCATTGAAGAACGCAACAACATGCTTCAATAATGGAGGCTCAGTTCTGGTTGGAGAGATGAAAGGATCTGGACAGACAATCGATAGACAATCAAGGTCCCAGGAATTAATGGAGGAACTGCAGTATTAATGGACCAATATTGGGCCTATTGATCCAGAACTTACGTGCAGTTGCCTAAAAATTGGGGAGGCGTATGCTCCATTGTATTAATACACGTTCCATCGTTAGTGATGCCTCAAAGTGATCTCAATATCGATGAATTTTCAAAAATGAATGAACACCAGAGAAGGAAGAGGATGCTTATTGTTCGCTGACTGAAAAGGGAGAACTCTGTCTCAACAAAATCAATAAAGGCCTATGAAGACATTCCAGAAGAACACAAACTGTTCAGCAATACAGCAATGATAATGACATCTATATTCATGCCAGGACTCCAGACTGCAGAAAGCCCCAAGTGGCTACAGATTACCAAATGGGAGCTGTTACAGATTATTAATGCAACAATAAAAGGATGTAATGCAATCAGAGAAGAATTGAGAGCCATCAGGTCGATGACTCTCCAGAACAGGTATGTCCTGGACCTAATTAGAGAAATGGTTGGAGGCATGTACACCAAGTTTGGGCCTTCTTGCTGCACATTCATATCATCTAATGACGGAGAGAATGGACCTTGACAGAAGCAATAACTATGCTTCATACAAAGATGGAAGATCAAGCTGATGAGACAGCAGGAGGTGACTGGTTCTCATTCCCATTATCGTGGATTCCAACCTGGCTGGCAAATGTTTTCAAAATACTCAGAGCAATACTAGTTATGGCATTGCTAGGATTCTGTCTCATAAGGATCATCTTGGGACAGTGCCAGAAGACAGCCATAAAGGTTATTGGGATGAAGATAATGATTGATGTAGATGTTGAAACTGGTGAAGAAATGTGAAATGAGGAAAGAACCTGTGAGAATATAAAGAAAAACACTCTTGCACCCCCAGGAACGAGGTTCTACTATCCAAAGGATCATAAATATATGTAGGATCTTGGATATTCTGTCCACCATCAGGAGAATGCTGCCACATGACCTGGAGTGTGGATGAACATATAAAGAATGCAGGACACCTAAGAGGGGAGACAAAGATATGCATCCCAAAGAAATGACAGCCTGAAGAGAAGATGAACGAGATTGAAGAGGAGAATTTTGTCGAGGAATCGACCAGAAGGGGGAATGTTGAGAAGCAGGTGGACACATATACCCTAACTATCTTTTCCTCACCGCTGTCATACTTGAACAGCAGGAGAATAGCTGTGTGTGGGACCCCCTGTGTTGTCCCTTTACCACATCGAGTGTACGAGAGATGATATGCACTCAGGCAACCATACAAAATGTACCCTCGCACTGAAAGAGTGTAAGGATGTCTGCAGACACCAGTGGATATAATGTAGTTCTGAGGGACATCTGACAAGGGCAGAGTTATGACATGAAGAAGATATATGAGGATATATTGAAACGATAGGAAAATATTTAAGAGTGATGATGTAACCGAAGCAACAAGAGAAACATGTACAAAATGATAAAGTAATCACACATGCAAAAGAAGATAAAGTAACTTGCTGACCAAGAAATATAAATATGGAGTAAGACCTGGTAGATGATACATATAGAAGCTTGCTATAGAGGAAAACATAAGGTGGCAAGGACAGCCATGATAGGAAAATGGGCATCGGCTTGTATAAAAATGAATGTCAGTTACCTAAGAAACAGAGCAGGGGCACAGAGTAAGGAGATGTTGGAAAACAGCTTTGTGTGCAGAATAAAAAGAAGTTGAGGTTGGCCTGGGATCAAGGATGCTATTTCAAGGAATAGCTGCAAAGCACAAAACGAGGCAGACTGATAAGCCTTGAATGTGAGACATATTTCTCTTAGATTAAAAGAAGAAGAAAACATTTACAAGAGCCAAGTATTGGACAATTAACAATGTATAAGGCCCCTACAAGATGGAGTGAGCAAGTCTTTAGAGGCCAGAAGGATGAATAACACCCAGCATAATTGAATCAAATAGCAGTAGATAGGAGGTCAACATGGATAAAATTGTGGTCTCCTCACACTTGATGCAGAAGTAGAAAACAAGGGCTATTCATTAATCCTTGGTTGAAGATACTGATGTGCTCATACTCCATTGAATGTCCCAGAACAGAGGGAAGACTACAAGGTCAACTACAGGCAGGAACCTTTGGCTTATGATTGGACTGATGAGAGATGATGGACTAATTGGTAAAGTAGGGAGTAATCTGACGTGACTCAAGTACCTGGGTTTCATTTTGTTTATGTGCTGCTAGCCGAGCCGAATGTCCAAAGTTGGGTGGGAATGCTAACCAATCAGTGGGTCTATGGGGCAACCTGCTATACAATGTTACATAGACCAATCCGATGCCATTTTGTCCACTATAATCAGTATTATATGTATTTAAAGGTAATTCAAGGTGTGCCCTACAGATAAAGGGCAGCCAATGAAGTACTAACCCATATGTATACTATAAGTAGATATGCTCTCCTAACCAATCCCTCGCAGCAATAGGTTTTGCAGTTTGCCATGTAGGATGATATCATAGATGATGCATATTGGGGAATAAGACCTCTGTGTAATCAAGTTTGTTTGTGAGTGTGCGAGTATCAGTCCTATGCCTGCCAGTTTACCCGGCTTTATTAAATTGAGAATAAAGTATTATTTTGCCATATTCTTTTATTCTGTCCGGATATTTGGTCTGAGATCTTTATTGATAGTTCCATCTAGCACAAGAGACGCTAGAGCACAACGTAATAACTTGATTAACGATGAATAATGAGGCAGTGATGGGAAAAGATTGCATAGATAATCCTTGTTTATGGTGTCTTCACACATATGGACCAGATGACTTCTGTTGTTCAGTTATTCAATTTTATTGTCTCATTGCATGGATCGTATAGAGTTTAGGAATGTAGCTGCAGTATCTGGTCATGGCTTTTGGTATGATATAGCAACATATTATTATTACTAGTCGTAGTAGTGTTGTTATTATTATAACTATTATCAGTATGACTTATATTTATTAAATTGTAAAATGTATTGTGCACATACCTAGCAACAGAGCCCTTTACAAGGGTGAAGTACCAAGAGGGGAGAAGAAATACAAGGGATCGGGAGCTAACAATGATGGTGGTGGACAGCTGGCAATTTGGCAGCAAGGGATTTACAAACAACCAGTCAAGGAAACAGGGGAAGAGCAGATCACCCAGTCTCAGGTTAGGGTTAGGTGGAGAGGATCTTGAGCTTGTTCCTGAAATGTAGAAGAAAAGCCATTCATATGTGTTCCCATGTTTGGATGTTGTTCTGAATGTTTAAAGGTAAACCGGATATTTCATGTTAAATGAGCATTTTAGTGAAACAATAGTGACAGGTTACAGGTTATTCAATAACATTATAGTCAGAAATTCCTTTGTAGTGTTTTAAAGTGGCTGCCCCAACATTGTGAGTTTGAAGATCACCCACATTTCCCTATATATCCTGTCCTTTTGGTCGCATCGCATTTATGTGTTCTTCGACATCCAAATACTAAATTCCTCGTCATATTCTATTCCAAGTTATTATGGCCTCGCATTGAACAGTGGGCCATGCTGTCATAAACATGGGCCGTTCTGGGATGTCTTCTCCATGTTTGTCCCTGACAAAATGGTGAACGCTCCCTGGCAGTTTGCTATGTTCTTTTCTTGCCTCAAATACTGGAAATCTATGGGGTCTTTCACTGTTCTTTCTGCCCCTTGCCTGCCGTGCTCCAGCAGTGAAAGATATCTCGACAATTCTTATTCTGGCACATTTATACTGAGGCAATGCCCTGGATGAACTGGGATTCATCAAAGGTAGATGGCCTTCACTTTTGCCTCCTCTCCATCCCTAGCCTTTACCTATTCAGATGCTCTTGTAATGCCTCTGCCTTCTGGTCCTGGGCAAGTCCATGCCATCTGACTAGGGGCTTCCATTTACTTATCTGCCTTGACCTCAGCCACAGTCCCTCCCTCCAGTTTCTGTGGAGTTTGTAGCCATTTGAAGTACTTTGGGAGTTGGTGTCCAGCAATGTCCTGGTGTTAGCCATGGAAAAGGCGCTCACGTGTGTGCTAATGGGTTCTACTGTACCTGGGATAGACAGTCTTAAAAGGAATAGGTTTGTATGGTTGGGTCTATTCTTTTTCTTTGGCTTTGGCCCTATTTATCCAAACCCACGTGGTGACAGAAAGCTGCACATATCTGTCCCACTGTTCATTACCACCTCGTACGCGCATAAGCCACTCTTGTTCTCTTTGACCAGCTCCCTGAGCTGCAATATGGCATCTTCCAAAGTCTTATCATTTTACCTCGTGCTCCAGTAGTAACCTTGCAGCTCTTTTGCTTACCATTCCTTTTTGCTACCGCCTACCCCACTTCCTCGCAATTGTTATTTTTGTCTAACAGTTTCCCAGGTGCACTTTTCGTGTTGTTGTCTGCTCCCTGAATAGCTATTGGGGTAGGCTGTTGGAAGCATTCATGAAAGTAGTTGATTCCCAGACAGGTTAACTGGTTTGTCTCACTATTAATTCACAATGTACATAGTATCAAAGTACACGCAAGAAAACCCACTAGTACCCACGATCCAGGTAACTCTTTCAATTGTCACTGGTGGAAAAACAGGTGTAGTGGCATTCTGCCTACACACACACACATTCCATGTATAACATCACTCTCCCTAACATTATTCAGACAAGCACACATATACTCAGGGACAGGAAGGGGAAGCCAGATGCCAGACAGTTGGCCCTGGTGATACTCTCCATCATCTGAGTAAACTCAGAGATAATGAGCTGATTCTGCAAGGTCTGAGTGTTTACCCATCTCTCAAAGAATGGGGGGTAAGGCTAATTCACAGACTGCGTTGGCTTTTTCTAAATTGGTGGGATTCCATTTTATCCTGTTAGAGGCATTGTTAATATAAATGTCTCTATTTAGCTCATATATACTATTGCATTTTGGTGTGCTGAGTAGTACACAGACGGGGAAGTGATTAGTTTCTTCTTGACTCAGCACAGCCATGTCCATCACTAGCCTGAATGCTACTTCATTGACAAATATGTAATCTAGTGTGGAGGCACATTTACCACTAATCCTGGTATATGGTTTTAAGGCATCACCCTCACAGTTCCCATTTAACATTGCCATGGAGTGGGATTAAAACACCTCAGCCCAACCTTTTCCCTTTGTATTGCTCTCCCATAGCCTACAGGGGGTTGAGGAGCGCTTGTCAAGCAACTCTTCCAGATTAAAGCCAATTTTTCCATTGAACTCCCCTACTACCATAATAGGGGTTTCTGAAGGGTTCTGCCTCAGGAGATTACTAATAACTGCTGTATTCTGGGAGTGTGCTACAGGGTTGGGTGGGTCGTAGAAATTGCAAGTACCAACTTGTTATGCTGCAGCAACACACATTTTATTGTCACTGCTTGCACCATGAGTGTGGAACACATGGAGTCCACTATCTCCCACGGATGCTGAACAGTCACCATGAGACCACCTTTCGGTCTCCCTTAGGGGCCTTTGGTTGCCAAAACTTGTTGAGTGCTATGACCATCAATGACACAGTGATAAGTCAACCAACTCTCTTGCAGAGTTACAATGCAGAAAAGATTGATGTTCGCCAATAAGCCCTCACCATCTGATAGGTGAGTGTGCCCTGTGGTGTTCCATGAGCACAATGTCCCATGGTGGCATGCCCCCCAGATACTGGATTTCCATGCTGGCAATAAAGATTTGGATTCCTAAGGAATCCACTTGAAATTACGATCTAGTAAAACAGACAGATTCCATAGGCATTCTTTGTAAATGGCTCCTGCTATTGTTAATTGAGCGAGGCATTTACACGTTTCCACCAACATAGCAGAAATGTAAATATTATGGGCTGTTTTGCCTATCCTCCCCACGTTTCTACTACATGGTGGACATGAGGAACATTGCACAGAGGCGACCCTTCCTGAAAAGTACTCCTTAATTGAACATCAACTACCATGGCAGATAGCGCGTCACCTTTAATGCATTCCAACGGTGGAATTCACATGATCCGTGGATCAAGGTTATGTTTGGGTTATTCCACCCAGTGTTGGTCCCTGGACCCCAATTTGATGGGCCTGCAAAATGGTCAGACACAGGAAACACTACATAAATGCTGTTTCCTTGGGTTTTCCAAAGTCCACACCGAAGTACTTTGGGAGTTGGTGTCCAGCAATGTCCTGGTGTTACCCATGGAAAAGGCGCTCACGTGTGTGCTAATGGGTTCTACTGTACCTGGGATAGACAGTCTTAAAAGGAATAGGTTTGTATGGTTGGGTCTATTCTTTTTCTTTGGCTTTGGCCCTATTTATCCAAACCCACGTGGTGACAGAAAGCTGCACATATCTGTCCCACTGTTCATTACCACCTCGTACGCGCATAAGCCACTTTTGTTCTCTTTGACCAGCTCCCTGAGCTGCAATATGGCATCTTCCAAAGTCTTATCATTTTACCTCGTGCTCCAGTAGTAACCTTGCAGCTCTTTTGCTTACCATTCCTTTTTGCTACCGCCTACCCCACTTCCTCGCAATTGTTATTTTTGTCTAACAGTTTCCCAGGTGCACTTTTCGTGTTGTTGTCTGCTCCCTGAATAGCTATTGGGGTAGGCTGTTGGAAGCATTCATGAAAGTAGTTGATTCCCAGACAGGTTAACTGGTTTGTCTCACTATTAATTCACAATGTACATAGTATCAAAGTACACGCAAGAAAACCCACTAGTACCCACGATCCAGGTAACTCTTTCAATTGTCACTGGTGGAAAAACAGGTGTAGTGGCATTCTGCCTACACACACACACATTCCATGTATACCATCACTCTCCCTAACATTATTCAGACAAGCACACATATACTCAGGGACAGGAAGGGGAAGCCAGATGCCAGACAGTTGGCCCTGGTGATACTCTCCATCATCTGAGTAAACTCAGAGATAATGAGCTGATTCTGCAAGGTCTGAGTGTTTACCCATCTCTCAAAGAATGGGGGGTAAGGCTAATTCACAGACTGCGTTGGCTTTTTCTAAATTGGTGGGATTCCATTTTATCCTGTTAGAGGCATTGTTAATATAAATGTCTCTATTTAGCTCATATATACTATTGCATTTTGGTGTGCTGAGTAGTACACAGACGGGGAAGTGATTAGTTTCTTCTTGACTCAGCACAGCCATGTCCATCACTAGCCTGAATGCTACTTCATTGACAAATATGTAATCTAGTGTGGAGGCACATTTACCACTAATCCTGGTATATGGTTTTAAGGCATCACCCTCACAGTTCCCATTTAACATTGCCATGGAGTGGGATTAAAACACCTCAGCCCAACCTTTTCCCTTTGTATTGCTCTCCCATAGCCTACAGGGGGTTGAGGAGCGCTTGTCAAGCAACTCTTCCAGATTAAAGCCAATTTTTCCATTGAACTCCCCTACTACCATAATAGGGGTTTCTGAAGGGTTCTGCCTCAGGAGATTACTAATAACTGCTGTATTCTGGGAGTGTGCTACAGGGTTGGGTGGGTCGTAGAAATTGCAAGTACCAACTTGTTATGCTGCAGCAACACACATTTTATTGTCACTGCTTGCACCATGAGTGTGGAACACATGGAGTCCACTATCTCCCACGGATGCTGAACAGTCACCATGAGACCACCTTTCGGTCTCCCTTAGGGGCCTTTGGTTGCCAAAACTTGTTGAGTGCTATGACCATCAATGACACAGTGATAAGTCAACCAACTCTCTTGCAGAGTTACAATGCAGAAAAGATTGATGTTCGCCAATAAGCCCTCACCATCTGATAGGTGAGTGTGCCCTGTGGTGTTCCATGAGCACAATGTCCCATGGTGGCATGCCCCCCAGATACTGGATTTCCATGCTGGCAATAAAGATTTGGATTCCTAAGGAATCCACTTGAAATTACGATCTAGTAAAACAGACAGATTCCATAGGCATTCTTTGTAAATGGCTCCTGCTATTGTTAATTGAGCGAGGCATTTACACGTTTCCACCAACATAGCAGAAATGTAAATATTATGGGCTGTTTTGCCTATCCTCCCCACGTTTCTACTACATGGTGGACATGAGGAACATTGCACAGAGGCGACCCTTCCTGAAAAGTACTCCTTAATTGAACATCAACTACCATGGCAGATAGCGCGTCACCTTTAATGCATTCCAACGGTGGAATTCACATGATCCGTGGATCAAGGTTATGTTTGGGTTATTCCACCCAGTGTTGGTCCCTGGACCCCAATTTGATGGGCCTGCAAAATGGTCAGACACAGGAAACACTACATAAATGCTGTTTCCTTGGGTTTTCCAAAGTCCACACCGAAGTACTTTGGGAGTTGGTGTCCAGCAATGTCCTGGTGTTACCCATGGAAAAGGCGCTCACGTGTGTGCTAATGGGTTCTACTGTACCTGGGATAGACAGTCTTAAAAGGAATAGGTTTGTATGGTTGGGTCTATTCTTTTTCTTTGGCTTTGGCCCTATTTATCCAAACCCACGTGGTGACAGAAAGCTGCACATATCTGTCCCACTGTTCATTACCACCTCGTACGCGCATAAGCCACTTTTGTTCTCTTTGACCAGCTCCCTGAGCTGCAATATGGCATCTTCCAAAGTCTTATCATTTTACCTCGTGCTCCAGTAGTAACCTTGCAGCTCTTTTGCTTACCATTCCTTTTTGCTACCGCCTACCCCACTTCCTCGCAATTGTTATTTTTGTCTAACAGTTTCCCAGGTGCACTTTTCGTGTTGTTGTCTGCTCCCTGAATAGCTATTGGGGTAGGCTGTTGGAAGCATTCATGAAAGTAGTTGATTCCCAGACAGGTTAACTGGTTTGTCTCACTATTAATTCACAATGTACATAGTATCAAAGTACACGCAAGAAAACCCACTAGTACCCACGATCCAGGTAACTCTTTCAATTGTCACTGGTGGAAAAACAGGTGTAGTGGCATTCTGCCTACACACACACACATTCCATGTATACCATCACTCTCCCTAACATTATTCAGACAAGCACACATATACTCAGGGACAGGAAGGGGAAGCCAGATGCCAGACAGTTGGCCCTGGTGATACTCTCCATCATCTGAGTAAACTCAGAGATAATGAGCTGATTCTGCAAGGTCTGAGTGTTTACCCATCTCTCAAAGAATGGGGGGTAAGGCTAATTCACAGACTGCGTTGGCTTTTTCTAAATTGGTGGGATTCCATTTTATCCTGTTAGAGGCATTGTTAATATAAATGTCTCTATTTAGCTCATATATACTATTGCATTTTGGTGTGCTGAGTAGTACACAGACGGGGAAGTGATTAGTTTCTTCTTGACTCAGCACAGCCATGTCCATCACTAGCCTGAATGCTACTTCATTGACAAATATGTAATCTAGTGTGGAGGCACATTTACCACTAATCCTGGTATATGGTTTTAAGGCATCACCCTCACAGTTCCCATTTAACATTGCCATGGAGTGGGATTAAAACACCTCAGCCCAACCTTTTCCCTTTGTATTGCTCTCCCATAGCCTACAGGGGGTTGAGGAGCGCTTGTCAAGCAACTCTTCCAGATTAAAGCCAATTTTTCCATTGAACTCCCCTACTACCATAATAGGGGTTTCTGAAGGGTTCTGCCTCAGGAGATTACTAATAACTGCTGTATTCTGGGAGTGTGCTACAGGGTTGGGTGGGTCGTAGAAATTGCAAGTACCAACTTGTTATGCTGCAGCAACACACATTTTATTGTCACTGCTTGCACCATGAGTGTGGAACACATGGAGTCCACTATCTCCCACGGATGCTGAACAGTCACCATGAGACCACCTTTCGGTCTCCCTTAGGGGCCTTTGGTTGCCAAAACTTGTTGAGTGCTATGACCATCAATGACACAGTGATAAGTCAACCAACTCTCTTGCAGAGTTACAATGCAGAAAAGATTGATGTTCGCCAATAAGCCCTCACCATCTGATAGGTGAGTGTGCCCTGTGGTGTTCCATGAGCACAATGTCCCATGGTGGCATGCCCCCCAGATACTGGATTTCCATGCTGGCAATAAAGATTTGGATTCCTAAGGAATCCACTTGAAATTACGATCTAGTAAAACAGACAGATTCCATAGGCATTCTTTGTAAATGGCTCCTGCTATTGTTAATTGAGCGAGGCATTTACACGTTTCCACCAACATAGCAGAAATGTAAATATTATGGGCTGTTTTGCCTATCCTCCCCACGTTTCTACTACATGGTGGACATGAGGAACATTGCACAGAGGCGACCCTTCCTGAAAAGTACTCCTTAATTGAACATCAACTACCATGGCAGATAGCGCGTCACCTTTAATGCATTCCAACGGTGGAATTCACATGATCCGTGGATCAAGGTTATGTTTGGGTTATTCCACCCAGTGTTGGTCCCTGGACCCCAATTTGATGGGCCTGCAAAATGGTCAGACACAGGAAACACTACATAAATGCTGTTTCCTTGGGTTTTCCAAAGTCCACACCGAAGTACTTTGGGAGTTGGTGTCCAGCAATGTCCTGGTGTTACCCATGGAAAAGGCGCTCACGTGTGTGCTAATGGGTTCTACTGTACCTGGGATAGACAGTCTTAAAAGGAATAGGTTTGTATGGTTGGGTCTATTCTTTTTCTTTGGCTTTGGCCCTATTTATCCAAACCCACGTGGTGACAGAAAGCTGCACATATCTGTCCCACTGTTCATTACCACCTCGTACGCGCATAAGCCACTTTTGTTCTCTTTGACCAGCTCCCTGAGCTGCAATATGGCATCTTCCAAAGTCTTATCATTTTACCTCGTGCTCCAGTAGTAACCTTGCAGCTCTTTTGCTTACCATTCCTTTTTGCTACCGCCTACCCCACTTCCTCGCAATTGTTATTTTTGTCTAACAGTTTCCCAGGTGCACTTTTCGTGTTGTTGTCTGCTCCCTGAATAGCTATTGGGGTAGGCTGTTGGAAGCATTCATGAAAGTAGTTGATTCCCAGACAGGTTAACTGGTTTGTCTCACTATTAATTCACAATGTACATAGTATCAAAGTACACGCAAGAAAACCCACTAGTACCCACGATCCAGGTAACTCTTTCAATTGTCACTGGTGGAAAAACAGGTGTAGTGGCATTCTGCCTACACACACACACATTCCATGTATACCATCACTCTCCCTAACATTATTCAGACAAGCACACATATACTCAGGGACAGGAAGGGGAAGCCAGATGCCAGACAGTTGGCCCTGGTGATACTCTCCATCATCTGAGTAAACTCAGAGATAATGAGCTGATTCTGCAAGGTCTGAGTGTTTACCCATCTCTCAAAGAATGGGGGGTAAGGCTAATTCACAGACTGCGTTGGCTTTTTCTAAATTGGTGGGATTCCATTTTATCCTGTTAGAGGCATTGTTAATATAAATGTCTCTATTTAGCTCATATATACTATTGCATTTTGGTGTGCTGAGTAGTACACAGACGGGGAAGTGATTAGTTTCTTCTTGACTCAGCACAGCCATGTCCATCACTAGCCTGAATGCTACTTCATTGACAAATATGTAATCTAGTGTGGAGGCACATTTACCACTAATCCTGGTATATGGTTTTAAGGCATCACCCTCACAGTTCCCATTTAACATTGCCATGGAGTGGGATTAAAACACCTCAGCCCAACCTTTTCCCTTTGTATTGCTCTCCCATAGCCTACAGGGGGTTGAGGAGCGCTTGTCAAGCAACTCTTCCAGATTAAAGCCAATTTTTCCATTGAACTCCCCTACTACCATAATAGGGGTTTCTGAAGGGTTCTGCCTCAGGAGATTACTAATAACTGCTGTATTCTGGGAGTGTGCTACAGGGTTGGGTGGGTCGTAGAAATTGCAAGTACCAACTTGTTATGCTGCAGCAACACACATTTTATTGTCACTGCTTGCACCATGAGTGTGGAACACATGGAGTCCACTATCTCCCACGGATGCTGAACAGTCACCATGAGACCACCTTTCGGTCTCCCTTAGGGGCCTTTGGTTGCCAAAACTTGTTGAGTGCTATGACCATCAATGACACAGTGATAAGTCAACCAACTCTCTTGCAGAGTTACAATGCAGAAAAGATTGATGTTCGCCAATAAGCCCTCACCATCTGATAGGTGAGTGTGCCCTGTGGTGTTCCATGAGCACAATGTCCCATGGTGGCATGCCCCCCAGATACTGGATTTCCATGCTGGCAATAAAGATTTGGATTCCTAAGGAATCCACTTGAAATTACGATCTAGTAAAACAGACAGATTCCATAGGCATTCTTTGTAAATGGCTCCTGCTATTGTTAATTGAGCGAGGCATTTACACGTTTCCACCAACATAGCAGAAATGTAAATATTATGGGCTGTTTTGCCTATCCTCCCCACGTTTCTACTACATGGTGGACATGAGGAACATTGCACAGAGGCGACCCTTCCTGAAAAGTACTCCTTAATTGAACATCAACTACCATGGCAGATAGCGCGTCACCTTTAATGCATTCCAACGGTGGAATTCACATGATCCGTGGATCAAGGTTATGTTTGGGTTATTCCACCCAGTGTTGGTCCCTGGACCCCAATTTGATGGGCCTGCAAAATGGTCAGACACAGGAAACACTACATAAATGCTGTTTCCTTGGGTTTTCCAAAGTCCACACCGTTCTGCAAGGGATTCTCCACATAGAGTGTATTTGTGCCTTGTATTTTTTATTTGTTTGAAGACCAGGGATGTCACTTTCGATCAGACAGTATTCATTTATAGCTAGGGGAGGCATTCCCCACAAGGGTGCCTGTACAATATCACAAAGGTGTAAAAAGTATCGAGCTACTCTGAGTGAGCGTGAACTAAGTGGGACATAGACTAGGGACTTAACAAAACAACAAAATGTATATAAACTGAGATAAATCTAAGGGACAAGCGCTTCAAGCTAAAGAGTACTGTGCAAATATACAACATTACATTATTACGTGGCACTGGAGGGAGTGGTGGTGGAGCTCCTTTTTTGGCAAGTAAGTGATATTTTAGCTGAGATTTGAAATATGGAGAAAGAGCAGAAGCGAGCTGGGAGCATAGAACTGCGAGGTTGAGTGCAGAGTGAACAAGATGGTGAGCAGAGAGGGATGCAATCAGACAAGTAACCCTGGTGGAAACCCTGCTTTTTTCACATCTCTGCCAGAATCTTTAGTCTGACTACTGGAGCCTTCCTTTGCTAGGAGTTGGGGGTACAAGAACCATTCACTCCCTTGTCCGTCGTCTTTACAGCCGCAGACAGAGAGCATGCAATCCACATGCACAACATAATATCCATGAATATCCAACAGACACAGGTAGCTGTATACAATACACTGAGGCGGAAGCTTTAGTTAGTTACATTTATTACAGTCATCTTTTCTGATCAAACAATCTAAGTAAAAAATGGCTTCAATTAATCACCCAAGAACTTTATATGTATGTAGAAAACAACCAGGCTTCGAACATGTGTAAAATGGGAATCATACAAAAGCATGTCAGTCTGGGTTCTGGCCAGCCTCAGGACCCTTAGGATCCGACATTGCTGCCGAATAAACTTCGATACAACAACACAATGTTCACAAGCTAGGGGGACTCGCCAATGGCAGTTGAAGGCTGAATCCATATACTAATCAGTCTGCACTTGAACCTGATATGTACACACAGGGTATTAACTAAGCCGTTGATTCTTTGTGGTACATTTAAGAGTAATAACTCGCATTTGATACTACGAACAGTTATTAATGTCAATCTGAATTGGAGGGCGTGGAGAACAGCAAAGCCTTGTTACACACATGTGTGTGTGAGAGGGGCACACGTTGTCAAATTCACGTTGCACAGTTGTGCTGTCCGCTGTTGTGCCCTGCATAACCACATGTATTTACTGCGCAGGTCACAACACTGGAGATGCATTCTGCTATCAATAAACATGTTGCTGAGACACATTTAAAACCTGAATCTACTGGGCCACAAGCACTAACTTGCGCACTGAATTTGAAGGACACACTTTGTTGTTCTCTGCGCCATTTTATCACATGCATACCCCTTGCATAGACTGCCATGTTTATTTACTGAAGTGCACCCTGGGAATTGTATAGAGGCGCTACTCTAAACAAAGACGGAAGTCCGAGCAAGTAAGTATAAGTATTGTGAAGGACAGTGGGCATCACAGTCGCGATACGCAAATCAGTGGATACATTGCTGGGTTCCTAGAAATCAAAGTCAGCATCCACTATCCAAGGATCTGATTGGCTGACGCTATGGCATACTTCGATTCAGTATTAGCATAATTGACCTACAAATATTTCACCTGAAACATTTGATCGAATTCTTTTGACCTTTTTTCGGTCAAATTTAATTAAATATATATATACGGGGGTAAGGGTATAGATTATGTTGAGGGGATGTGGGGATTGCGGGGGTCTCCAATTTCAGCCTGAAAAAAAGGTCAAATAAATGTTATCAAATGTGATTAGGTCAAATGTTTTCGGTCAACTAGACCCAAACCCTTCGATTCTGGGTGTTTATTTTCACATTTAAAGTATCATTGGCAAGCACATCATGCGTGTTGAACACAATAGCCCTCATTGCAAGTTTGGTGGTATTTCCAACAAAGGTTGGTGCAAATCCTGCCACACTCATTTACCATTACCATCAGTCGGTCCAGCACATTTACTGAGGGATAACGAGTGGTGGTAACACAGAGATCCGCATTTTTTAAGTGCAGTATTTCCAATGAGGGGAATCCACCGATGTTTGACCTTAAAGGCTTAAAGTGGGGGAATTACTTGCAGGAATGGGCTGGAGGTAAATCTTCCACTTTAAGGTAAAAATTCAGAATTCAACGGGGCAATAAACTCGGTCGTAATTTTGTTCCCACCAAAAAAGTTACATCAACGCAATTGTGTCACTTATTTACTGCATTGACGACTCATAGTGAGTTCCAATGTACTTCAGAAATAGACAGAGTGCATTTCCATGTGATAATGTATGTCTCCACAGTTCTGTGTTGATGGCATGAGAACCCACGTCTTTCATTTGATGGGCACCGATTTCATAATTCTCTGGTTACATATTGTCATGTTATATTTATTTGACATACAATATTATTTCTCTATATGTTTCACACATTCTAATTAAGAAGCAAGAACTGAAAAGCCGATTTCAACCAATTCTTTAATAATTTCTGATATCTGCCAATGTAAATACCCAGCAACAGATGTGGAGAGTCTTATCTAAGGGAAAATCAAATGAAGCTCCCTCTGCAGTGATGCCAACTTTACAGTGTGGTTATGCTGCGAACACAATCCTCATGGAATCCTGACTAAGCTAAGGAAGGGTTAGCCTTTGCTTTCCAAATATCCTGCGGGGAAGCGGGGAGAGTATTTTCTGGTTTTAATTCTGAAGTAATAAATATGTGTTAAACATTGGATAGTTAAACGTAGAAACAGTAACATATCAATTCATTTATCCATTTAAGAGAAATGTTTGCATTTCACTTGGCCCCTGAAAGAGACTGCAGGTCACATGAAATAAATGCATTACTGGCCAAATACACATATGAGAGGCTAATCAGTTCATGGCAAGAACTCATGTTAGAAATGAGAATGCAGACCGTGGAATAATATGGATTACGAAGCAGAGTTTAAGTGAGAAATAAGATATGCTTAACAAAGAAGATACGCAAAAGAAGTCATGGGTGAAGGCGAAGTTATTTGTGTTGTGGAAGCAATCTCATTGGGCTTGCAGCAAGGCGGGGTGTGCTTGGATCCATTTGTAGTTATAGGAATGAGTGCAAATAGTGGGGCAGACTCTCAAAAAGTGGCACAAGCAAAAAACAAGCTCTGAGAAGAAATGCAGGGCCGTTGCCAATATGCTGGGAAGTGGAAAAAGTGGTGTAATCGAATTACTGTCACATTTACTGTTACAACTTTAGTTTAATTAATTCCTCCAGCACTATTTCCTCTGGAGGCATTAGCGCAGGAGGAATTACCTGCAAAAGCAGTGGTAATTCCTTGAGGATAATTCCACTTCAGGAATTAGCAACACAAAAGAAAACCTTAGATCCACAGCATTACAAGGTGAACCACACAAATACCAAGAAAAGCAGGTGTTAGTTAATTCTTTCAAAAACTAGTGCAGTTACATCCTCACAGGAGGGGATGCAAACGAAGCCATAGGTGTATCATATTGTCTCAAAAGGGTGTTTAAGACAACACCTTCCCCAAACACACTTCCAAGCAACATGCAGCGACTAGCAGATGGGAATGGCGGCATCCTCAACCTGCTACTGGTTCATCGGCCTGCAGATGCATGAGGCACATCTGCAGCGCCAGCCAAGGATACCAGCAATGCCAAAAGGAGAGGAGGCATGTCATGAGGTGGGCATCCATTCCTCAAGTCAGGCCATCCTCTGGAGTACTGACCGATGACCAAATTACCACACTGTAGCACCTGAACCAGGACACCATAACAGACCTGCAGATCCCAATTCAGGTGGACATTCAGAGTGTGATCAACCTTTAGGAATGCAGTTGCACCCCTGCTGAAGCTGTTGTGAATCCTGCAGTTCTGTCCCACAGGCACATTTCAGCAATTCATCAGAATGCTGCATGCCATGTTCAGCCAATCCTCTCAAAAGTGATGGTGGAGGTGCTCCGTGCACTCATCAGACATGCGTCCAGTCACATTTCCCAGCCCCGCACTGTGGCCCAGGTGTGGCACCCAGGCACGTTTCTATGCCAAAGCCCACTGTCCCAACACGATTGCAGGCTTGGACTGTACATATGTGGTAACGGTGCCCGTCTGAGACCATATACCAAGTATACCACAATAGGAAAAAGTATGATTCAGGAACATACAGATGATGTGTGACACCTAGTTTGACTGCAAGCCACAGCTGTGCCTGATTCACAGGTTCCACCAATAACACCAGGTTCCTACCGGAGAGCACTCTGCTAGGTTACATGGTCATCCCCAGAGTACAACACTTTTGGATTTTGGGTAAGTGGCCGCATAGACAATGTAATGTGCACAGGGAGCAGAAGAGGAGCAAAGGGCAAGACAATGGGAGGTTGTGGAGCAGGAGTAATGCAGTGCTCACTAAATGTGTGCACACTGCCTCACTAAATTGATGCACACTGTTCCATGCATTTTGTACATGCCTGCATCAAAACCACATTACATGGCTTACATTATCCCCTCATCCCACCCTCCAATGTGCTTCCATAGTATCAGTACTCCAAAGGCCCATCCACAAATACAGAATTAATAAACTATATATCCCAGAAAACCTAGGTCAAGATGACTGAAAAAAGTCACTGCCAAAATCTCTGCTGACCACTGCACATTGTGAAATGCATCAATGCATTAGTTTGCCACCCAGGAATACAACAGAGTTGCCAAACCACTACACTTAGAAAGGCCTATGATACTTCATATAAGGCACACAGATCACAAGGTTACTTACCAAAGTAGCTCATAACATGCCAATATTAACAGAATCTGGACAACAAATGTCCAGGCTAATCATAATGTAGATTGTGCTTGGATCCATTTGTAGTTATAGGAATTAGTGCAAATAGTGGGGCAGACTCTCAAAAAGTGGCACAAGCAAAAAACAAGCTCTGAGAAGAAATGCAGGGCCGTTGCCAGTATGCTGGGAAGTGGAAAAAGTGGTGTAATCGAATTACTGTCACATTTACTGTTACAACATTAGTTTAATTAATTCCTCCAGCACTATTTCCTCTGGAGGCATTAGCGCAGGAGGAATTACCTGCAAAAGCAGTGGTAATTCCTTGAGGATAATTCCACTTCAGGAATTAGCAACACAAAAGAAAACCTTAGATCCACAGCATTACAAGGTGAACCACACAAATACCAAGAAAAGCAGGTGTTAGTTAATTCTTTCAAAAACTAGTGCAGTTACATCCTCACAGGAGGGGATGCAAACGAAGCCATAGGTGTATCATATTGTCTCAAAAGGGTGTTTAAGACAACACCTTCCCCAAACACACTTCCAAGCAACATGCAGCGACTAGCAGATGGGAATGGCGGCATCCTCAACCTGCTACTGGTTCATCGGCCTGCAGATGCATGAGGCACATCTGCAGCGCCAGCCAAGGATACCAGCAATGCCAAAAGGAGAGGAGGCATGTCATGAGGTGGGCATCCATTCCTCAAGTCAGGCCATCCTCTGGAGTACTGACCGATGACCAAATTACCACACTGTAGCACCTGAACCAGGACACCATAACAGACCTGCAGATCCCAATTCAGGTGGACATTCAGAGTGTGATCAACCTTTAGGAATGCAGTTGCACCCCTGCTGAAGCTGTTGTGAATCCTGCAGTTCTGTCCCACAGGCACATTTCAGCAATTCATCAGAATGCTGCATGCCATGTTCAGCCAATCCTCTCAAAAGTGATGGTGGAGGTGCTCCGTGCACTCATCAGACAAGCGTCCAGTCACATTTCCCAGCCCCGCACTGTGGCCCAGGTGTGGCACCCAGGCACGTTTCTATGCCAAAGCCCACTGTCCCAACACGATTGCAGGCTTGGACTGTACATATGTGGTAACGGTGCCCGTCTGAGACCATATACCAAGTATACCACAATAGGAAAAAGTATGATTCAGGAACATACAGATGATGTGTGACACCTAGTTTGACTGCAAGCCACAGCTGTGCCTGATTCACAGGTTCCACCAATAACACCAGGTTCCTACCGGAGAGCACTCTGCTAGGTTACATGGTCATCCCCAGAGTACAACACTTTTGGATTTTGGGTAAGTGGCCGCATAGACAATGTAATGTGCACAGGGAGCAGAAGAGGAGCAAAGGGCAAGACAATGGGAGGTTGTGGAGCAGGAGTAATGCAGTGCTCACTAAATGTGTGCACACTGCCTCACTAAATTGATGCACACTGTTCCATGCATTTTGTACATGCCTGCATCAAAACCACATTACATGGCTTACATTATCCCCTCATCCCACCCTCCAATGTGCTTCCATAGTATCAGTACTCCAAAGGCCCATCCACAAATACAGAATTAATAAACTATATATCCCAGAAAACCTAGGTCAAGATGACTGAAAAAAGTCACTGCCAAAATCTCTGCTGACCACTGCACATTGTGAAATGCATCAATGCATTAGTTTGCCACCCAGGAATACAACAGAGTTGCCAAACCACTACACTTAGAAAGGCCTATGATACTTCATATAAGGCACACAGATCACAAGGTTACTTACCAAAGTAGCTCATAACATGCCAATATTAACAGAATCTGGACAACAAATGTCCAGGCTAATCATAATGTAGATTGTGATGTGAAGAATGGACGGAAACATTTGTGACATGATATGATATGATATATGAAATTTATAACGCACCTATACACAAGTGTTTCAAGGTGCAACGAGGCAAGGGAGGGGGAACAGAGGGAAGACAGACAACGATCCCACTAGGCCAAATAAACAATAAGTAAAATGTGGCCAGCTGGTGGCAAGTGCAAGGTTAAGTGCAGACATCAGGTGTCAAGTGCTGGTAGTGGGACTGTAGGGATACAGAAACAGTCCCCAAGTGCAGAGATTGCCAGGAAGGGAGTGCAGGTGTGCGACTGGCAGGGGAGGGGACCTGGGCCCGAGATCAGTAGGTGGTCAGGTAACCAGTGCAGTTTCACTTTCAGCCAGGAAGTCAGCAGGGGAGAGGAGGAGAAAATGCAGAAGCAAAGAGAAAGGTTTTGGGGTGCTTCCGGAACCAGAGATGATTCTCCTCACGTTTTAGGGAGGCAGCGAGGCTGTTCCAGAGGGAGGACCCAGCTGAGGAAAGAGATCTACCACCAACTCGTTGCTTGGAGTGTAAGTGGATTCAATTCAACACTACAGCTAAGTCAATGCCTAGTCTGGGATGCTGAAGGAAACCCTTATTTATATATTTTTTATGTCCAGTTTGTTTACTCTGGATGACAACCATTATATAACACCCCTCTCTCAGAATCCCCCTGACGCCGCTGAGCCAAGAAGTAGGTTTGTTTTGCAAATTTAAAAGGTTTATTTGAAAATTAAACAATATATATCTATCACACTTTTATAGTAAATTAATATGTGATAGCACACTTGTGAAGATGATAGTGATCAACAATGGATAATGTTACAGTGGTACACTCTTTTTGATGGCTTAGAAGTTGATATAGAGAGGATAAAGTAGCTGAGAATGCTTTTATGGCTTCAAGGACAATGCAATGATGAATGAAAATGCAGTACAGAAAATAAACTTGATATGATTTCAACAAAAACAATGTAATCACTTTTCCCCCTGGTAGCAATTCACCCCCCCCCCCTTTATACAATGTAAAGAAATGGAAGGAAAGCACACAGTTCTCAGGAATGCAATCAAATATAATTCAGTTCCCCCCTAGCAAGCTTAGAGGAAAACAGGTATGAGTTTTAAACGCAGATAAATATACTTTGATGTGGTTGCAATTAAGTGAAAAATATGCGAAAAATGCTTTTAATTCCCTATAGGGGGTTCAGGGTAGGTGATAGATACTTTGGATCCGTTCAGGCCAGCCCTATCAATAATTCAGGGATGGTTATTAGGTTGAAAACAGATTTCAGGGATGGAAGCAAAGACAAATATTTTTACCCGTGGCTAAAATGAAGCAAAATATCAAATCACTGCAACTTTTCCTAGTGCGTCGGGCGCGATTACGGAGGCACTATAAGGGGTAGCAAGTCGGTTTTAGGTTTGTTGGAAAGCTTAGAATCCTAGCTTTAAGATGACAGTTAAAACTCGCTCCTAAACAGTTCCGGAGATACGGCCAATTTAGTAAAGGTAGTTTTTGGGATTTGAAATTTTAAAGCTCGGAATGACAGATGACAGTTTTCAGTTTTAAAGATGACAGAATGACACGATTCTAGGAGGCAGTTCTAAAATAGTTTGGATTAGATTATTTTAAACTAAGAGATTGGTTTTGGCACAGTGCTAGCTGGGTACTCACACTAGATTT
Source organism: Ambystoma mexicanum (assembly GCF_040938575.1). Classification (NCBI taxonomy): domain Eukaryota; kingdom Metazoa; phylum Chordata; class Amphibia; order Caudata; family Ambystomatidae; genus Ambystoma; species Ambystoma mexicanum. The sequence continues at coordinate 493,794,193 of NC_090930.1, read as the reverse complement.
TGGACAGGAATGCGACTTTGTCACCGATCGGGTCAGGATTGGCTGGACTTCTGCTAGCAGTTCTTCACAGCGATCTGGTCTCTGGTTCTCTCTGGTTCCGGATACAGCACTGCTTTCTGGATACTGCTACAGGTTCTTGCAAAAGTTCTTGGCAAAGAATTCAAACAGCTCCCCCGGCTGTTGAATAGTTTGGTTGGTTTTGAGGCCTGCTGAAGAGGATTCAGCTTGTGGATTCAGGCCTCTCTGCTACAAATTCTGGAGTTAATTTCTGGTCTCTGGAGATTGATGGATTTGAAGTCTGGATCTCTGGATGTGAAGTCTGAAGTCTTCCGGCAAAGCGTCCCACGAGAAAGTGGAAAGTGAATGTCCCTACCTGGGCTTCAATGTTCCTTTTATGTGTTTTGAAAATGGGTGTGTGCCTGGGCCTAGCTAAGCCTGCCCCTCTCACTAATCATTGGCCAAGCTTTCCTCTCTCCCTTGATTGGGGGAAAGAAATGGAGTTATGCTGTAGGTTTTATGGTCAGAGGAACCTCCCCTAGTCAAATTGCACACAAATCTATTTCTGACCCAAATACATATTTATCTATGTACCATTTTTCTAATATTATAGCTCCATTTAACATATTTTCTGTAGCACCAAACCATCCGATCCCTGTCTTTGTACGATGTTGTGTCCACTTATGACAGAATTCTCTCCTTTTCATCCAGATAACGACCTCTAAATCTTTCCAGATTTTACACAAATGTGCACCAGGGATATGGGTTTCAGATGATAAAGTGTCAGATTTTTAACATGCATACATTTGGAGTAACAACCTTTTTTCCCGCTACTATCCCCAATAACATACCACAGGGTCCTAACACCTCTTAAAATGTGCACAGAAAATTCACAAGAGTGATGATGTTATTTATATAATTTTTACAAGTCCGCACTGTGAATTATCCATCTTTTTAAAATCATGCTCTGGCCCCAAATGGGTGTGGTTTTCCAAAGCACATGGTGGAATTTCTGGTTTATCCACTTCCCCCAAGCTCAGCCTGCTCTCACAGGCACTGCCCCTCCCAGTTTCTCCCAGGAGGAAGCCATTTTACGACCCCCCCAATATAACATTTGCCTGAGCCAGGGACAGTGCTTTGTTTAGTTTCCTGTAGTCCCCAGGTGCCACTCCCCTAATTCAATCAGAGAGGTGTCATCTCCTTTTGGCAGGGGCAGCAGGATGCAGCCAGGCCTGGGAACAAAGCTGCTGAATTCCCTCTCCTGTTGGGGGTAGTTGTCAGGCAGAATCCACTCTCTTCAAGCCAGGCTTCAGCTAAATGTCACTTTAGTTCCCAGTTTTCTACCTTCAAATCACACTGACAATTTTTACACATGCAGCTAGAACGCTGATTCTAAGTTCAAAACTATGACATTTCAACAGTTGCAAACTATGTTACACTCAAAAGTAGGTCACTCATTTATTTTAAACATTTCGATTTTAGTGGCTTTCTGTCCATTTAACTTAAGCTGCTGACATCCACAGCTCAGCCAGTTTTGTTATAAACATTGTTTTGTGCTCTTCATCTTTCCAGATTTAGTATGCACGCAAGAATACATTCTGCCAAATGTCTGCTGGTGTTCATTGAGATTTTTGAATATCTTGTGATGTTTTTCCTTTGGCACACATTTCACTCATGGCACTCCTGGCCCATCATGCTTGCATTGGTGGGTGGCAGGTTAGGCAACCATTTTGGTGTGCGCACAAACTGCATGGTTTTCCCGGATTCTGGCGCAACTGTGGGCTTTTCTGCCATCTTGGATTTTCTAAGCCCACAGCACCCAATGTTGCAGCTTAATAGTCCAAACGTGGGTCAGGACACCCAAGAAGCCCCCCCACCCGACTGCACTTTGATTTCTAGTCGAGGGGGAGTCGGGTGCAAAGGATGTTTTGATCCACGTGCTGGTATGTCCGCATCATCTTCTTCCAATTCCGTAGATGGCACAGTTCGGCATCTTTTCCTCCATCCGGTTGGATCGATCGGTTCTCCTCGCCTGTCCTGATGGGAATATTGGGCGGTACCCAGGGCCCCTCGGATCTCTGCTCCTGGTCCCCGGATCGTTCTCCATGGTCAGTCTCCATGGTTTCATCTCTCCTAGGATGATAAAGCAAAAGCGGCAATTCCTATTCATAGACATTTTTCCACTACTATTGATATAGTGGGGCGGCATATACATTTTATACATCAGGATAAATTTTTCAGTCTTATTTTAAAACAAGATATAACATGAAACATTTTTTTTTCCAATCATCCTATTTTAGAGAGTATATGTGGGATATTTTAGGATGGGAACTGAATTAATCTGGAGCGGTCCCCTCTGGTATTGCAGAGGACTCCTCCAGTTGCTGCAGAGTGTGCCTGGGATGGCAACACTTTAGCTGATTTATATGTACCCACTTGTCTTCCCCTTCCGCCAGACTACCTTCGGGGATGCGGATCTTATACGCTACTGGGGAGACCTTGTCTATAATTTCAAACGGTCTCTTCCATGTAGGCAAACATTTTCGCTGTTTGGCCTGGTTCCTTTGGAAATTGTATAGATAGACCGGGTCTCCCACAGTATATTCCTTCCTGGTGGTCTTCAGGTCGTAGTGAGTTTTCATGCTATCAGCTGATCTTTCTAGATTCCGCTGAGCATAGGCAAAAGCATGCTGAAGGTGTTTCCTTAAATTCTCCAGAGTTGTGGAGGCATTTATCAGTGACTGCTCTTGGGTCCTGCAGAGCAAATGCTGGGGAAGCACCATCTTGCGTCCGGTCATCAACTCAAATGGTGACATTTTAGTTGCAGATGAAGGGGTAGATCTGATGGCCATTAGGACCAGAGGTAATCGGATATCCAAACTTGGCCCAGAATCTCCCACAAACTTTTTTAAGATGCTCACAATGGTTCGGTTGTAGCGTTCTACTGCCCCAGAAGAAGCTGGGCGGTAAGCAATATGTAACTTCCTTTTGACCCCCAGTACCTCCCACATCTTTGTCATTACCTCGCTGGTGAAATGGCTACCTCTGACTGACTCAATCCTTTGAGGTAGACCAAAACGGGAAAAGATGTGGTTAATCATCAGGGCAGCTGCTGTTTCTGCCTTGCAATTTGGGGCCGGGAGACATTCCACCCACTTGGTAAACAAGCATGTGACGGTCAACATGTACTTGTTTCCTCTAGACGAGCGAATTACAGGGCCTACGAAGTCGATTTGCAAATCTGACCATGGCAGTGTCATCCCCCTCTTTTGGAGAGGTGCACGGTATGTGAGGGATGATGGCTGAAATTGTGCACACACAAGACACCCCTTCAAGTATTGGTTGAGGTCCTGGCCCACATGTGGCCAGTATGCAATCTCTCTTAAGATTTCAAGTGTTGTATGAAAGCCCCTATGACCGGCGGTGGCCGCATCATGGGCATGACTTAACATCAGGCTTCGGAATGAGGTAGGAACCACCCACTGATCATGGCCAGCTTGGGATTTCCTTACCAATAAACCGTCTTGGATTCGGAACATCTTTGGACATTTCATCAACACTCTAAGGTCCTCCTTCCCAATGTAATTGGTATCCGTCAGGGGAAAGTTCTCAGGGTCCTCAATGTGTTGGTAAAACTTACCAATTATTGGATCCCCCTTCTGAGCTGTAATCAAATCAGCATCAGGGGTCTCCTTACTCCATTGTGCAGTTGAAAGATCATTGTGAGCATTTGTCTGCGACCTAGTGATAGCAGTGACCTGGATTTCCCCCAACAGGGACTCTATTTCTATTAGATCCCCTTGGATGGCCCCGGTTTTGGCCAGCTGATCAGCTAAGTCATTTCCAGTTTTGTCTGGTCCCTCTACTTTGGAATGACCCTTGATCTTTTTCCAGTAGATGGTCATCCCATTCAATGTGACCAGATCATCAATATTTTGGATTAACTTCCCATGTTTCAGGGGTTTGTTATTAGCACATAACATGCCTCTGGTTTTCCAATTAACCAGGTGCTCCACGAACCCGTTCCGTACATAATCCGAATCTGTGATTATGACCAGTTCATGGAGTTGATGTTGGACAGCAGTGAGGATGTCCTGATGCACAGCCATCAACTCTGCCACCTGACTACTTCGGGGACCAATTTTGTATCCAGCGGAAGGGTTCTGGAAACTCCTTCACCCATGCATTCCCTACGCCGCCCACCAGTTCTTTCTCCCCGTTGTTGTCAACATGGTAAGAGCATCCATCCACATAGACAGTGGGAATTTCCTCACACTTGTCTTCTTCAAAGACTTTGTGGGGGGAATTAAGGTATGCCTCCATGTTGTCCTTAATTTTTAGACTTTCGTCCTCGAGACAGTTTCCTCTGGCACAATCATGCAAGTCAGCCAGACCTTGCGCGAGGGGACTCTTCTTGTTTTGGCCATATCTGACCTCCACAGGAGAGCCTTGCATTGACAGAATCCAGGAAGTAATTCAGGAATTACTCACATTTCCGGCCCGGATTCTGTCACTTTGAAGGTATTGCAGAGGCCGGTGTGGAGTCTCCACTATGATGTGTTCCCCCTGGATAAACGGGCGGTAATTCTTCAATGCCCACACCGTTGCCAGGAGTGCCTTCTCACAATCGTTGAATTTCTCCTCCACAGAGGATAAAGTTTTGCTCGCATAGGAGATTACTTTATTGACCTTGTCATGCTTTTGGTATAATACTGCCGTCAAGCATGTATTAGAGAACCCTGTCTCCAGGAAGAACTCCTTGTTTCTGACAGGGTTAGCTAGGCAAGGCGCTTGTGAGAGGCTTCTCTTGAGTTGTCTTACTGCCTCGGATTGTTCTGGACCCCATTCCCACTTGACCCCCCCCTTCAAGAGATGAATCAGGGGTCTGGTGATCTCTGCGTAGCCCTCAATGAACTTTCTGCTGTAATTAGTCAGTCCAAGGAGGCTCCTTAGTTCCCGCAGAGTTGAGGATCCTTCAGTTTCTGAAGTGCTTACACTTTTTTTTTCTTGGGGACAGAGACCCTGAGGAGTAATCTCATGCCCCAAGAAATTAACACGGGTTCTACACCACTGTGCTTTCTGAAAGGAAAGTTTTGCTCCGGCGGCCCTCAACTGTGTCAGAACATAACGGATCTCCGCTATGTGTTCTTCCACAGATGAACTTTGATGAGGATATCATCTACATAAGCCAGGTTACCCCTCGCACCCAGGTCGGGCATGGCCTTATGTAGGAAAATGTTGAATTCATTGCCGGAGTTGAGGTCCGGGTCCATGTGTACTGCTGGCCCCCAAAGGTAAAAGCCAGTTTGTATTGGTCCTCCCTACTGACAGGCACGGTCCAGTATCCATTGGTCAGGTCTATTGCAGTGAATACCTGTGACCCCTGGATCTGGGCCAGCCCTTGGTCAATGTAGGGCAGAGGCCATCGGGAAGTATGGACCCGTTTGTTGAGCTCCCTAAGGTCGGCGCAGAGTCTTCACTGGCCGTTTGGCTTCAATATTCCCAGCACCGGATTATTGAAAGTGCTGTGGACTGGCCGGACTATTCCCCGGGACTCAAGGTTCTTAATTATTTCAGTAAGGGACTCCATGGATGCGAGAGGCAAGCGATATTGCTTCACAAACACTGGAGTCATGCCAGGGTCCGTGGGAATTGTTGTTGTGTGGATGTCGGTGCGACCACAGTCATATGGGTCTACCGCAAAGAAATCTTGGAAATCCAAGAAAACTTGTTTCAACTTTTGCTTCTGTTCCAGAGTCACGCAGGCATCAGCTAGGTTGACTCTCTCTTCCACCATCTGCCTGAAGCCTGGAAAGACTTCTGTTTTGGCTATCTCAGCGGCCTCCTCCAGCTGGGTGGAGAAGTCCCTGGTCAGAGTGCTGATTTGGACTGGAGGCTTCAGGTGGGAAAGGCAGCCCTCATGGACCTGGAAAATCACCTCATCCCTTCTAAAGTCACAAGTCAGGTCTTCCTTACCATAAGGGCAAGAAGTGTACAGCAGGAAGTTCCCCCCATGCCGGGTAAAGATCCTGTCTGGTGTTATATTGTCATCACTGTCACTGTCAAAAAAGTCCTTGGGGATTTGTCCTAACAGTTCATTTCCTAAATCAATGGAGAAATGTCAGTCATCAACCGCCATTCCAATGATGGTGCCTGCGGCTAGAGTAATACTCTGTAAGTCGCTGTTATCCACCTCTATTGGAATGGTGTCATGTTCTATGTTGACTAATGGTGTTGGGTTTACCCATAACCCTTGCTGTTGGAGAGAAGCATTTAGATGAATATAAGCATCAGGGTTTTTCAATTTTTGTCCACTTTTAACTTTCACTTCCAGGGAGAATTTTCGGGTCTTTTCTGGGATGGTGACTTCCTCTTTAAGCTGAATTTCAACTGCATAAGGTAGCAATTGAGCTGACCTAAATGCTTTTTCTTGATCATCAAAGCCCATGGGATTATCCGCTAATCGGGACCAAGCTTTGAAGTTTATTAGGTCCAAACTAATGGCGAAGTGATTGAGAATGTCACTGCCTAAGTAAAAGGCGGCAGTGACGTCTCGCACGACCCAACAATTATGGACTATGCTTTTGTTGCCAATGGAGATTTTGAGCATACACCTGCTTGGCAGGAGATGTTTGGAATTGGGTGTTTCCAGATCCATTTCCCATTTGTCTATCAGTTTGAATGTGGGAATGGCTGGATCTTTTGGGAGTTGGCGGAACATGGCTTCGCTGATGAAGCTCTTACCGTTGTTCACACACACTCGAGCGAGAACAGAGTCCTTCTCATCATTTAACTGAACAGGGATGAACAACTAATTTCCAATTTGCTGAATATCAGCCAGGCTCTGAGCTGATTTCACATCTTTCTGGACTATAGGAGTGGGAGTGTCTGATTGTGGATTGGTAAAGAATTTCAGAGTATTTCCTTCCAGTGTGGAATACCACCTTAAACTGGAAGGAAGGTTGATTTTCAGAAATAGAGAGGACCCCTCATCACCAGTCTGTTGTCCTACTGCTATTACTGTCACGTCTGGAATTTGGTTGTTCTGGAAGTGAAATTCTACTTGGTCAGATTTTTGTTCAACCATGTGGCAGGTGCCGTTTAAACTAACATGGTTGACACTCTGTTTTAATTTTATTGGTCGGCTAGTCTGGGTCCAGAGGACCTTGTTTACGCAATCTATTAGGGGTGACAACCTTCTCACGATGTCATTCCCTAGTAAACAAGGGGTGCCCTCTGGAGTCACTACTATGACCGGGTGTTTCACCTTGTGTCGCCCAATTTTGATGTCCAAATCTGCAATCCCCTCGACAGGAATTTCCTTCCCGTCAAAGTTCAGCAGTTGTCCAGGAAGAGAGGTGAGAGGAATACGGTAATTCTCCCCCCTTCCTGCATTTAGTTCATCAAAGGCCCTTTTGGACAGAAGGGTAGCTTGGGATCCAGTGTCCACCAGTGCCAAAATTGTACCCTGCCCCTGTACTTGTACCGGGGCATATTATCTTCCCTCCTTCTCCTCAAGGGGCCACAGATAATGCACATTTTTGGACAACTGGTGGGCTAATTTTCTGGTTTTGGACATTGCTAGCGAAGAGATTTGGGCAGAATTCTGTGGAGAGCCGGGGGAATCTGAAAGAAAAAGTTGGAAACTGGAAATGGTTTCGGGTTCTGGGCCGCCCCCCCCTTTTTGGAGGCAGTCATCAGGATGGGTTTGACCCATGGGATTTTGGTATTGTTGGTTCTGGGATAAAATAATGGGCAGCGACAGCTCAATCCCCACATCTACCCAGTCTGTTGATTTGGTTTTAGGTTCCCCTGGTTCCGGTTCTGAGCCGCCCCTGCCTTTTGGGAGGCAGTCACCAGGATGGGTTTGAACCAGGAGTTTTCGGTCTTGTTGGTTCTGGGATAGAATGATGGGCGGCGATAGCTCAATCCCCACATCTACCCAGTCTGGATTGAAATCCCTTGGGACCCATTTTTCCTTGGGAGGAGTTCCCCCATCTCTGAAGGAGAAGATACTTTTCCCAGCGTCCTCTGAGGATCCCTCTCCCTCAAATTGGAAGACCTGTACCTCCTCCACAAAGTGGGTCTGTTTGGGTCCTTTGTTTCTCCTACCTCCTCTCTGCTCCTTGGGTGGCAGACTATCAGCGGTAGGAGATTTTGTTTCCGGTTCCTAGGTTTTCCAGGGGCTTTTTACAAGTTGGGAAGGAAGCTTCCTCCAAGGCTTTACACCCCCCTTCCCCTTGTGCCTCCTCCCTGGGAACCGGTGGATTATCGGGGTGCTGCCCCGTCATTGTTCAGGAGCACTAGGTCCAGTTTTGGGGCATTCTGTGCCGGCATGCCCATCTGAGGGTTCTGTTGGGCCCTCAGCATGCGGCCCACATCCTGTGCCATGTTCTGAACCTGGTGCTCTAACTGGGAAACCCGCTCAGGCTGATACGGGGTCCGGTTTTCTCCCCTGGGCTGCTCCCGGGAAGGGTAGCTATCCCTTCTCTGGTAATACCCCAGGTTGGGAAGATTTAGGTACCCCTCCACCCTTGGCCTCCCCTCTCCCGGATTAGGTTGTCTGGGCTCAGGGAATTGGGGAAAGAAGGATGGATGGTTTTGGGGTTGGAAATTGGGTGGATACCTGGGGAAAAAGTTCTGCCCAGGATTTGGTGAATATCTGCCCTCCTGGGGGAAGTTAGGAGGGAAGTTCCCTGGGTCAGGTGCTTGGCTGGATCCCCCCCCCTTGGGCTGGAGGAGTCCACACATAACCCAGGATTGGTCGGTTTCCCTTGTAGCGGGGACTTACATAGTCAGGGGAGCGGGGGACCCCATTTGTGGGACTACCTCCTCGACTCCCCGTCTGTGACTGGCCCGAGGGCCTTCTGGGCTGTGAATTATTTGGCGCATGCAGGTTTTTAGGCCTCCCATCTCCAAATCTAAAACAGGGGCAAACTTTACCGGGGTGCTGTTGGTTTTGGGTTTTTTCTGCGCATTACTTTTATTTTCTATGGGCTTCTGCACCTCATAGATCCGGGTGGCTTGCTCAATGACCCAGTCTACAGATCTTTTCTCGTGAAAATCTCTCACGAGCTGGGTCATTATGTACTTGGGAAGAGCATGGAAAAATGTGTTGATAAATTCTCTTCTGTCCGTGCGCACCCTTCTGGTGGTCTGCGCAAAGGCACGCTTCAATTCCTGCACAAATTCTTGTGGGGCCTGATCCTCCCCACATTGCAAATTGTAGGCTGCCTTGCGAGCCTTTTGGGGATTTCTATGTACAGAAAAATGTTTCAAGATGGCCGCCCTATATGTGGACCATCTTGAGTGGTTTTGGTCCTCCAGCCCCGCAAAGAAACTGGAGTATTCAGGGGAGAATGTCCATTTGACGTACTGGATGCAGCTACTGCTGTCCTTCAAATGGAAAGTCTCTATCATTTGCTCATAGAGCTCCAAGTGTTCCCAAACAGAATACTTGGCGTTCTTATGATAAGGCGTGATGACACTCCTGATTGCCTTAATCTGTTTTAAGGGGTCCTTAAGCAAGGCCCTTTTCACCTTATTGGCCTTTTTGGTTCGGGTAACCCTGGTCCATTCATCCTCTGATTCAGAAGCACTGCTCCCAGAGCTGCCCATCTGATCTTCCAGGTTTTCCCAGATTCTGCGAGCCTGGGAATAGCTGGCAGAATGCGGGGACCTGGTCTCCTGTGTCCTGTGACGCTCAGAGGAGTCTTCAGATCCCTCCTTGCTACCAGGATTTGATGGGTACCCCCCCCAGTGACGTAACTGGGCAGAGGTTTTTAGGATGCCCTTAGGGGGCCTAATTTCCTGGGGTTCCCCACTAAATTGCACGGTACTTAGGTGCCCATACCCGGGTGCCCGCCCATCCATTCCTGGGTGGTCCTGGCCTATGAGCCCCATACTTTTGGCTGGATAGTAATCTGCCATTCCTGTGGCCCTGTGCTCATGCGCGCCAGGGGACATGGGGGTGGCAGAGTCCAGGGACTGAGAGAGATGAAGGCCTCTGGTACTAGGGCTTCTGAGGTTATGCTCAGGTGTTTCCCATTTCCCAGCGAACTTCATCTCTGTCAGCCCCTGCTCCCTGTTGCAATGCAAGAGCCTGCGCTTTCAGTTCCTGAGTTAAGGCCTTACTAGACTCTATCAGTCTCTCCTGCCTGGCTACTTGTTGCTGGAGCCTATCATTGTGCTGACAGAGAGCCTCATTTTCTCTCTGTGCCTCCTGATTGGTCCTGGAGTACTGGGCCAGTCTCTGCTGCAGGAGGGTTGCCTCCTGAGTCCCATCCCTACTGGCCTGCTCCTTTCTTGTCAGAGCCTCCTCCACCCTCCTGGTGTGATCTAGCAAGCCCTGATGCTCTTTTTGGAGGTCACCCAGCCCCTGGAGGGCCAAGTGATTTTATTCAATTTTTCTTTTTAAATGGCAGACTTCCTGGCCTAAGGTATCCCTTTCCTATCCACGAGCCTGCATTTGTGACGCCAGGTCGTCCCTCTGCCTTTGAAAGGCACCAGCTTTCTGGCGTTCTTCATCAAACTCTGCCTGGGTATCTAGGTCTTTCAAAATCAATGTATTGCTTTCCTCTTTCTCTCTGTCTAGTTGGATTTGCAGGGTGGCTACCTGCTCTGTGCATGCCCTGTTGAAATTGATCTGTTGCTCCAGCTTTTTCTGGCTCTGCAGTAAGTCCAAACTGTCTTGGTGCTCCTTCTGCAAAGCCAGAATTCTGGTATCCTGGTCTGTCTTTTCCTGTTGCAGTATATCCATGTCCTCTTTTATTTTAATGATATACTGCCTACTATCATTTTCTGACTCCTGGCTCCTCTGCAGCCTCTGCTCAGAAGAGACCAGGTCAGATTGGGCCTTCTCTAATGCCAACAGTTGCCTACTTGCCAGATCTTGGCCTTCAGCACATTTGTCCTGCATGGCTTCCACATATAGATACAAATATGCCGCTATCCTAACCATCTTGTCGTGTTCATCTTTAGCTTTAGGAGCCATGTATAGTTCGCTCAGGGCCACATGTAAGGGACCCTGATCTCTTCAGATATCTAACCCAGTTACAGTGACCTGTTGTGTGATTGCCTGCAACCACGCATCCTGGCCCTGCTCAGTCCATTCACCTCTCACAAATAGCTTATGTAAGAAGTGCTCTCGGGCTATTTTGATGTCTACCAGTGTCGTCATTCTGGAATTTGAGTTCCTTCCTGACTTACAGAAGTTTGTATTTTATTTTGCAAAACAGACCGTTTCCTTAGAGCGTTCCTTTGAGGGGTGCTTTCACAGTGTAAAACAGCGTGGTGATCTAACCGGATATGTATATCCGGTCAGTTGGCACACTGTTTTAAGCTGCACAAGTGGTAAACCTAACCCAGAATATCCCGGCTCCGAGCCCCCATTTTGTAAGCGGATTCAATTCAACACTACAGCTAAGTCAATAGCTAGTCTGGGATGCTGAAGGAAACCCTTATTGATATATTTTTATGTCCAGTTTGTTTACTCTGGATGACAACCCTTATATAACACCCCTCTCTCAGAATCCCCCTGACCCCGCTGAGCCATGAAGTAGGTTTGTTTTGCAAATTTAAAAGGTTTATTTGAAAATTAAACAATATATATATCTATCACACTTTTATGGTAAATTAATATTTGATAGCACACTTGTGAAGATGATAGTGATCAACAATGGATAATGTTACAGTGGTACACTCTTTTTGATGGCTTAGAAGTTGATATAGAGAGGATAAAGTAGCTGAGAATGCTTTTATGGCTTCAAGGACAATGCGATGATGAATGAAAACGCAGTACAGAAAATAAACTTGATATGATTTCAACCAAAACAATGTAATCACTTTTCCCCCTGGTAGCAATTCACCCCCCCCCGCTTTATGCAATGTAAAGAGATGGAAGGAAAGCACACAGTTCTCAGGAACGCAATCAAATATAATTCAGTTCCCCCCTAGCAAGCTTAGAGGAAAACAGGTAGGAGTTTTAAACGCAGGCAATATACTTTGATGTGGTTGCAATTAAGTGAAAAATATGCGAAACATGCTTTTAATTCCCTATAGGGGGCTCAGGGTAGGTGATAGATACTTTGGATCAGTTCAGGCCAGCCCTATCAATGACTCAGGGATGGTTATTAGGTTGAAAACAGATTTCAGCGATGGAAGCAAAGACAAATATTTTTACCCGTGGCTAAAATGAAGCAAAAAGTCAAATTGCGGCAACTTTTCAGAGTGCGTTGGGCGCGATTACGGAGGCACTATAATGGGTAGCAAGTCGGTTTTAGGTTCATTGGAAAGCTTAACTTCTTAGCTTTAAGATGACAGTTAAAACTCGCTCCTAAACGGTTCCGGAGATACGGCCGATTTAGTAAAGGTAGTTTTTACGGATTTGAAATTTTAAAGCTCGGAATGACAGATGACAGTTTTCAGTTTTAAAGATGACAGAATGACACGATTCTAGGAGGCAGTTCTAATAGGCTAAAATAGTTTGGATTAGATTATTTTATACTAAGAGATTGGTTTGGCACAGTGCTAGCTGGGTACTCACACTAGATTTTGGACAGGAATGTGACTTCGTCACCGATCGGGTCAGGATTGGCTGGACTTCTGCTAGCAGTTCTTCACAGCGATCTGGTCTCTGGTTCTCTCTGGTTCCGGATACAGCACTGCTTTCTGGATACTGCTACAGGTTCTTGCAAAAGTTCTTGGCAAAGAATTCAAACAGCTCGCCCGGCTGTTGAATAGTTTGGTTGGTTTTGAGGTCTGCTGAAGAGGATTCCGCTTGTGGATTCAGGCCTCTCTGCTACAAATTCTGGAGTTAATTTCTGGTCTCTGGAGATTGATGGATTTGAAGTCTGGATCTCTGGATGTGAAGTCTGAAGTCTCCCGGCAAAGCGTCCCACAAGAAAGTGGAAAGTGAATCTCCCTACCTGGGTTTCAATGTTCCTTTTATGTCTTTTGAAAATGGGTGTGTGCCTGGGCCTGGCTAAGCCTGCCCCTCTCACTTATCATTGGCCAAGCTTTCCTCTCTCCCTTGATTGGGGGAAAGAAATGGAGTGTCAGAGTGATGCTGTAGGTTTTATGGTCAGAGGAACCTCCCCTATTCAAATTGCACACAAATCTATTTCTGATCCAAATACATATTTATCTATGTACCATGTTTCTAATAGTATAGGTCCAGTTAACATATTTTCTGTAGCACCAAACCACCCAATTCCTGTCTTTGTACGATGTCGTGTCCACTTATGACAGAATTCTCCCCTTTTCATCCAGATAACAACCTCTAAATCTTTCCAGATTTTACACAAATGTTCACCAGGGATATGGGTTTCAGATGATAAAGTGTCAGATTTTTAAAATGCATACATTTGGAGTAACAACCTTTTTTCCCGCTACTATCCCCAAGAACATACCACAGGGTCCTAACACCTCTTAAAATGTGCACAGAAAAATCACAAGAGTGATGATGTTATTTATATAATTTTTACAAGTCCGCACTGTGAATTATCCATCTTTTTAAAATAATGCTCTGGCCCCAAAGGGGTGTGGTTTTCCAAAGCACATGGTGGAATTTCTGGTTTATCCACTTCCCCCAAGCTCAGCTTGCTCTCACAGGAACTGCCCCTCCCAGTTTCTCCCAAGAGGAAGCCATTTTACGACCCCCCCAATATAACATTTGCCTGAGCCAGGGACAGTGCTTTGTTTAGTTTCTTGTAGTCCCCAGGTGCCACTCCCCTAATTCAATCAGAGAGGTGCCATCTCCTTTTGGCAGGGGCAGCAGGATGCAGCCAGGCCTGGGAACACAGCTGCTGAATTCCCTCTCCTGTCGGGGGTAGTTGTCAGGCAGAATCCACTCTCTTCAAGCCAGGCTTCAGCTAAATGGCACTTTAGTTCCCAGTTTTCTACCTTCAAATCACACTGACAATTTTTACACATGCAGCTAGAACGCTGATTCTAAGTTCAAAACTATGACATTTCAACAGTTGCAAACTATGTTACACTCAAAAGTAGGTCACTCATTTATTTTAAACATTTCGATTTTAGTGGCTTTCTGTCCTTTTAACTTAAGCTGCTAACATCCACAGCTCAGCCAGTTTTGTTATAAACATTGTTTTGGGCTCTTCATCTTCCCAGATTTAGTATGCACGCAAGAATACATTCTGCCAAATGTCTGCTGGTGTTCATTGAGATTTTTGAATATCTTGTGATGTTTAAAATAGGCATTTTGAGCTTGCATTCAGGAAAACAAAGGTGATTTTAAAGTGTTTTTTTTTTTAGCCAACCGGCACTGCTGTTTTTCGTTTGGCACACATTTCACTCATGGCACTTCTGGCCTATCATGCTTGCACTGGTGGGTGGCAGGTTAGGCAATCATTTTGGTGTGCGCACAAACTGCGCGGTTTTCCCAGATTCTGGCGCAACTGTGGGCTTTTCTGCCATCTTGGATTTTCTAAGCCCACAGCACCCAATGTTGCAGCTTAATAGTCCAAACGTGGGTCAGGACACCCAACAGGAGAAGCGACTGACCCTGAGGGAGTTGAAGGCGGATGAGCAAAGACCTCAAGAAGGAAGATATTTAGGAAGAGAGAGTTGAAGGTATTGAGGCCCCAGGCCCCAGAAGGCCTTGGGGACAATGCAGAGGGCTTTGAACTTAATCCTCGCAGCCACTGGGAACCAGTGCAGAGATTTCAGTCCTGGAGAGATACGATCCCTGGGCTTGAGGCCAAGGACAAGTCTTGCAGTCCTGTTCTGAATGAGTTGCAGAGGGCGAAGAGTAGCAGCACGCATATTTAGAAAGAGGCTGTTGCAAAAGTCCAGCCTAGAGAGCACCAGAGCTCTGGAGACAGTGAGCTTCTGGGGGAAGGAGAGGAAAGGAATAATACCTCTGAGTAGGTGCAGCTGGTAGTGTATCTTCTTAGAGACGTCGGAGATGTGAGGAGAAAAGGAGAGTGTGGAGTCGAAGATGACCCCAAGGTTTTTGTCTCACAGGTAGGAGAAGGAAGAGAGGCCGGCCAGAGAGTGACAGGAAAGGAGGGAGCGGTCATTCCAATGAGGAGAATCTCAGTCTTACTGGCATTAAGGCAGAGATCATTGGCGGCACACCACTCCTGGATGGTGGACAGGCAGTCAGAGATGAGAGAGGGGGAAGAGGTGGCTGAAGGTAGCCTGAAAATTAGCTGAGTGGAAGTTGGGGCAGAACGCAGCAATGCAGTGGGCAAGAAGTGCCAGGTATTGGTTGAACAGCCAAGGAGAGAGGTTAGACCCCTGGGGAACACTACAGGTAGAGATAGAGATGGAGGAGAGGAAGGACCCAAGTTGAACCTGGGAGGGTTGAGCAGAGAGGAAAGAAAACAGCCACAGAGCTGTACACTTTCACAATTCCACACACTAAGGCACAAACATCATAAATGTAGGCAGGTGACAGCATCCACATGGACATGGAGACTGACAAAGTCCATAAGCTATTTAATAACTATGATTGTGACTCATAGTACCAAGAACTAATATCACTATGCCTCTGTTAATGTTGCAGTTGACTCCAGCTACTCACAGCTACCATGGATAATGACACACACCTAGAAACCTCATATAATGCAGGAAGTGGCATAGCAAATCTTCTATGAGTACAGGCATATCAGATGGTGGGTTTGAGATGTGAAGACTAGATGGCTAAACATTTGGTAGGAGCTGTACCCTTTAACATGTCCCCTCTCCAAGGCACAATCATCACACATTTACATCATCCTCATACTCATGGAGAATGACAAAGCCCAAAAGCTATGTAACAACAATTATTGTGACTCATAACACCAAGAACGAATTCCTCTATTCCTTTGTTAATGATGTAGGTTTACTCCAGCTACTCACAACTACAAGGAGTTATGACACCCATTAGGAACCCTGGCATGCTACAGGAGGTGAGATATAATGAGGCATACATTCGGACAGGGTGGGGCATCTATTTTTGATCACATATATATGCACCTTTCAATAAACACATCACCAAAATCACATCTATAAAACATAATGTTTTAAAAGACAGCAGAATTCATTTGTTGAGGTTCCAATGTGATATTGACACCAACATTAAATGTTATGCCAAGAATCTCAACCCCTAACCAAAAAAGTGATGGGTGGAAGGTTTTGAATTAATTTGCACCACTGGCACTTCTCTGGACAACCTTCCACACCACCGTTTTTAGCCTGTCCGTGCCATTGCAAAAGGGATCCAGCCATTTGCAAATAAGTCATTTACTGGCACCAATGGCCCAAACTGCTAGGCCAGGTCCCCTCTGCACAGAAACACAAGCAACCCCAGACATGTTTTGCCAACACAGATGCTCTCCCAACACCTCTACACCGAGAGCCTATGTCAGTAATATGGCCATCCATATTTATGTTGGTGCTAGCCACTTTCCGGTGCAGCTGGTGGGGAGCATGACACTATCCGGCAAGAAAATCTTAATGGACTGCCAGTGATGGACCCATCTATGGAGGTGACTGAGATCGAACTGGCTGAGCCCCCCGGTATGCTAGAATGTGAGTGAAATGGTCCTCATCACAATTTAATTTGCTGCATACATGGCCTCTGCCACTAATCATTGGTTCAACCAGAGTGATGACAACAATCCCATCAATTATATACCTATTGTGTCTCTCCATGGCATTATCCACTGGCTGTGATTCCCTTGCACAGCCATTCCCATTCCCTGAGTGCTCCTGGCACTGCTCGATCCTAATGAGTCTCTCCTACAAAGCCACAAAGGTTTCTTGTGGTACTTGGGGTGGTGGGTCATGGGGTTGCTCCCTCCATGCAGTGCTGTGTCATCATCATCAGGAGTGAAGAGAGTGGACTACTGATGATGCTACTGCAGTGCATTGTTAGAGGATCAGATAGAAACAAGGCTGAGGTGGTGATTACTTCAATGCTGGTCGGAGTGGCAGACACATGAATGACAGTGTTGGTAGTCGTGATGATGGTGGTTTCAGAAGCAGACGCATGAATGCAAGCACTGGCGCTGATGACAGTGGTTGTAGGAGCCACAGTGCCCTTGATGCCCCAATTGGGGCTGGTGCTCGTGGTCACTGTGACCACAGGCTCCACTGAGATGGATACGTTTTGATTTGTCCACTGACATATTTTTACAGACTTTCTCCCTTGGATGGCACCACAAAATGGAGGTGTTCATTAGATTGAACTTTTAAAGATGGCCACCATTAAGCTTCCCATTTTTCGGTGTGATGCTAGTTCCCCCTAGTGGTGATTCCTCCAATTTCAGCTGGCGGTAATTCTACTTCTGGCTTTATTTGGCAGATTTACTGAGCAGTAAGGTATTTGGGGGGGGGGTCATTCCTACAGACGTAATTATTATTATCAGGCCGATTGTTAATCAACAACGGACTCACAATATTGCAGCGATTCCCCGGGGTTTATCGATCGGAACAGTAATTGTGGTTCGAAGAATTGCTGCCATTTTTTCTTCGAAACTTGTAATAACCCACATGATCTTTAAAAAACAATTACTGCAACTTCAGTGAAGTTAACTAATGGAAAACTTCCAGAATAAGAGAGAGGACAAGGAGGTGTTATGTCGTTGGCTTACCTTTAAACGCTTGGAAAAAGTCATTGGACCCCAGAATTTAAATGGAAAACAAGCATTTATCTAGATGGTGTTTTGTGAGGGATTATGGAGTCATTTTGTTGTCAGAGAAAGAACAAGGTCGAAGCATCATAGCACCATGCTAGAATGATCTCGAAACAACATATACCAGGGACAGAATGCCAAATTGTGGAGCGATCTACTGCCAAAGGGCAAACTGATGAAACATGTTGTGATTTAGGAATTTAGAAAGTATTGTCTTTTCACAACTTGAAGATCCTGTATCCATTTTCTCTGTCCCAGGTAGATAGATGTGTGATAGTTTATCATCGATAGAAAGGTAACGTTGGTTAATGTCACCTTTAGGCTCTGTTCATCAACAGTGGACCTTAATTCTTGCACACATACCCAAGACAACACAACCACTATAACGTATAGACTAGCAGATAACAATATACAGCCTACCAGTTCCTCATTTGCATTAATGAAGTATGGGCACAATTCATAAAACATGTTTTTTCTTAATCGCGTGTTCTGGTAGCTTTCCTCTAATTAAACTCTACAGTTTGTGCCAATGCTGAGGGTGTGTAAAACGTTCATTCCAGAGTGCAGGCCTTATTCACAAAGGGATACTCTCTGGGATATGTTCCTCGTGCAGCACTTTCCTCTACATCAGGCCAGGCACAGTGGAATGTGCGCTTACATGTGCCCCCAGGAGTAGGGTCAGACTGGGCCCTACAATTGTCTCGGGTACCAATGAAAAAGTGGCCCACAGTTACAAATGGCAATGCATTCCCTTTGTGACAGTGTTTGAATAGTAACCAAGGGGGACTTTCTCGATAAAGCGTGATGCAAATTTTGCAATTTAAAGAATATTTATTCAGCAACACTGGTCAAAACTACTAGCCACAGAGTGAATTAACCCATCAAACTGCCCCATATTACCCAGAAAAGTGTCCCACTTTGACCTAAAAATCTGGCGAATACCAGCATATTGTGTTTTTGGTTCGACCATGGGCCAACTGCCCCATGGGCCAGTCCAAGCCTGGCCAGGAGTTCGTCATTGTGCTAGCAGGTGAATGCAAATGTAGGCGATGGGCATGCATTGACCCTTAGATATGCCAAGATAGCAAGACTGTGAGTGACATGTACTGTTAGGATAGCCCTCTTCCACATCTGCGAATCAGGGGACCTGCTTACTGGATGCGAAAAGCAAGCACTTTGTTCATCACATAAACTAACCATCGGGGATCCCGAATCAGGGCCGACTTTCGTTTTAAGGAACCAGGGAGTACAGCAGAGTTCAGTATCCTTGAAACTGTACCTGTGCACTCAAATCGAAAGGAAAATGCAGCAGCCATAGAATAAGGCAATTAGATGGCAAGTGGGTGTTGCCAGAGGAGTTTGCGCAACGTTCTCAGAGTTTCCAACTTTTGTGAAGAACTTGGATTAAGAGTAAAAGCAATCTGAAAACCATTAACAAAGCTCTACATAACGGAAATAATAAACTTACTCTTTGGGAGACAGCGCTGCTTCTCATTATGGAGGTGCCAGAGGACAGGCAGAAGGAGCTGCCGCAAGAAGCTGAGGGTGTGCTCATGAACTGGCCCACCAGTGTTGTGGTGCAGTAACTTCAGCCTGCACGTTCCCAATGGTCCATGCAAGGCCAGAGGTGTTTGGCTTCTCCAGTCTTGCATGACCATTTGGACATGCTGAATGAGGCACTGTTTACCAAAATCTCTGTAGGATGGCACTCCTTTGCATCCTCACAAATAAGGCTTGCCATGTGTACAGAATTAGTACTGCAGACAAATTCACAGATCAGGCAAATGATGGACACTGGTGTCCAGACGTGTTATCATAGGGACAATTCTGGTATATGTAGGCGGCAAAAGCATGAAGAAAATGCTCAAGTGAACTGTTGGTGACCTAGCAGTTATTGGATTTTTCATGTTTTATCCGACAGAATTGATTGTGAAATGTAAGGTTTTTAACATCATTTTTCACTATGTGTGTGCTGTAAAATGCACCATTTTACGCAGTTATGTAAAAAATGTGCAGAGAAAGAGCTTTTGTCATTACTGGAAAATATTACCCCCTACAGCGATATCTTTATGATTTACCACTATTGTGGTCCGTTTTGAGTTTGATTAAGAATTTCCCTATCTAAGTCTCTCATTCAAAAACTCATATGGACCAGGGACGTCATTCCACCAAAATGCCAGGGGTAGTGGAAGTGACATCACACGACCCTTGACCTCTGATGACATCAAAGGAAGTGATGATATTTGACCCCAACCCAAAGTGACATTACGGGAAGCGATGGAACACAATATTTCAACCCTTGACAAAACAGGAGTGGCATCCTAAGTACACTACTGAAAATATGGTACGATATCACTATAATGTGATATACATTTCATACAAGAATGGATCACCATATGTATCATTAATATTAGTGCATATACGCCCATATTACCAAATTACTGTGAATGCAAGCATACATCCAAGGCCAAATGATAATGATGTGTTATTAT